>NW_026706838.1:3642500-4197473 GCF_024137745.1 Phymastichus coffea
TCAACGGATAGCTACCCCGTTACAAAACATATATTTTTTGGCATAATTTTATAATAAAAAAGTTTAAACCGACACAAAAATTGGAAAAAATGTTTAAACGTGCATAATAACAAAATTTAGTTGTCTTTCGGTGTTTTAATAAATATTACCCCTAAGAGGGGTAAACCACCTCTAACACAAAATAACTATAAGTATACTTCACTCAATAATATTTTGTAGAAGGTTTGTATATAGGGGTTTTCGAGATCGCTCTTTACAAATCTGATATCAGATTTTGAAAATTTAAAATGGCGGAACCAATGTGGTGGACGAAAATGTCGAAAAAAAATTTTAACTTTCATAAAAACTTGTTTACAAATGTGTGATCTTAGTAGCCTGTACATGTGAACTAAAGAGCCTTAAACCCTAAACCCCTAAACAACAAATAGGCTAGATGCCGGTGATTTTTAACCAAACCACCTCAAATTCCTAAATTTGTAAACAAGAAAATTCTGTGTGTAAAGCAGTTTTATAATTTCCGAAGAAATTTTATCAGAATGTTATTGAAATTCCTTTATTGTAAATTTAACTTATAATGTATTTTTGTTTATAATATTAGACTATAATAATAATAATCTACAATCTTTTATCTTTTGCCATAGTGCATTTTTTGTATTGAGCATAAAATATATTATTTTACAAAGTTTTTAAAATAATGGTAGTCTTCATAAAAGTGTTTAAAGCACAATGCTTTTTTGTACCAACCACATCGTACAATTGATTGCAATTGGTTTGTGCACCCTTCTATTTCACAATGTGTTGCACAAGACTTTCGAAAACTGAAATCTATAGGATTATCAAATTTATCTGGTTTTTTATTGACGTAACCGCTTTTATACCAGGAATATTTAAACAAATCTATATATCTAGGTGAACACAGTTGTAACGGTCCTATCTATGAGCTAGTTTATTATATCACTGAATCATCGCAACCCGTCAAACGCATCTATCAGTTTACTCAAATCAACACATTAAACGGCGCCACCTCACCGATTATTTGATTATATTAGTACAAGAGTCTAATTTCATAACCAAAATAAGAAGCGTGACGTCACAAAGTAATAGATATAGATATAATAATTTTTGTTCTTTAAGAAAAATATGTTAATTAGAGATAATTTTGATATAACAAAGCATTTCTTATATAGACTTTAGTACGTAGATTTAGAATACAGTCATACGAATTGCGTTTAATTATTAAATAATAATGAATTTTAATATGCAAAGTTAATTTATTTATTACACTAAAAATATGAATTATTAGAAAAATGTAAACAGTCCAAATGCAAAATGAATAAGAAATGAACATGAGTAAGAATTCGTTTCATTATAACAGCTTAATAATAACTGTTATTAATAAATAAACAATTAATAATTTATTTAAACAATAAGTTGTATATAGAACGAAAGCGTTTATTTTATACTTAATAATGACAACTTTATAATTTATAAATCTTAGATAATTAATCTAAAAATTGCGTTATAAGATTATAGAAAAAAACCGTTAAAAATATGAAAATTTATTATAATTCAAATGTTATTAACTAGTTTGAATATTTCTTTTTAAAAACTACTTCTAAAATTAATAAACTATAAGGTTATGTAAAAATTTAATAATTTTCTGTTGTAAATATTGTAATATTTGCAACGATTGCCGAAAATCGTAGGACTCGCGCGAGGTAATGAGCGGCTAAGCGAGGTGAGCCGCGTTCGGTTCGCGAGAGAGAGAGAGCGCGTAAGGGGCAATGACCGGGAGGGGAGGCTCCGAGCGCTAGTATGACTGTGCTACTCAGTCAGTGCGTGCGCCTAACCTCCGTATTTTTCCGAGCCGTTCAGTTTTTCGTGCGCTGTTTGATCCTGGTGAGAGTGCGGGCTTCGGTGAGGTGCAGCAGCAGCAGCAGCAGCAGTAATAGCAGTAGCAGCAACTGCAATAGCAGCTATAGCAGCAGCATCAACAGCAACAACATCAGTGGTGACAGCAGCAACAGCAATAACAGCATAGAGGCGGTGCAGCGAGCAGCGTAGCGGCGTTTTAACGATTCGTCGTCCGGATACGGTTGGCCACCGTATCCACATCATCCTCGCGGTAGGTGCACCTTCCCCTTTTTGATTGTTATAACGATTTGGCGTGCGAATCCGCGCAGCGAGCGCGAGGAATTTATTATTGCGTGCGAGCAGGTAGTTCGCGGCAATCGCGGTTTTTTCTCTCTCTCTCGAAAAGCGTGTCTTGTCATTCACGCGTGCGTGCGTTAAACTCTCGGCTATTTCCCCGTGTAGTTTGCTTGATTTAATAAATCATCCCTTGGTTCTGTTTAAACGAGTTTCCGTTATTGTGTTTTTCCTTTGTCCGGAGGTCGCGCCTATATTTGTTTACGTTTCATTCGAATTCGCCGGTAGCGTAGCACGGAGCTCGCTGAGATTAATAGAGGCGAATCGGTAATAGCGTTTCCATCGGCGGCCGCCCGAGCGCTATTAGCAAGGAGTGACAGCGCCGCCAAGTGGCGAGTTGGGGGAACCCAACTCGGAACATCGAAGAGACTCTGCGCAGGCGCACTTCGGGGCAAGGTAGGTTACTGTGCTTTAAGCACATAGATAACAAAGCGTCGTTTAGTCGCATCTAAAGGTATATTTGCGTGATTTTAGACTAAACGGCAGCCTGTTACATGGCGCCCAACTAAATTAGAACTCACACACGAGGGAAATTACACGAAAAAAGAGAGCAACGCGCGCGAGAGAGAGACGTTTGCGCGCGTGCGTAATAAGGTGCGAGCGGGTAAAGTAACGCGTGGCTCGTTCGGTACGTGCTCTGCGGTAGGGGAAAGACGCCTCTCCGACCCAATAATAACTGCTTTTGTGAGCCGAGAGCATACTAACCCCAGGGGTCGAAGAGACGTCCGTAGTCGCTCCAACTCGACTAAAAGAGGTGACTAATTGTATTTGGGTTAACTTTTTGCTTTTTAAGTGTTTTATTACACATTAAGGTAATTAAGTGGGGGTTAGTCACCGAGCGACAGTACCAGCAGAGCGCGCAATTGGGGTGTGTGTAACCCGGTGGAGCTAACAAACAGTTAGCCTCCACCTATAGGCAGGTAGCTGCGAAGCGGAAGTTCGTACTTCCTTAGACTACGCGATACCTGCACACACCCACAAGCCACGCGTATTGTTGCCTGGTAAATAAAGGCGTAATTGGGTAGTTGGCGATAAAAATCGCAACACCCCGCTCGCGCCTTGGGCGATAGGAGGCGGTAGTGGTCGAATAGGAAATCTAACCTCAACCGTCACCTACGCCCCAACGTAAGCGTCATGGAGGAAACCGCCGACGCGATAACCCGGTGGGCTTCGGAACTGCCTTCGACACAGCTGGACAGGTACCTGACGCAACTGGAGTTGCGCACAGATGGTCCCAAGCTGATGCAGGCAGTCCGATTGGCATATTGGTTGCTAGGCGAGTACATCGACCTAGACTTCCAAGGAGCGGCGTTGGATAGGGAGGCCACACAACGCAGGCGACGGAGCCGAGAGAGGTGGCTGGAGTCCAAGCGACAAGAATTAGAAGCCGCTGATGCTGAGGATCTTGTCGCCCACCCACTCATGCTGCTATACAGGGATGAGGTGGTGGAGGCGAACCTGACGCGGACTCTCGCGGTCTACGACAACTTCGAAGAGGAGAGTCAGAGCGAGACGGGGGAGCGAGAGCCCGCAGAGGAAGGGGGGACCGGCGAGGTCAAGGGGCCCACGGAGGGGGTCGGTAGTGAGCACAAGGGCTCCACCGGATCGCCGGATAGGCGAAGAGCTCGACGCTTCGAAAATGAGGAGCTACAACCTCAAGAAGAAGAAGAGGAACGGTGCGTGACAGAACGATTAAAAGAAGAGATCGAGCGCAACCGTGTCGGGATCAACCGCATACTTGAGATGCTGGAAAGGCACGACCAGGTATGCGCGCGGTGGAGCGACCAGGTGACCGCTCTGCAGGTGGAGGTCCAGCAGTTGAGAAACAGGGACCCCACCAATCGACGAACGGTCGTACCAGAGCGGCCCCGGAGGACCGTAGATTTCCAATCCACGTATACGTGCCACTACGACCCAAGGGTACCAGGTAGTACCCCGGAACCCCAGCGACCGACCCCTGGCGAACCTCGAGAGGCTCCCCAAAGGCAGGTGCCTTCAAGGACGGAACAGCCACCGAGAAGAGGACCAAGAGACGCCGATATGGATGAAGGGGCGGCGACCCCTGAAGGATCCGCCTGGTACGACGCCAATGCGGGGTCGGGGTACTACGCGACTCGGGACGCGGGTAGGATCGTGAGAGGATGGAAGCTGCGATACTCTGGCACGGCTTCAGAGTGCGTAGACACCTTCTTGTCGAGACTAGAAGATCTACGCGCGGGTTCTGGGCTAACAGACGGCGAAATCTTGTGCTCAGTATCAGAGCTCCTCGAAGGCGTTGCGAGGACCTGGTACGAGCTTAACAAGCTTAAGTGGAGGAATTACGCCGACTTCGTGGCAGGCGCTCGACGTTGGTTTGGGTCGAGTGAGCTTCAGCAACAAAGATTGCTGCAAGAGGCCCAAGCCCGGTACCAGGAGAAGGGAGAGCTGGTACGAGAATACGCCTGCCACCTCCTCTTCATGTTGGCCCAGCTACGTCCGCCGTTACCAGAGCAGAGGCAGTTAGATTTGCTGTATGCAAATCTCCTACCCGCCATCCGGATGCAGCTGCGGAGGAATGCGTTCTCCAACGTGGACGAATTCCACGCCCGGGCGACCGAAATCGAGACCGCCTTGCGGGACGACGAGCGCCCGAGGACCAGGTTGGAGCCAACGTCCACGTTGTACCCCGAGCACATGGGGGTGTCAGTTAAGGCACCACCGCCCCGGGCAGGACCCCGTACGGCGGCCATGTCCAACAAGCCTCGGGGTAGGGATCAGCGGCAACCCGAGTCGTCGGTTAAAACCCCGGCCAAGAGACCCGACGACCGGCCCACAATCGCTGCAACGCAGGCCACAGACCCCATTGAGGATCTGTCGTCGCAGATCGCGACCCTGCGACGCGATATGGACCGGTACTTTAAGGAGAGGAAGGCTAACTCTCCCAGGCGGCCGAGGGGTCGGCCGCAAGAAAAGGGGAGGACTAAAACCCCCCCAGGGTCTCCTGGCCAGCGACGAGAGGGTCAGCGGAGGAAAATAGATTACTCCCAACCGATCAAGTGCTCGTCTTGTGGCAAACTGGGCTTTACCAGAAGGTACTGCCTGGATTGCAACAAGGGAAACGGGCAGGGAAGCGGAGGACGGAGGTCCCCTCCGCGTCCCCAGTAAAGGTGACCTCTCGTCGCGGGTCGCTGGAACGTGGCAAAGGCCTGTCAGCGACCTCAGGGTTCAGGAAGGTCTCGTCAGGGATATCGGACCCCACGAGACCCAGCAGTGCAGCGGCGTTAGAAGCGACAGCGACCGAACAGATGCCTGATCTGGGTAACCAGGCATTTTGTATCCTCGAAGGGTACGGAGGCCGGATTCAGGTGGTGGAGCAGGGGTTTGAGTGGGCCGGAGAGGAGACCACCAGACCCAAAAGCTCCAGGAGACCACCTGACGCTCCGGAGAATACGCCGGCGACCCAGACACCTGCGGGTGAGAGCACGTCTATGCGAGTAGCGGCTGCCCAAGGCAAGAAGAGCCGTGAAAGCCTCCCGTCCGCAGAGGGGAGAGAGACGACGAAAGCTCCCCGCAGGTACAGACCCGAGGATGAGACCAGATGGTGGCTTCAGGTGGGGATAGGTGCCTATAAGTTAAGGGCACTCTACGACACCGGGGCCTCATCGACGGTAATGGGTCAACTCGGGCTTAGGCTGGCATCGGACATGGGACTGGGCCTGGACGTCACGCGAGCGGGAGAAGCGAAGCTCGCCGACGGTCGCCCATGTCCCATCTTGGGTCATGTGATTTTCCCCTTCACGGTAGGGGGAATCACAAAAGACGTAAGGGTCGCCATAACGCCACTGCTGTCTGATGACTGCTACGTCGGCGCGAATTTCGTGAGGGAATTCAGCGCCAACCTGAACCCTGACACGGACCAGCTGTACTTGGCGAAAGCCAAAGTGGCGGTACCGTTGGAAGTGGCAAGCGTCACTGGTACGTCGTGCCTCGCACCCGTAGGCCTGGTAGAAGCCACGGAAGCACAGCGTCAAGAAGTGGCTAGCCTCGTCGATGGATTAATTCCTGACGGAGGCGAGTGTTTAGGCTGTGCTGTGGGGGTCGAGCATGAGATAGACATCGGAGACGCTCGACCCTGTAAACAGAAATACTACCCGGTCTCCGACAGGGTGCGAGACGAAATACACGCGCTGGTTAAGGCCATGCTGGACAACGACGTCATTGAACCAGCAACCAGCGGGTGGTCAAGTCCAGTGGTGATGGTTAAGAAGGCAGACGGCAAATATCGGTTCTGCGTAAATTACCAGAAGGTAAACGCAGTAACCAAGCCGGACGCCTACCCATTACCCTTCATGAGCGACATCCTGCGAAGGATCAGGGATGCTAAGTTCATCTCGACACTGGACTTGAGTAGCGCGTACCACCAGATACCTCTTAAAAAGGAGTCGCGCCCCATTACGGCGTTCACAGTCCCCGGCCTGGGGCATTTTCAGTTTAAGAGAATGCCTTTCGGATTGTCCTACGCCGGCGCGACCTTCCAGAGGTTGATGGACAGAGTGATTGGCCCGGATTTAGATCCTTTCGCTTTTGCGTACCTTGACGACGTGATTATTATCTCGCCGTCTTTTGAGGAGCATAAGCGACTCCTGGGATTGGTTTTACAACGAATCCTGGGTGCGGGCCTCACTGTGAATAAGACCAAAAGCCACTTCTGTAAGTCGGAAGTCAAGTACCTGGGGGTCCTAGTGAACCGTGAAGGGGTAAGGCCAGATCCAGAGAAGATCAAGCCCATCATGGAGTACCCAGTACCACGGACGATTAGACAGGTGAAGCGGTTCATGGGGATGATGTCGTGGTATCGTCGCTTCATACCCGACTTCGCAACAATCGCTGAGCCGATAAACCGCCTGACGAAGAAGAGCATCCCGTTTGCGTGGCAGCAGGAACAGGAGCAGGCTTTTGAACGGTTGCGAGACGCAATGGTCTCGGCACCGATCTTGCAGTCGCCGGATCCCAGCGCGCAGTTCGTGTTACAAACGGACGCGAGCGATAGTGGGATAGGCGCGGTATTGACGCAAGAAGTCGATGGACAGGAGCGCGTAATCGAGTACGCCAGTCGCTCCCTAAACAGTACGGAGAGGAATTATACAGTCTCCGAACGAGAATGCCTGGCAGTTGTATGGGCGATCGGGAAGTTCCGGCCTTATGTTGAGGGGCACCACTTCAAAGTCATCACCGATCATAGTTGCCTTAAGTGGCTCCACAGTATGAGGAATCCTACAGGAAGGCTAGCGCGTTGGGCGCTAGCCCTACAAGGCCATGTTTTCGATATAGAGTATCGAAAGGGAGACCTCAACGTGGTGCCAGACGCTTTATCTAGGGCCTATGAGGAGGGGGTGATAGAAGTGGGTGCCATGACTCATCAGCCGGAGACTGCCGATGCCTGGTACCTTCTGAGGTATAAAGAGGTATGCCAGGATCCACATTCTCAACCCACCTGGAAGGTGGACGGAGGAAGATTGTACCACTACAATCCAGCTGAGGAGAGCGAAGGGTCCATCGACAACGAGGAAGCCTGGAAGCTAGTGGTTCCTGCCGAGAAGAGGCATCAAGTACTTGAGGAGGTGCACGATGCACCAGCAGCGGGACACCGGGGGAGAGAACGAACGTTCTCCCGGGCTAGGCACCTGTATTTCTGGCCAAAGATGTACGAGCAGGTCAGAGAGTACGTGAGGAGTTGCCCGGTATGTCAGCAATGCAAGGCGGAGCAAAGGCCGCCTTGCGGGCTGATGGGTCGTCGAGAGGTCTCACGACCCTGGCAGGTGGTGGCCAGTGACATCACTGGCCCCTTCCCAAAGAGCTCGAGAGGGTTCGAGTATATTTTGGTCTTTTTAGACCTGTTCACTCGGTGGGTGGAGTGCGTGCCCGTACGTAAGGCCAACGGAAGGACCATCGTACGGGAATTGCACGAGAGGGTGGTCACCAGGTTTGGGGCGCCAGAGATTTTTCTTTCGGACAACGGGACCGAATTTAAAAATCAAGAGGTCGATGCCTACCTGTCGAGGAACGGCATCCAGCGCGCCCTTACCCCAGTCTACCACCCACAGGCAAACCCCACGGAGCGAGTGAACCGAACCCTCAAGGCCATGCTCATATCGTATGTGGAGCGGGACCATAAGGGCTGGGACGAGCACCTGCCTGAGTTCAACTTTGCGTTGAACTCGGCAACTCACAGCGCGACAGGTTACAGCCCGGCCATGCTGGTCTTCGGCAGACAGCCCACTCCCCCCTCGACCTTTAGGAGGGCCCAGGATCAGTTGGCTCGGGAAGCTTCCGAGGGCCAAGAACTGACCGAATGGGGCGAGCACATGCGCCAGTTACCGAATTTGTGGGAACGCGCAGGCTCTAAGTCCAGGGAGGAGGCGGCTCGTCAGGCGGTCTACTACAACCGGAGGAGACGGCAGGCCGACTTTAGGGTTGGGGACTGGGTGTGGAAGCGGAACCGCGTCTTGTCTTCCGCAGCTCAGGGCGTTTCGGCGAAGTTGGCACCGAAGTATGCTGGTCCCTACGTGATTCTGGAGGAATGCGGGACGAATACCTACCGCCTAGGTAACCAGCAGGAAGAGTTGCCCGAGCTGATTCGCGCCAAGGACCTCAAGCCCTATTTCGGCCCATACTCTGATGAGGACGACGAGGAACCAGGAGGCGGGGACTCAGCACCGTTGGACGAAGAGGAGGGCGTAGGCGACCCGCCAGCGAAGATCGGGGAATCCAGCGAGGATCCGATATGCGAGCGCGTCGCGAATGCAGCCCCCTCGAACGAGCGTGAGAAACCCGCGGCGGCTCCAGAGGTACCGATCGAGGTGCCGGTTAAGCGAGGTCGAGGTAGGCCGCGCAAGAACCCCGCGTGCGAACCTCGGGAACCAGGTGGAGACGACCTGGATGGCAATGCGGTAAGGGGAAGGGGCAGACCACGTAGAACCGCTCAGCACGTGCGGAAGGTGGTGCTGCCAGCTGCCCCCGCAAATGGGCCATGTTCGCGAGGAAAGCGCCGGGGACCGGGACGTCCTCGTAAACAATAGCGTCGAGCGTTACACGGCGACGGGTAGGTTAAGGGCTGAGCCTGAGAAGTTCCTTGACCCCACTTCTTCTCTTTTACAGATGGAGAGGAAGCTGGTCATCAGTGAAGAGGCCCTCGAGACGGCCACCCAGCTGCTGCTCGACCTGGGATTGGGTCCGGGCGCCGATCGGCTGATCGGCGATTTACGAAGATTCGTCCGGGCCCAGGTCGAGACGGCCGCTCGCGAGGGCCGCTCTCGCCAGCGGGTGGATGACTTCCTCCGGGAAGGTATGAGGGCTCAAACATCCAAGCCCTCGACCCGGGAAGTATCCACCCAGACCGACGGCCCATCCGAAGAGGGTCGTCGGTCCCAGTCCACGCGGGACCAGGGCATGCAGACCCAAGGGTCGAGCGCGTCCACGACGGAGAGCTCGACCCAGTGCCCCGAGCCAAGGGAGGCCTGCGGCCAACAGCACTGGGTCTGCACCCACCCACGAGTCCCCCAGCAGGTAGGCCTCTAAAACTCCTGGAGGCACGTGAGGTTGGGCCTCCAGGAGCTCGAGAACGCCTGGGAATTCGTCGGGGAACTCCAGCGCCAGGTGCACGCACACCTGGGGGAGTTCCTCGACTTCCGCGGCGCCCAGGAAATGCTGAGGGAGTGGGCTCCGGTAGTCCGGCGGCAGAGGGCCTACGGTGAGGCCCTCCTGCGAGTTGACCGGGGGCTGGAGTCCCCAGAGGCCGCGGGCCCGCCGGCAGTGTTGCCACCGGCGGCCCCGACGAGCAGGGATGCGGCCAGGACTCCGGCCAAGCCGCCGACCAAGACTCAACCCAAGAGAGTCTCGGGGGCCCCCGGCGCCGGACAAGAATTCATGGTCCGCGTGGACGGGTCGATTTCCGACCCTACCGTGGTGGTGCGAACCATGGGGGGACGCACATCCGCCACGGTGGGCGGCGTAACATTTATCGCCGCCCCGGCAGCAGCAGCCACGCCGCCCCAATCACCAGCTGGAAGCCAGGGCCATGGGGCGGAGCCCAGCCTCACCAGAAGACCGGGCAGGGGCTGCTATATTTGCGGCCATCCCGGCATCACGACGACCTCCAAGTGCCCCAACAAGTCGGAGCACTGGCGCTACCCCCGACACAAGGCGCCAGGGGGCTCCGGCAGGTGACGTGGGGGAGTGGAGGCCCGGGATGGGCAAATAAAGCCGAATTTCAAAGAGGATGGATTGTGTTGGTTTCTCTCCTTTCCCAATCCTATCCTTGGGGTCGCGAGTCAATAGGGTAGTTCGATCCGGTAGTTCGAAGCTAGGAGGGGGCTGCAACGATTGCCGAAAATCGTAGGACTCGCGCGAGGTAATGAGCGGCTAAGCGAGGTGAGCCGCGTTCGGTTCGCGAGAGAGAGAGAGCGCGTAAGGGGCAATGACCGGGAGGGGAGGCTCCGAGCGCTAGTATGACTGTGCTACTCAGTCAGTGCGTGCGCCTAACCTCCGTATTTTTCCGAGCCGTTCAGTTTTTCGTGCGCTGTTTGATCCTGGTGAGAGTGCGGGCTTCGGTGAGGTGCAGCAGCAGCAGCAGTAGCAGTAATAGCAGTAGCAGCAACTGCAATAGCAGCTATAGCAGCAGCATCAACAGCAACAACATCAGTGGTGACAGCAGCAACAGCAATAACAGCATAGAGGCGGTGCAGCGAGCAGCGTAGCGGCGTTTTAACGATTCGTCGTCCGGATACGGTTGGTCACCGTATCCACATCATCCTCGCGGTAGGTGCACCTTCCCCTTTTTGATTGTTATAACGATTTGGCGTGCGAATCCGCGCAGCGAGCGCGAGGAATTTATTATTGCGTGCGAGCAGGTAGTTCGCGGCAATCGCGGTTTTTTCTCTCTCTCTCGAAAAGCGTGTCTTGTCATTCACGCGTGCGTGCGTTAGACTCTCGGCTATTTCCCCGTGTAGTTTGCTTGATTTAATAAATCATCCCTTGGTTCTGTTTAAACGAGTTTCCGTTATTGTGTTTTTCCTTTGTCCGGAGGTCGCGCCTATATTTGTTTACGTTTCATTCGAATTCGCCGGTAGCGTAGCACGGAGCTCGCTGAGATTAATAGAGGCGAATCGGTAATAGCGCTTCCATCGGCGGCCGCCCGAGCGCTATTAGCAAGGAGTGACAGCGCCGCCAAGTGGCGAGTTGGGGGAACCCAACTCGGAACATCGAAGAGACTCTGCGCAGGCGCACTTCGGGGCAAGGTAGGTTACTGTGCTTTAAGCACATAGATAACAAGGCGTCGTTTAGTCGCATCTAAAGGTATATTTGCGTGATTTTAGACTAAACGGCAGCCTGTTACATATTACATTAATTAACTTTATTAGTTAATAACTTTTGACGACACTATTTGCGATAATTGTAAATTACACTAAATCAATAAATAATGAATTCTGTAAAGTTCACATGTGTTGGAAGCTCATTATTAATGTTTATTTACTTGTAAATTAAGAAAACTCATTTTTCAAAATTCGCGAATGTTTCTCGAATATTCGAAAACTTCTCGAAGAAAACGCTCCTACGAAAATAGGCGGGAAAATTTGTGTATAAATACGCCCACTATTGCACAGGCTGGCATTCACTTCTAGCCTTGCAAAGTGAGTACATGAGTCTGAATAAACTTGACTAATACCTAAGTTCTTTCTCTCATTGTAATTAACTGAACAAGACTTTTCCTCTCCTATAATTCGAGCTCAACTTATAGGACATCTCGCGCTATAAGAAACTTGGGCCGAATTATATCCAATCCCAAGAAGACTATAGCTCTGCTTATGGGACAATTCGCACCATAAGAGACTAGGGCATAGTCTAACTAACTTTCCGTAAAACCTTAGCCATATTCCCATATATTAAATTTTTCAATTTATTATTATCACCTTATATTTGATTTTTCAATTTATTTGACAAGTAGAGCAAATTTATTAGAAACGAATTCTTACTCATTAGCGCAACTAGATACGAGAGTTTGAATTATTTATAAGTGATACGAACATCAAATAGTTGTTTGCGAACCAATGATTGAAGTTTAATTATATTATTTCTCACATGTAAATTCATATGATGATCCATTAACATTACTGTTAGCATTAAATTTTTCAGTTTGAAAGGATTGTTCGTGAATGTATATGTAGTTTATGAAAGGATATGAAATAATAAATGCGTAGTTTAGGCCAATATGATCGATATATTATAGGCCTAAAAAATTGGTAAAAAACTCCACAAGGTTCGGTTAGGTTTGATCTTGCGTGCAAACTATATTTATTAGTTAATAACTTTTGACGATACTATTTGTGATAATTGTAAATCATACTAAAATGATCAATAACTAATTTTGTAAAGTTTCCATGTTTTAAAATTTCAGTACTAATGTTTATTTACTTGTAAATCTAGAAAATTCATTTCTCAAAAATTGCGAATAATTCTCGAAGATTCGAAGAGAACTCTCCTGCGAAAATAGGCGGGAAAATCGGTGTATAAATACGCTGACTTTTGCACGGGCTAGCATTCACTTTAAGCCTTGCAAAGAGAGCACATGAGTCTGAATAAACTTGGCTAATATCTAAGTTCTTTCTCTCATTGTAATTAACTGAACAAGACTTTTCCTCTCCTATAATTCGAGCTTAACTTATAGGACATATCGCGCTATAAGAAACATGGAATGATTTATATCCTTTATAAGAAAGTCTTTAGCTCTGTTTATGGGACAATTCGCATGATAAGAAACTAGGGCAAAGTCTGACTTTCCCTTGAAATTATACTTACATACTTATATGCATAATTTTTTATTTATTTTATATCAAGCAGAGTAAAATTAAAAGAAACGAATTTTTACTCATTAACGCGACAAGACCACGAAAGTACGAACTATTAAATAAATTATAGGTGATACGAACATCACAGTTGATTAAAATAGATTGATAATGATTTTAATTGACAAATTGTTACTTTTATTATCCAAATAGATGATACGTATTTTTAATTACATGAAAGTTTATAGGAAATAGAAAAATCATATGAACCGTATGATTTAGTTTGAACTAAATAAAAATAAATATTGTGTTGGCATCAAATATTACAAAAAAGTATTATTTCATTAATTTTTAGAATAAGAATGAATTAAAACGATGTGCCGGAGAATAGGGATATGTCCAGTGATCTGCCGTCGGACTCTCATCAATATCCGCGCGCTGCGCCAAGCAGCGAGAATACGCATGTGCATATGAACTACATATGCATACTTGTTTTGTTTATTAGGGTGCGGCACGAGGACAACCGGCTGTGGAGAGCGCAGGCGGTAAAGGAGAAGGAAAGAGAGATAGAAGAGTGCGAGAGACAGAGGGTAGGAGAGTAAGATTGAGAGTTGCGCGCGCTCCCTCGCGTCAATTTTCGGGCAGTATTCGCTGAGCATTTGCGAAGGGACGTCATGCGTGTTATTTCTGTACCCATTTTTCGGATAAGTTTCCCACGATATTGTCGTTGAAATAGTTTTGGAGACCTATCTAGTGCGCTGAATGAGCTGTTATAGTAGCTGGGACGAGCCTAGCTATTGGCTTCGAACTGTTACTCGGTACAGGTGCACGTGACAGCGGCTATTCCCACTAGTGGAAGGCATGTGCGTAGTATTGTAACAACAATGAGGAACCGTAACAACAACAGAATCAGGATTAAGAACTACAACAATAACAGGAGATAGCACCGGCGATGACAGCGACAACAACGACCTTAATGGTGACATCGACGACGATGATTAGGACGACGGTAACAACAATAGCGACAGATTAAGAGGGCGATGGACGAGGTTGGTGACGTTTTTCTCTCTCTCTCTCTCTCTCTCTCTCTCTCTCTCTTTCTCTTTTTTATACGTTTCGGGCACTAGCTCATTGCGGGTAGCGTGGCAGATCTGCCAGCTATCCCGTCAGTCGCGATTGCCGATTGATTTGTACAGAGGTTTCTTTTTATGGCGTTAGTAGTAAGGGTAGAATAAGGAAAATAAGTGGTAGTTCTGCAACCATTTCAGCATCGCGTGCGTGGAGTTAGTGTTCGAGCATAAAAGAAAAACTGACATCTTGTTATTTTGTTTGTTTTTGTTATCCGGTGTTATCATTGATTTGTTTTATTTTCTTTATAAGTAAAAGTTCTAATGTTAAGTCGTTGTTACATTAGTTTTTCCTAGAGAATCACCCCTCATCCTGAATCCAGGATGCGCGATTGATGCGTTATTGCTCGGCGCGTAATTAGGTTGTGGGTGCGTTTGCACCTCCTGAATCCCTCTTGCAAATGACTTATACGAGCAGCCGCGAGGTAGCTCAAGTGAGAACGGCTGTATTCACCGTTACAACAGACTAATAACGTCCACCAATCTTTTAGACTAATTATACAAAAATAATTCTAAAACTGTTTTAAATCTGAAAATATTCTCTATTTTATAAAAAATATTTTTTATTAAGAAGAAGTATTGAAGTACTTATCTTAAAATAATCTAGAATACATAAAAATATATAAAATATATAATCCAGAAATAACATTGAAGTCTCATTATCAAAACTATTATTAACAGAGATAGACATGAATAAGATTAGAATATATGTTAATTAGAACAAAAAGCATTGTCATGTTTAAATATAAATTAAATTATATTTAAATTTTTCATTTTTCAAAGAACCAATCCGGAAAATTATTATTGAAAATAATTAGACACAAGTAATTATTAAAAGTCATTAGTTTGAAGAGTTCAGTAAACATTAAACGGAATTAATGGGCACTATTACGCAATAAATTAGATTATCAGTTCGTTTATGGATCTGAATTCTTAACGAATCATTCTTTTAGATTACATTCTTAAATAGATAGAAGGAGATAAAACTATATTTAAGGCTAGTCTGTCTCAATATAATGCTAAATACGACGAACAATACGGCTCCACCTCAATCTATTTCATGTCTCATTTATGAGATTCAGAAATACGAGGTGTGTGCGAAAAGTATCCGGAATACCTTAATATCTCATGCTGATATTAATCTTCGTCATCAGGTGAGTAACATCCTCCAAAGAAATTCCCATTTGATTGAATAACTCACTTCCAGCGACTTTTCCACTTCTTGAAGCAGTTCTGGAAGTCAGTTTTTGGAAAATCTATAAGTGCATTCGTTGTACTTCCTTGAATCATCAGAATGAAGATAAAAATATGAACCATGGAGAAAATGAAAGCTAGACTGGTGAACAAGTGCTTTCTCCGGATTCAGGTCTCATTTTGTGGCTATAGCCGAACCACATAGCATGAAGTTGTTCATTACTTTCTTGCTTTGTAGCTTGAGGTATTTTATCCAATTTAGTTTCTGGTCGAGGAATACTGGTATATATCTAACTTTCTCCTCGTAGAAGATTACTTGTTTCTCAATTTTGCATTTGTATTTTCTGGTGAAGATGACAGTCTCTGTTTTGTGGGAGTTAACCCCCAGAAGATTCATCCGACACCATATTTCAAATACTCTGAGCGCTCTTTCCAAGAGGTCTGGGAAGACTTCCACACATTTACTCCTTACGGGAATCATAAAATCATCCGCATAACCTTCTGCAGTGATTTTCTTTTCGGTTAAAGCAAGTATTAGCTTATCAATTACGAGGATCCAGAATAGAGGTGATAATACTCCTCCCTATGGGCACCCCTTGTTGATTCTTCTTTTTATTAGTTTTCCTTTCCATTTACTATACACTTTTTGGTCACTCAGTATTCGCTGATCCATTTTTTGATGGACGCAGGTAATATCCGATGCGCCAGTGCTTTGTCAACGGTATTTATAGTGGTGTTGCTAAATGCTTCATCTATGTCTAGAAAGGCTCTCATAATGGTCTTCTTGGATTCAATTCCATCCTCAATATAGCTTTTCACTAGGTGTAGGGTAATCTCCGTGGACTTCTTCATGGTGTAAGCATGTTGTTTCCAATGAAGAGGTTTCTGTGTCAGTATTTTTTACCTGATAGATAGTCTTTCTATCGTTTTCAACATAAAAGAAGTCAGACTCATTGGTCTGAAACTTTTTATTGTCAAATAACTATTTTCCCTGGGTTGTATATAATAAATGTTATTCATCTTCTCTTCCATTACTTTGGCGTGTGTCCTGTGGCAATGTAAACTCTGTATATCCCTGGCACTGTTCCCAGAATCATCTCACATCCTTCCATTAGCAATTTAAAAAAGATGCCATCCAATCCTGGTGGTTTATATAGTTCAAAAGAGTTTATTACTCATTTCACATTTATCGGGGTTGCGATTTTAGCCGCAGTCCCCCAATCTAATCCTCCATGAGTCCATGTATCACTGCTTTCTCATGTATCATTAGCTTTGGATTCCTCCCTGACAAAGTCAGAGAAATTACTCTTCATTAAGAGTTCTAAAGTATACTCCTCGGTTTCCATATATATACCAGATCCATCCTTTAATCTCTGTAATCTGGTACTATTCTCCTTGATCAGAATCTTAACTAACTTAGCTGTTCTAGTCAAGCTTTTAATACACGAGCAGTAGCTCTGATATGTATCTCTTTTAGATATACCAATTTCATCCTTGAAATCTCTGAGTGCATTCTTGTATGTATTCCAGGTTTTTTGGCCTGGACAAATAACTTCCGAGCGTTCCTCCTTGCTACCTTCATGTGTTTGATCCACCATAATGTATCCTTTGTTTGTCCTCACATTTTAAGAGAGAAAATGATTTCATATGACTTCATCGTGCTATTTTGGATTTGGTTCACCATCTAGTCCAGATCTAATTTGTTGTCAGATGAACTCAGGGATTAACTAACTCAGTCTAATCTCTAAGTTCCTCTCTGTATCTATTCCAATCAGTACTTTTAGAATTCCGCGTAGATTTCTTTTTTAGTCTTAAAGATCCGATCCCGAAGGTTATGGTTCTATGATCTAAGATAGATAAATATTTTTCAAATTTTCAGCTGTTTCTTTGCTTTTATTGTTCGTCGAAATCACTGTGTAATCAAGGACCTCCCTTCTATTCGATGCTATGAAGGACGGTTCTTTTCCCTCGTTCATAATGGACATTTGAGTGCTCGCTAGGTATTCAAGTGAAGTTTCCCCCCTTTCATTGATATCTGTGCTGCCCCATGCTATGTGATAGCATTAGCGTTGTATACGATGATTAGGTCTAGGTTTTTGAGTCTGCAATACTCGATCAGTTTTGCTATACCATTTGTTGGTATTTTCTCCTTATGAGGCAGGTAAGCTGAAGTCACTATAGTGGACCTTTTCCTCCTTTTCTCATTTTCTACTTTTGTTCTAATGACGATGCAGACTCTGGATCATAGTTACTGCGACAGAAAGGTCAGCTATTTCTTTAACACAAATGCATGTGCGTGCTTTTCCGTCGTTACTTCCCACAAACAATCCTATGTTGTTTGTTTTAAGTGCTTTAATACGTTCCCTATTTAAACAGGATTCCTGAATAAATGCTATCTATGTTTGCATCGTTTCCATGCTTCTTTCTAATACCGTAGAGATGCTCTTGGAGTGATGCAGATTAATCTGAGTGAAACGTATGCAGATGGAAGCAATGGTTGATGCTCCATCCTTTGCTGCGTTTTCTCTCGAATTGTTCCTGTAGACTTACCGGTTTTAATGTGGTTTAGTAACCTGAATATCGCTATCCGAATACTTGCCAACAGTATAAATTTACGATTCTTAAGAGTGTCCACTGATGGTTCATCTAGATCCAGGATCAATACACCATTTGTATTCTAACTTAGGACCATCCAAATCCATGTGCAGTATCCACTCCGTTATTCTGTCGACGGATCAGCTTTAGGAAATTCGTCACATACTTTAATCTAATGGACACGAGCAGTCTCGTCATTACCTTGACGATATTCATCTCCTATAGTGTAACTTTCCGGATCTTCATGTCCGGTATTCTCAGGTTTAGCCTTATGGCCTCCCTCTCAAGCCAGGTCGCCGACTCTTTATCCACATAGATAAAACAGCACGTGTTCATTCCTTTGTCAGGATTCCGCAAATCAAAGTACGAATGGCCCCTCTTCCAGCTCGATGACTTTTTTTACTACCGCCTCCTGCATTCGCTTGACAGTATCTACGGATATTTCCTTACTCAGGTAGTCTCCTTCAAGTGAGGAAGACCTTAGATTTGGTCACTGTCACCGTCGTGTAACTTTCTGCTGTAAGCAATTTTGGAATAAATTTTGTACATACACGAGTCATTCTCAGTTTCTTGGTTAAAATTTCTCAAAAAATTGTTTTGTCAATTGTTTTGTCAATACACAGTCAATCGATGGTTTTCTTTAATCGCGAGTCTTAGAAGATTGATATTTTCCGGTGTTATTTCTGGTGATATTTAAACCATTTGTGACCCTTATATATTTAACTTTTACCCATACAGTTATCTTCCAAGGCTTTTTGCATTATTGTAACCGTTTCGGCATAAGTCTTTTCAATTTTAAAGCAAACTTGAAATAAATTCAATGTTCAAAATTTTAGGTCCTTTTTAGCAATAGATAAATGCGATGACGATCGACAAAAAGATTCCGTGAAAAAAATTGCGCTGTGTATAATCGAAGAGGTCTTGATATAAACTATGGTATCGAGCGAGTTTCTGAAGAGTTGAAGTTGACCGTGATCCCCGACAGGACGTAATCAAACGTTCTGAACTGATGCGAAGATTCAAAGGTATTTTGGATGATTTTCGAAAACACCTCCTAGACTTGAAGTGAATTGAATTATTGTCCTATCTGGATAAATGTTGCTTAATGTCTTCAATTTAGTAGATTTTCTCTTAACATATAAAGAAGGGCATGAGATTCTACATTATAACCTCGATTACCGTCAGCGTAATCGTGATAACTCTTTATTTTGTTTTTTTATTAATAAACTCTAGATATTATTTGATTTTAGAACACAGAAGCATACAATTTACTTTTTGAAAATACATTTTACTTAAAAAATTAATTTTTCTAGTTTTGTAACACATAAAACAAACGTTATTGAACTATATTCATTTAAATCAATGAATTGTATGTTATCTATAGATGAAACTATATTAGTTAAATTGGAATAAATGAAACACTTATATTTCGGGGTATCAACCTCATTAAAAATCGTTGGAATCAGAGTCAGAACAGTCACGCAATTGAAATTATAACGAGGGAAAAGATTAACTTTTAATTATTACAGTTTTTATAAGAAATAGCAAGCCGATTGAAATTATCAAAGCAAACACATTGGAGTTTCACAGGTATCTGATCTCGCAAGGTTTTATTTTCCAGTCAGTTGATCTAGTCTTCACGCCTGAAATTCATACATTGATTGTGATATTATTGTTGTTTAAAAATTCAGAATGTTATTAATTTTAAGGGTTCCTAGACTTTTTAGAGATAGACAAATTAAAGTAGCTCATTCAGTCATAAAACAGTTACTGTAAAATGAATATCATGTTTCGAGATAACTTTTATTAGTTATAAAGGGAGAGTCAGTTTTCTGAAATTATGATTTGACTCACGAAAGATCGCCATCATCGTTATCAAGATTTTAATCACATTATGACAGAAGTCCGTCTATTCATGAATCCGATATTACCGCGTGATAATCCTCTTGAGGCATTTCCATGCCGTTTCAAGCTCGGTTTTGAAATTCCTCTCTCCTGGCTCGAATTCAGGGTCAGCCCATCGTCTACCATTCATAATATCGTAAATATAATCCGTAAATTGTGCTAACCCTAGTTAGTCTATTTCATCTCGGTATGTAGGAAGAAGCCGAACATCAACAATTTCAGTTATTTTGTTGCCAACGGCTGCGGGCAGATCAGGCGAAAAATGCACTAGACGGCGATGATATAGTCAGCGATCAACTCGTTCTCGACTTGGGTGCGTCGGTGTAATTCATCCTACAAATCTTCACAGATAAATCTACGGCAGAATTATTGCTGGATGTCATCTTGGAAGTCCACAAAGTCGAACCATTCACCATTGCTTTTGATGTACCACATCTCTGCATGGTCAGTGAAAACCATCTCCAAAGCTACAAAACTTCCTTCTTTTGGAAGTTGTACAATTGCACGCATTTCCGCAACTTTCCTAGAAAACGTTCGGCAATGGATTCGGCTATTCTCAAAAACTTTAAACCCTATGAGTTGGACTTACTTTCCGCCTCCTAGATCTCCAACGCAATCCTTCTCCCGGAGGATGGTACTTGTGCTTCCGTCATTCACGCGACGTTTTACCCTTTGACAAGATTTTTCTCATCTGTTTAATTTAATGTTTTTAGTTGATTGAGTTTCTGTTAATTAATGAATTCATTCAAGTTATGTATTTTCTGCGTTTTTGTAGTATTATTGTAATTACTATAAATATTACAAATCTTGCACATTCAAATAATAAAAAGCTCTACAGCTAATATTATATTCATATTCATTATTTATTAAATTTTAGAGTCAAACATTATTTTGCTAATAATCGTGATCTTTAAATAATCTTGAAAGTTAATTCAAAGATCAAAGTGATTCTTTGAATGGGAATCCTTTTTTTGACACCGGATTCCACAAGAGCGGCAAATTTTACTTCAGAAGTGATATTTATAAATTTTTTTAAGATGATCTTTAGAAGGTCCAATCAAGATTAAATATTAAAAATTTGTTCAAAATAAAATATTGGAAAGCCATGGGAGGATTTATATTCGATTTCCTTATCTTTTGTTGATTAGATGATTGGATATAGGTGGTAAGATATTTCGAATATTGAATAGTGACTGTTTTATAGGTGAATAAAGAGAAGACAATATTTTTCTGAGACTGAAGAGTAAACCAAGTCGGAACATATGGAAAGATATGTCCGACTTAATGTCGTTTGTAAGAATAAATGGAATATAGTCAGTAATAAACCTAACGCAGGCATTGTTTGTCATTGGTAAGGCAACAAGCCTTATTTTATCTATGTAAGAATATGCAATCAAAACATAGTTAAAGTATGAGAATACAAGTATTTCAACTAGATTCTTCTTGGCTGCAATAACAACGATTTTTTTATAACTTGAGAGTATTAAAGACCTAAGTAGATGCTTCTAATGACGGCAGAAGTATGCAGTTCTCATTGTAAAGTGGATGATATTTTAAGGCTTAAACTCTTTACTGTTTGCGAGAAAGGAATTTTAATGTTATTTAATTTGATATTGGTAGTGTGTTAATGCTTAAGAACAACATATAACGCTCATTGTCAAGTAAGATTACTTTAGTTTTAGTCGCATTAAGTTGCAGTCCATTGGCTCGAGCTCAATCTGTGTATGCTTGAGCATCAAGTTAAGCTTTTTCGAGACCAACAAGGATATTGTAAGGGAAGCAAGGAATATAAATCTGCGTATCATTGGCACAAATAAAGTACTTCGAAAAGACGAGAATTCTAGGAAGATCATTTATGAACATTGAAAACAGCAGAGGTCCAAGGATTTTGCTCTGGGGAACTCCGATCCGGGCTTGCTTCCATTGTGATATGATGCCACCCTGATCGATGACTACCTGAAAGCTGTTTACTAAGTAGCTAAAGAATCACTACAAAGATTAATTGCTAAGGATGAAAGCTCTCAGTTTCCGTATCCGGAGATCATGAGTTATAGGGTCAAGTACCGTGGCAAAATCAAATTGAATAAGAAGTGATTTTCCTTTTTTTAATTACAAATCTAAAATCATCAAGAATACCGACTAGGGCTATCTCTGTGGAGTGAAGATTACGTAAGCCTAACAGTCTGGGATCAAGAAGATTATTGCTTTATAGATAATTATATAGTTGTTTCTGTACAATATGTTCAAGTATTTTTAAAGATTCCGAGAATAGAGCAATTGGTCTAGTATCAGAGGGTGATTGAGCAGCTATTAAAGAGAGGGCGAATAAGAGTCTTTTTTTACATGTTTGGAAAGGTGGTGCTGTTAATAGATTTATTAATGATTGCAACGAGTTGAAAAGCAAAAGATTAGAAACCGAGAGCCAGCATTTTTGTAGATAAATCATTAAGGTCCTTGTCTTTAGAGATCAAGACCTCAATCTCATCTTCAACCTCTTTTAATGTTGTTTTTTGTAAGCAAAGAAGTAGAAATAAGAAGATATTTGTTCAAGGAAGCTTGTAAATATCATTGAATTTTTCTTGTATTATGGCTGGAAATTGATTTACTACTTGTGCGTAATATTCATTGAGTATATCAGCTAAGAAAAATATATATATATATATATATATATATATATATATATATATATATATATATATATATATATATATATATATATATATATATATACGAGGTCTGTCCGGAAAGTATCGGGCCTACGTTTATATCTTCGCGCCATAGTATTCGAGCGACCTCTACCGGGCAGAAACGTCAACAGTAAAGCCTCACGAATCTATTGGTTACTTACTGACACCTGCCAGACGTATAGTTCATGCGCAGCATGTCTTTGTTTACAGTGCCTTTTTCGCGTTCGTCGGATTTTGATATTGTCAAAAATGACTGAAAAACAAGATCAACGAATTTGCATCAAATTTTGCTTTCAATTCAGAAAAACGAGTTCGGAAACTATTGAAATAATGCAAAAGGCCTTCGGAAGCGAGTGTATGAGCAAAATACGAATAAAAGAGTGGTATAAACGGTTTAAGGATGGTCGCACTTCTGTCGATAGTGATTCTCGTTCCGGCCGACCTTCGACGACAAAAACCGCAGATAATATTGAGCGAGTGCAACTTGCAATCGAACAAGATCGTCGTATAACTGTGCGAGAACTAGAAGAAGACCTTGGGATACCAAAAACTATCATTTCAGAAATTTCAACCGAAAATTTAAGAATGAAACGCGTGTGTGCGAAATTCATCCCAAAATTGCTCACAGCAGAGCAGAAGAACATTCGCTTAGAAATCGCTCTGGACAATCTGGAAATGGTCAATAATGATGATAATGTGCTTAGAAAAGTTATTACAGGTGATGAATTATGGTTATGATCCTGAAACAAAACAACAATCTTCACAGTGGAAGCATTCTGAATCGCCAGGACCAAAAAAGCACGTCAAAGTCGAAGTAATGTTAAGTCAATATTGATTGTTTTTTTCGATTGTGAAGGTGTTGTACATCACGAATTTGCACCAACAGGTCAGACAATCAATAAAGAATACTACGTTCAAATTTTGAAACGTTTGCGTGATGCAGTAAGAAGAAAACGGCCGCACTTTTGGGAAAGTGGTGACTGGCTTCTCCATCACGATAATGCGCCAGCGCATTCATCCAATCTTGTGCAGCAGTTTTTGAGCAAACACAATATCGCATTGCTTCGACAACCTTCATACAGTCCCGACATAGCACCTTGTGACTTTTGGCTGTTTCCAAAACTAAAAAAACCACGCAAAGGACACCGATTCGATGACAAAACAACGGTTGAAAACAATGCGACGAGTTTACTTAAGGCTATCCCTAAAAGTGTGTCTCCAGGACTGTTTTGAAAAGTGGAAACATCGATGGAACAGTGTTATTCAATCAAGAGGGGATTACTTTGAAGGATGCCACCCACCAGATGATAAAGAATAACGCTAGCACGAAAATATAAAGGTAGGCCCGATGCTTTCCGGACAGACCTCGTATATATATATTTTTAACGGGGCGAATATTAGGTCGAATAAAAAGACGCACGTATTTGACCGTGCAAAAGTTGTCCGATGAGCGAGTCGACCTCGTACAAGGTCACGTACGCACGTGGTCGGCAATGGAGCAAAGATTCACGTGTCAGTGACGAATCTTTCCAGCCTCGCTCCTTCTTGTCGCTAATCTTCCTCGATATAACTCAGCTTGTTATCTACCCCCTTCACTCCTTTTCAAGTGCAATTATGAGACGACGTAATTTTTTTTAACCTTTTTCTCTCTTCCATCAGTTAAAGATCTAAGATCCCAGTCCATTACGAGTAGTAACGCAAGCAAAGTACAGCCTGATTCAGTGGTGCAGTAATGTCGCTAACTAGAACTTAGCCTATGAGGAAGTGTATGAAAAAGTTGTCAATTTCTCTTTTTGACTGCATTCGTATTATTCTTAAAAGCACCTACCAACATGGATCTGATCTACATGAAAGACCTCACAATGAGAAAATACTTAGTAAAACGTCTGACTTGTTAGGCATAACGAACACGTTGTTCAGAACCACGACGGAAGAACTATTCACGTGTAAAGACCAAACTATACTGCTCGTCCTGACCTGCGAAACTTGTCTTTTTCTCTTCCCTCGCCTCTTAATATTACTTATTATTCAATATGTAATATTATGTAACCGACATTGGCCGCCCCGGCGTCAAGTTAAGTGAAGGAGAAAACTATCCATTTTTGTTAGAGAAATATCATTTCAAGAGAGCATACGGCCAGACGCACGTTAGAATAATTCTCACAACTGTTAGTTGAACCGCTGAGCAGCAGCTAACTGCTCACTAGGGATTTCTGTTTTCTTCTCTTGTGTTGTCGCACCATCTCTTTTTTACTCATTTCAAGCGAATTCATTGTCAGCTACAGACAAGATTGTACGCTCTGTTTGCATCGAATGGAAATGTATCCCGCTGTATACCCTGTTTACTGCTAGGCACCAGGATCAAGAAGCAGTGCTCACCTCGTGTGCCTATATTAACTTTGCCATCGATTTGCAATCACAAATCTGTAAGTTTAAATATTTCTCGGCAAAGTCTAAATATTTCTTTTTCTTCTGCGCACTTTTCCCCTTGTATCGTACTTTTTCTATATAGGCCAATCAATGAAGCCGAAAATGAGGTATATTGTGACATTAATACTATCAGCAAACCGACTATGCAAAGTTGATTAATACTATGCGTAGATGAAAACGTATATGTTTCCAACACGCAACTTTCATTTAATAACTTTTTACAGCCGTTTGAAATTTGCAAAAACATGTTTTTCGCGTATAAAACCAAAACTATTGAAGTTAGGTATATACCTCAATGGAATAAGTTATAGATAATAGAATTATCTATAAAATGAGCTATCGCTCATCTCAATCGAGTAATTAATAATCAATATAATTACAAAAAACATCAAAATTGATCAAAAAAGGTAACATTTCAAAAATTCATATCTCCACATAGAGTGATGTTGAAAGAATTAGCTTATGATATTTTGTAGATTGCATTGTCTTCTTCATGTATGCTAAATCTGAGCTATATATAATTATTACTTTCGGCACTACAGTAATGACAATTAAACCTTTTTTTTTATAGTACATGTTGCATAATGCCCTGTGGCTCAGCCGTTAGAGTTATACATTATTTGAAAAAAGTTTTTTAAATTTCAATAATCAAACTACAACTTTGTCATTTAAACTTTTGCTCTAAAATCAGTTTAAAAGGGTGAAATTTGTCGTTGAATATCGGGCAAAATGCGCCCGAGCGTTATAGAAAGCGAGTGGTGGGAGATACAGATCCCGCGGAGGGTAAGTATATATAGTAATAGAAAAGCCAGGCGTTCGGCGGTTGACTTTAATATTACTTATTTTGATGTATATATAATTACGATATTTTACTGAAATTTAATTAACAGTTTGAGATATTATTTATAATAATTATATTTATAATGTTATTTACAATAAATTTTAATTTGTTTCATTATACTTAAAAATTATGACATTATTATGGTAATACAATAAATACTTAATTTAAATATTAAAGTTATTTATTAAATCTATATCTTTTAGCGCAGTGTACTTGATCCACGTCTATTACATTATCTAGATTATCACACACACTATCAATTATAGTTTCGCATTCTATTATTTCATCATTTTCGTAATCACTATCGCATCTGATAATAATGTTTTTTTCAAAATTGAAACAAGATTCTTCGTGACAATGTGCACAAAGATTTGTACATTTTACCCTATTTTTTCGGCGAGTACAAGAATAATCTACGCAGCCTTTCGTGCTACACGAACAAGATATTTGTTCAAGCAATTTTTTCGGCACAATTGGCTCTTTAGTACCTATAGGTAAAATACTATTGTTATCTATTTCCCATCCCCAATTTGTTGGTTTTACATTTGAATTTCCTAGCCATCTTTGAACTTGATACTAAACTCTAAACGCGTGCTCTTTTGCTGTTTCTTCGGTTGGTGGCAAAGATTCTAATAAAAATTTGGATTTGACTTTGGCCGTGCTAAAATGCAAATAGCGAAGGTCATTTAACGAGAAAGCATTAGATTTTTCTATTAAAATCTTTTCTGCTTTACTGCTATAAATACCGATAATTAAAATGAATGCACTGCTCGCAACTTTGTCGTGAGTAGCTTCTTTTTTATAAAAAACTGAAGCGAATTCTATTAATTTTTGATGATTAAATATTTCCATCAATTTACTTTTATCTTGTTTGTAGAAAGCAGATGTGGTATCGCAACCACAAAAGGCATGCAAAAAGCCTACAATACTTAACAAATCTTTATATAAAAAGCTAATATTACTATAGTATTCATAATTATGAACACCTTTACTGTCTTTTCTGAAAAAGATATTTGTAAGAAACGCCGAGAGTAAGACTCTCAAACCGTACTCAAGATGTGTAAGCGACAAAATTCTGGGGAAACGCAATAAAATTTGACCAGGGCGTGAAGGTTGTGAGGGGCGAGAGTTCGAGCGATCCCAGTGGCGATAGCGGTAATAAACGAGTGCTAGCCACGTGTGACACAGACGTGTCCCATCATATTTCTCCTTGGTTCTTCGAAGCCCTGCGCCGTAAGCCGTTCTCGAGTTCGCGTGCGGTTGTTTAAAATTAAGGAACCGTGATGCTTGGATGCACGTGCCTCGTCTTTTTGTCTTGCTCATGGACGTGCGCGAGCGCTTTGAAGGCGTACTCGTGACCGTGATGCCCCATCAGCTTTGAGGAGTTATCTCCTGGAGGCTGAAGAGTTGAACATAATCAGCGTTACGTAAGTTGCGTAAATACGGGAAGGGTAATCACATGTTACCCTAGACCGGCAGGCAAGCAGACAACGGAGCGGATAAGCGAGAGTGAGGGCGAAAGACCGAATGGAGGGGGCAAACGAAGAAACTCGCGTCCGGACTGAGTGTAGAAGGGTAGGAGGTTTCAGCGGTTGTTTTCAAAAATTTTTCGTTCGGCAAGCGTGCTGCGACCCAAGCGACAACCATATGCGCGACACATGAACCAGGGTATTAGATAAGATATTTAGTGCAGTAAATTATGTAAAAGATTGAGCGACATGTGTGACTGCTGGCAGATCTTATCATCTGTTAGTTTTCCCAACATTGCCTGCCGAAGACCTGTAGCACCTCTAGCGGAAGGATTCCGCCGTGCGAGGCAGAGCATGAAAGGACCAGCACTGTTGGTCCAGCCAGCAAGCGCGCAAGTCGTTCATTCTTGCTCTCGGGAGTTGATACTTGTAAACCGAAATAATAAAATAATAAAAAAAACTAAGAAAATTTATACCATTATTTCCTGCACACCTCACCCCTTTCAATATTACTCACGTTTTGTCCTATTTGCGTTAATATTACTAATAAATCTATATCTGTGCCTACAATAATTGTAATGTTATCACTATCGACGCGCGCATTGTCAATTGCTGTTTGAACAATCAAAACATCGGCATCATCAGAAGCAATTTTTGTTCTGAAACCTATTTCATTTAATAAATGGCATAATATTTCAATTAATTTGATTTTGTTTTTTTCATTACTCAAAAATTGTTACTGATTAACCGTTATTTTCGTATGATTTTTGAATGCTATTTTCCTACCTATATTTTTTAATTTTCGCCGAGAACGCTCAACCGATTTCGTTACATTTGCATCATCTTCTGGATAACCGTCAAAGACTATATAACTATTGGGTTCATAATGGATTTTTGCATACGAAATATACTTATTTAATATGCACTCTATTGTCTCATTACAATTCCAAACGACTTTATGAAGAAAAAATCCCCCGTCTACTACATGAGTAGTTTTGCCCTTGATCTCGATAATATCGACTTTTTCAAAATTTGAATAAAATGCTGATTTTTTTGTTTTCCGCATACCATTTTGATCGAATAATGACAATGGCACTGAAGATAGTTCAAATTTGCTGCTATATTCCCTAATATCTTCTTGAGTTTTTATATTTAACGCTAGTTTTTGAAATATCAATTCCGGTGATATGAACTACTTCGTTGCTGATATTTTTTATTATTGAATTAGTGGTTTGTAAATTAACAACTTTACTGCTCCGCTTAAATGTTAAGGATGAATATGTTTCATCAGCTGTATTTTTTATTAATGCATTCCCGATTTCGAAAGCTTTAAAACAATTTACAGAAGACAAATCACAAACATAGCCAGAAAATATATTAATAATTTTGTCTGTATCTGGGAATGGATTATAGAAAAAGTGTAATAATTTATTTAAATCATCAGCATCGATTAATACGAGACACCCTATTATCTACGTGTTGCTCAGACGTGGCAAATGTAACGTTACAGAAATTTTCCATCGCACTACTAACTTCTAATACAGCTACTCTAGACATAACCCATTTTCCTACAACTGATTCTGTCAAACCGCGATCATGTGTCAAACCTCCAGTACATTTGATTGGCCTCATTAACATCTGCTCTATGGTCATATCTGACCATATGCCAGACCAAAATCTGTTAGACCGCCTAACCGTGAAGTAGCCCTGATTACAAAACTTATCATACTCAACAATGTCCATAACATCTTTTAATTCTAGCATATGCTGTATATACAATAAGCTAGCTTTGGAATACACATGATGCTCCGAAGCATCAAAAATTGGAATCATTAATTTAATAATTTCCAAATGCAACGGAAAATTGCCAGAACGTTCGGCATCTATAAATCGTTGAATTAAATAAATTATTTCCAAATATTGCACCCACAGTTGACACGTTGGTCCATTATTTTTTAGATAATTAACGCGTTCTACAAATTTTTGCTTTATATTTTGCATAATAACAGATTCAAGTTTATTGTTAAAATTATCCCCTCCTACGTCTAATAGAGATTGATTTAAAAAATTTTTTTCATTATCATCAAGATCTATTTGTTTAAAAATGATAGAAGCAAGTGCTGCTTGGACTAACAGATGGTCTCTCACAGCTTGAGAAAAAACTTGGCCAATAAGAGCTTTATCAGCAGATATTTCAGAATAAATTGAACTAAAAGCTTCTTTAAGGCCACTTCCATCCATTATATATCCGACAGATGAAATATAAGACATTAATAGATGGAAGCCGCCTAAACGAAGAAATACTAACATCAGGTTATGGGGATCGTTATCGGGATCAATAGAGGAAACGATTTCCATTGCTTTCATAAACAATGGCAAGTCAAACGTAACAATACAATGTTTTTGTTTGTTAATATTGGCTCTTTGCCTAGCATCGATTAATGAGGTTAATATAGTTTTATGGTCGCTTGGAGGAGCATTAATAAATGGCAAAGCGATAATTTTTGATGTGTCAAATTCATCATTCAATAAATGAAATTTGTTCATGAATCCATTCCAGTTTGGTGTTTGTTGTGGTGCACTAAATTTTCCATAGAACCACAACAAATCGATAGGTTTTAATCTACCAATTGTATCGATACTATTTAATGCTAAATCATCTACACTTATAGAACTCAAATTAAAAGGCTTGTTATTATTAAAAGTACTTAATGGTGTAAACCCGAATGTATTAGTTGAATCAAACGAAAAGGCTCCTTTTACGTGGAATACAAGTATTTGATCGTACTGACGCTGATGGCGTCACACACATTATACCGCTCATAGAATGGAAAGTATTTTTTCCATCAATAGTGCAAGTATTGTGATCTGCATTGTCATATACGAATTGCAAATACGAATCGGAGATGAAATCTATAGTTTCTGGACAGTTCACAATCGATGTTTCAAATCGAGTTGTCTCAAAATAGGAAGCACAAAAACATAAATTATGAAGACAATCTATGATACCTTTAGCAGCATATTTAGTGTGAATCATACAAGAAAGTGCTAGTAATATTGAAGAAGAAAACGACCATGATCTAACGACAGACATTAAAATATGGCCTAAAGTACTAATTTTATTATCTAATTTGAAATCAGGGCCTTTTTTGGGAGTACGTTTATGTGTTTTTAATAATACGTCGAGAAATACTTTCAGTGCTTCTGGAATTTCTTTGTTAACATTATCTAAAAATGTAGTTGGCGATTTATAACTATCAATGTCGCATTTCATTGAACGAATATCTTGCAATATTAATTCTGCGGCTTCTGTAATTATACGAAGTTTTTCTTCTCGCAGGTCACTTTTACGATTATCATAAAAATTTTTTTCACTATATAATCCTCCTAACCTTTTCAAACAAATAATTCGATCATTGGTAACTGTATAAGTAACTATCTCATCTTCAAAATGTTTTTTTAGAGTATCTTCAATACGATTAAGCGGTGATAAATCTGCAGACCCGTGAATACTAATATATTGATTTAAAATTTTTTTTAACGAAAATTGGCACTCTTCGCTATTTTCTAATAAAAAATTAATAATATATGATATTAAATGAGATATTTCATCACATATAGGTTTACCTATCACGTTTGTTGGACTATATAAATAAAACTTGCTTAAGCAATGTCGATGATAAAAAACATTTGCCTGAGTGTAATATTCATCGTTCTTGTCTTTTAAATTACATACACGCGACGATATCATTAAATTAATTTTATTTTCTTCATACGTTTCAAGCTGCGCTATAATGCTATCTATAGTACTCTGCTGCAATACACGAGAATATTTGTCCACATTATATAATTTTTGCGAACAGAATAAACAATACGTAGAAAAATTAAATTGAAGCCCTTCCTCTTTACGTTTTCTACCTACTTCAACAATTTTGAGTGCATTTTTCAGTGCCGCTTTTATATTCGATTCCCTAACATACATTGTTTTACAAACTCTATGTACAGTAATTTCTTGGACTTTTTCCAAATCTACATGTTTATTGTCCTTTCTTCGACGGCTAACGCTTGCTAATTTCTCAATACCCCGTTGTTTAACTATACAAGACTTATTAGGATCTAGTACCTTATCACATAGTATGCAAAAGTTTACATCGTTCTCGCCTGGCTGTTCACCGATGTCTTCTAGAGCAGGGATTTCAACGTCATTGTCTTCCTCTGATGAATGTCCTGCTATGTTGTGGAAGTCGTCAGTTGCAGCCATAATGAAAAGTTGCAAGATAAAAGACAACTTAATTATCTGTAAGTTATGAATAACATATTAGAACAATTTCACAAGCTGTACATAGTACACCGCTGAATTTATTGATTTAATTGTACTGAACTAATTGTAACATACATATTAATATGAATATAAAAATAATTTATATATATTAATATATATATATTTATTATTAATATATATTAATAATATATATTTATTATGTAACGGTAAACGTCGAATTAGCGCTAATAAGATAGCCTAATTACTGCTCGCGGGGGCAGCACCGACCGGGGAGACGGAAAAATGAAACGAAGGAATACGGCGCGCGAGCAGACAGAACGCGCGCGATTGAAAACGAACCAGTGAGGGTTCATCCATCATCACGCTCGTCCGCTTTTCGCTAGTGACTACCGATCCGCGAGCCGCAAAGACCAAAAACCGAAAGCAGAACGCCCGTACCAATGATCGCTGTTGCCGAGGCGCCGTGCAGCTACCAAAGGGGCAGACCTGAGCCGACGGAAAGCGTCGTCCTCCGCGAGATCGACAATGTGTGTGAGGTTTTGCCATCGAGGGCGAAACCACGTGTGCGCGAATTCGTGATCCTCGACACAAACACAAACAGTTTTCTCGCAATGCAACTCACTATCGTCCACTTCGTACGTCTGCAATATAAAGGTAAGCTGGCCAGCTTAATTACGCGGTCGCGATACGATTGCTGCTCGATTAATTATTCGTCCGAAGCGTGCATGCAGTAGCTCTACGAACAAAGAGCAGCGAGCGTCCCGACATTGCATGTTGTCGTTGAGCGAGCGCCGATGTCAACATAAACACGCGGGCCGATCTAATGTAGCATTTGATAGATAATAAAAGGTTCTGTTCGTGATATTAACAAACGCTCTCAGCGTGTTTATTCCATGATGACTCCACTTCTCATAGATTCATAGATTCATTGGTTGACTGACACCCGTTTCCTCTTGCTCTACGACTTTCTTATTTGATACAGGTGATAGCGAACGCGTTTACGCGATCACCGTAATTAAGATAATTAAACGGTAAGCAAATCCGTTACAATTAATATATTGTAATTACAATAACTTCAAGTAAATTTTATAAATTGGAAAGGAGCAGTCCAGTAGAATCAGTTTTAAATAAGGCGCATATTAAAAAAACCCCCTATCCGACACCTCGAATTTCTTTTTGCGTAGTTTGATTATTGAAATTTAAAAAACTTTTTTCAAATAATGTATAACTCTAACGGCTGAGCCACAGAGCATTATGCAAGATGTACTAAAAAAAAAGGTTTAATTGTCATTACTGTAGTGCCGAAAGTAATAATTATATATAGCTCAGATTTAGCATACACGAAGAAGACAATGCAATCTACAAAATATCATAAGCTAATTCTTTCAACATCACTCTATGTGGAGATATGAATTTTTGAAATGTTACCTTTTTTGATCAATTTTGATGTTTTTTGTAATTATATTGATTATTAATTACTCGATTGAGATGAGCGATAGCTCATTTTATAGATAATTCTATTATCTATAACTTATTCCATTGAGGTACATACCTAACTTCAATAGTTTTGGTTTTATACGCGAAAAACATGTTTTTGCAAATTTCAAACGGCTGTAAAATGTTATTAAATGAAAATTGCGAGTTGGAAACATATACGTTTTCATCTACGCATAGTATTAAACAACTTTGCATAGTCGGTTTGCTGATAGTATTAATGTCACGAAAAAATCTTCATTGATTGGCCTAATAAGAGTCTTGTATTTCCTATTAAAATTTATTTAACTAGGACACACCTCGTTATCAACTCTACTCTCGTCTGGTTCTCCGATTGTATATTGACGACTTTTCTAGTATGCTCTGCTATAAATTAAATTCTCGTCAGCGACATTACTGTGCCACTGGATCAGACTATACTTTGCTTGAGCTACTACTCGTAATGGACTAGGATCGCCGATCTCCAATCGATAGAAGAGAGAAAAAGGTTCAAAGAAAAGGAACGAAAAACAAAAGAAGTTTGGTTATGAATGTTAGAGGAAAGCAAAATAAAGGTCGAATAAAAGAGAAAAGAGGAAATGAAGATGTAAAGGAGAAAATTAATGCAGAGAAATAAAAAAGAGAAAAGTCAAAGGAAAAAGGTGAAATACAGGGTGGACCATTTTAAGTGAGCCAGTACGTTTTCTCGGAAACTAGTGGGGATAGCGAAAAATGTTTCAAACTAAAGTTGTCCAACTTGGAGGGGACATACCCTCATGACCTTGCCTGTGTCCTTGGATGTAAGGTTCAAGGTCATTTCAAGGTCAACTTTGTTTTCTTAAACGGGGCCCCTCATTTTGACCCCGGATTCGGAAAGACCGGAAATTCTACTCAACGTCTTGTTTAGCCCTCACGTGTGCGGTCTATGTTGCCCTGTTTATTCATGGTCGTAATGTGATGAAGAAGATAAGTGATTAAAGTATTTTAGATTTACTATTTATTTACCAAATTAATCAATTGTTAATTACATGTGAAATATTTTACAGTAAGTGTTCAAAGACATATCCTTCTCCTTGAATACATAATTCAATTCTCCGATGAAAATTATCTACTGCCCTTAGTAGTACATCCTGCGGTATGTTTTGACATGCGATCCTGATCCTATCCATCATGTCTTCTCGTGTAGTTGGTTGTTCTTGATAAACGACATTCTTCAAGTATCCCCATAAGTAAAAGTCAGGAGATGTCAAGTCGGGAGATCGTGGTGGCCATGCAACTGGTCCACCGCGGCCGATCCATCTATCATTGAATCTGTTGTCCAGGTAAGCTCTAACATTTCTGTGGAAATGCGCAGGAGCTCCATCTAACTGCATCCACATTCTCAGTCTTGTTTGGAGGTCAACTTCTTCCAGTAGTGCATCTACTTCATTTTGTAAAAATCGAGAAAAGTTTTCCCCATTGACATTTCCCTCAAAAAAGTAAGGTCCAATCACATGTCCATTGATAATGCCACACCACACGTTGACGCTCCAACGATGCTGATGATCTATGTGTCGATGCCAATGAGGATTTTCAGCTGACCAATAATGACAGTTGTGCCTGTTGAGCTCCCCATTATTTTTGAATGTAGCTTCGTCAGAGAACATGACATTACGGAAAAAAGTTCTGTCGTTTTGAATCATTTCTCTTGCCCAACGACAAAACTCCAGTCGTCTTTCCATGTCATCTGGTGTGATGGCTTGAGTGAGAGTGATGTGATATGGTCGGAATTTTTGGCTTCTCAAAATTCTCAAGACAGTTTGTTTTGGTATGCCAGTTTCTCTTTGAATTTGTAATGTACTAATATGAGGATTGTCATGAATAATTGCCAATATCACAAGAACGCGAACATCATTCTCATCGTAAGTATGATGTCTTCGCGTACGAAATAAATGTCCTTGTTGAGCTTTCACATGAACCCTTCGAATGGTGTTACGATTAGGGTGTCTTCGGTACGGGAAACATTCTTGATAAAGTCTTGCAGCTCTACGATAATTCCCTCCGGCTAGACCAAGAATAATAATTATGTCAACACGTTCACGCGCAGTATAATCCGGCATACTCCGAAACAAAAGGCTTTTGATTTAATTTTTAATAAAAATTTGTAACAAAAAAATTCTCTTCAATGAACACAAAATCTTTATTCAGTAAAATAAACGAATAAACTAAGCTGCTGTATTAAAAAATAATTTTTGTTTTGGGAGAATAAAGAGATTCGATAAGCCAAACCATACAATGACAGATATTCCTATCTTCACGGTAAATGTTACTTTTATGGGGTAAAATGGATGGTTAAGCTAGAAAAGCATACGGCCTTGCGCTAGCATATGATAAAAGGGGCGAATCAACGCTTTCCGAATCCGGGGTCAAAATGAGGGGCCCCGTTTAATAAAACAAAGTTGACCTTGAAATAACCTTGAACCTGACCTCCAAGGTCACAGGCAAGGTCATAAGGGTATGTCCTCAAGTTGAGCAACTTTTGTATGAAACTATTTTTCGTAAATCTTACACTCGTAAAAAAATAAAAATGACCTTCAAATAACCTTGAGGGTCACCCCAGACCCCACGTATAATAGGTCATCTGAACGTAGAATTTCCCGTTCTTTCCAAATTCAGGGTCAAAAATAGGGGGTCCCGTTTAAGAAAACAAAGTTGACCTTGAAATGACCTTGAACCTTACATCCAAGGACACAGGCAAGGTCATGAGGGTATGTCCCCCTCCAAGTTGGACAACTTTTGTTTAAAACATTTTTCGCTATCCCCACTAGTTTCCGAGAAAACGTACTGGCTCACTTAAAATGGTCCAGCCTGTATATGGAGCAGGTAGGGAATGGAAGGACACAGTGCTATTTTTATAACGAGGTGCGAAATGAGAGAAAGAGAATACAGTAAAAGTATGAATTAAGAAAGAAATAGAGAACGAGGTAAGAGAAATGAAAATGGTAAAAGAAGAAAAATATAGAATTGGTGAGAATTGGACTGACTTGACAGAACCAGACTCACTGTTGTTTCATCAATAAAATAATGCATAACATATGGCCACGCTTGCATGGAAAATTTTCATAAGCGAGTTTTACGCATACTTTTATATTGAATCTCATATGCTATCATGTTCTCCAATTGCTCGGTTCCTGCCGACTTGAGCACATTTATGTCATGCTAGCTCATAATTTGTATCAAAGGTAAAATACCCGCGCTATTGATTATGTAATTTTTTCTTCATTTTATAATTTCTAGTTAAGTACCTAGATCCCATGTCGTGACGGTTCGCTTTAACGAGAAACAGATGTGAGGTCTGCCGACTTCTCATTCAACGTTCGTAAATAATAATTTTAAGAGGGCTGGCGAAGGAAAAATTAAAATACCTTACATTACGGATCACGGAAAATGAGCACAAGAAAATAAGAGAAAACGTAGCATCTGGTCAAGAAATTATGTTACCTTCGATAATTACATGTCTCCGACGCGTCAGCACGATATTGCCTGAAACACAGTTGAATGTTCTCTTTTTATCATCGTCGTATCACAATGATATTTAACGCGATCGTGTTCGTGCTTGCGTGCACACGATATATGTGTCTGCTTACAATATATGATTTGTATTTTTCATACCAATCAATGTTCCTGGATAATTATAGTTGATGGTCAGACTGTACGATGAGTAGCTCATTCGTAATGGCTTTTAAACCAAATAGAAGCGGATGAGGGCTTATTGGACTGGATTCTCTGGAAAAATGAGTCCAGTTATGGCAAAGCTGGCTATTCAGAACAATAAGTACTTAATCTTGAGGTAAAAAAAAGCCACATATCATGTTAGATGCAGGACAGCCTTGTGTGTGGAATGGCTGACGGTCATTTTTGAAAGTGTCTCAAAGGTCCATTAGATGAAGAAGAGTATAGTGATGAAAATATGGATGCTGATAAGAATATTATCGAGAGAAATATGGATGGTAATGAAAACGACGATAGTGAAAGTGATGATGAAGTGAATGATCCTGACTAGGATATAAATAATTGATTGAATGATTATGTGTCCTTTCTTAAGGTATTCATAGTTTTTGTAAATAATAATTGTTGATTTTTGTCTTTTATCAAAATATATTTCTTTATTAATAGTATCTTTTTAAATATTAATAGTTTCTTTTTTATTTAGTGCTTTTTGCCACGATGATTGTTAATTGCGTGGAGCCGCCGCGTTACAACTATTTAGTTTGAATGTTATCCGTGTGTTATCCGTGGCAACGGCGCGTTCGTTTTCGCGTGGTGTCGCATCGCTCGCGATAAGCGGGTTATTCGTCGCCTCGGCTCCCTTGGTGGTAGGGGTATCGTCGTCATCTCGCTGTTGGGTTTCGTCTTCTGGCAAGATATCCTCCTATCCATAATAGGGTTTAAGGTCTTTGACGTGAACAACTTCCTTGACCTCTTCCTGTTGGTTGGCAAGGCGGTACGAGTTGACTCCAAGTATCTTAGTGATCATGTAAGGACCTACGAATTTTGACGCTAGCTTTGCGGAAATACCCTGCGTCGCACTGGATAGTACGCGATTTCTCTTCCAGACCCAGATTCCATTCCCCTTCTTTAAATCCCGAGGCCCTGTGCATGGCGTTATAATGTTTCGCCCGCCTAAGGGATACGTTCGAAGCGATCTCTCGGACTTCCTGAATAATGAATCGGTTATTCTTCGTGTGCACATTCCACTGTTCTATTCGAAGCAAATCTTCCTCTCGGGCTGCAAGATCGTCCATTTGCCTACAAAGGGTGTTTGGGGCTTCCGGTTGCCTGCCGTAATTGAGCATAGCAGGGCTGGTTCCCGTGGAACTGTGGATGGCAGTGTTCAGTGCGAACGCGAGTTTAGGTAAGACTCGGTCCCATTCTTTATGATTCCCGTGCAGGTAGGAGGTTATTATCATTTTCAGAGTTCTATTAACTCTTTCGGTAAGGTTGGGTTAGCTTGAGGGGTATAGGTCGGCATAAATGTCCGGTTTATCCCTTGGTCTCTCAGGGATCCGTCTACAAGCTAGTTACGGAATTCAGCGCCATTATCGGATAGGAAGACCTTAGGTGCGCCGAAGCGCAGCATCACTCGTTCCCGGAGTTCCTTTACGATCGTCTTACCATTGGCACTACGTATAGGTATGCATTCGACCCATCGCGTGAATAAGTCGACGAACACCAATACGTATTCGTGCCCTCGAGGGCTCCTCGGAAAGGGTCCGGCAATGTCGCCCGCCACTACTTGCCAGGGTGTGGACAATATCCGATCCTTCAGAAGTCCGCGTGGCAGTCGCTCTTCGATCTTACATTATTGACAAATCTGACATTTTTGGACGTACCCTTTGACGTCCGCGTACATTCCTGGTTAATAGTAGGATTGGGCGATGCGGACGAAGGTCTTCTCACGCCACAAATGTCCGGTGGTCTCAATGTCGTGGTTCTCGAACAGGACTGCATTTCGGTCTTTCGGTGGCACGACAAGCTTCCAAGTGTCCTCGTACCCGTATTCGCCTTGGTAGTCACCACTTGGCTTTGGTGATACATCACTTTACCAACCATTTTCCAGTCCGGGTAGTCTTCTGGGTTGTCCTCGACGCGTCGGAATTGTTCCGAGTATCAGGCTTTGTCCCCTGGCTTCGGCTGGCCCATCGCACTAACCTCAGCCTTCGCGGGCTCGAACGTGCGTGATAACGCATCAGGCAATACGTTGTCAGCCCCCTTTCGAGACTCTATCTCGAAAGTATAGCCTTGGAGTTGCAAGGCCCATCGGACTAGACGTCCTATTAGATTCTTCAAATTGTTCAGCCATTTCAGACTTATGATCCGTTACGACCTTGAATTGATATGCTTCTATATATGGGCGAAACTTCTGTATAGCCCATACGACCGCCAAGCATTCGCGCTCCGTGGCAGAGTAATTTTGCTCCGCCGGGTTAAGGACTCTGCTAGCGTACTCGATGATTCGGTCTTCATCTCTTACTCTTTGAATCAAGACGGCGCCAATTCCCGCTGCGTTAGCATCTGTTTCTAACGTATACAGCCCGTCGGGTTCCGGTAATCCGAGGCACGGTGCGGATATCATGAGTGCCTTAAGTTTGGCGAAGGCTTGTTCTTGATCTGGTCCCCACACATATTCGCATTTTTTCCCCGTTAGTTTCGTTAACGGTTGAGCGTGTGTAGCGAAGTCACTCAAGAAGCGGCGGTACCATGAAGCGACCCCCAGGAAAGTACGCAGCTGTCGCATGTTTCCTGGTTGGGGGTACTCAACGATAGAGCGCACCTTTTCAGGGTCGGGTGTGATACCCTCGCGGTTAATCAACAAACCCAGATATTTGGCCTTCGGCTTGCAGAAGACGGTCTTTTCTCGATTAATCGAGAGTCCGGCTCGACAAAACCTATTCAACACGGTTTTAAGATGCTGCAGGTGGTCTTCGAATTTGGACGACACTACGATGATATCGTCCAAATAGGCGAAGGCGAAATCGCCAAGCTCAGGTCCGATCACGCTATCTATCAACCGTTGGAAGATGGCGTCGGCGTACGAGAGACCGAATGGCATTCGTACGAACTGGAAGTGTCCCAACCCGGGCACGGTAAAGGCAGTGATAGGTCGAGATTCGGGTTTGAGTGGTATTTGGTGATACGCGCTACTGAGATCGAGCATGGAGATATAGCGTGCGTTTCGTAAACGTCTCAATATATCTTGCATAAATGGTAGAGGATACGCGTTTGGCTCGGTAACCATGTTGACCTTTCGCAAGTCTACCGGGTGTTCCAGACCATCCGTACAGCCATTTTAAAATCGAAAATTCGTGTTTTTGTGAAAAATGTTTCAGATGAAAGTTGTTTACGACAAAGGGAGCCATCTATCTGTATAATTAGTTTTGACCTTGAACATCGTTTTCAAGGTCATTTGGTGGTTGAATTGTTTTTTTAAATGGGAACCCCTATTTTTGACATCGGATTCGAAAAGAGCGGGAAATTTTACGTCCACAAAGATATTTAAAAATTTTTTTTCATGGCCTTGAGAAGGTCGATTTAAGGTCAAATGCTTGAAAAACTGCCTAAAAGCGTTTTTTTAATTTTGAAGATATCGAAAAATGACCTCTACAAAATTTGTTCAGAACAGAGTGGGCCACTCAATGCATCAAAAACCTTTGACCTTTAACCTCATTTTGAAGGCTATTTCAAGGTCGAAGTGTTTTTTGTAATGGAAACCCCTCTTTTTGACCCCGGATTCGCACATAGCGCGAAATCCGACGTTTGGATAAGGTATTATGTTGAGTTTCGATTGATCCACGACGTTCATCGCTAAGGTCATGTGAAATTTAAATTCAATATTATTCGCGAAACATTTACAAAATGTTTTTGACTTCCAAGATCATTTCAAGGTTGCAAAAAGTAGTACACAAATTTTAGTGATTAAACATTTATTTTCTTTTTATTGAATTACAATGACGTTACCTTTTTTGTCAGCATGAACAAGAATAACAGAAAAGTAACCTAAAATGAAAAATTTAAACGACAATGTTTAATCTGATCCCTAGCTAGATGTAGTGCTCAAAAATATCTCCATTCTGTTGGATACAGGCCCTTACTCTTGGAGGAATGCAATCAAATGCTCGAAGAACTTCTTCGTTGTCTAAGGATCGAATGACTTCAGTGATCCTATAGATCATATTATCTCTTGTAGTGGGCCGTTAGCGGTAAACTAAATCCTTTATTCTCCCCCACAAGTAATAATCGAGTACAGTAAGGTCAGGTGATCGGGGTGGATACTCGACAGGACCACCAATACCAATCCATCTATTCGGAAACATATTATTCAGTAATCTTCGAGCGGTCATCCAAGTATGCGCTGGGCATCTATCCTGTTGAAACCACATTCCAAGACGTTCTTGCAATGGAATATCTTCTAAATTTCCAGGAAGATTCCTTCTAATTAATTGTCTGTACCGTGGTCCCTTTAAATTCTGATTAAAGTCCACCCACAATATGTCCTTGGTAAATATCGCACCAAACATTCACTTTCCACACATGTTCATGATCAACTTGTCTTAACCCATTTCTTCCCAATCGACCATGAGACTACCGATTGGTTTATCGTCTTGTAAAATGGGTAGGTTCGCTTGAAATCGACATGCAAAATACCATTTCCGAAGCAAAAAGACTTGCTCTTTCCGAATCTGCAAATAGATTTTCAAAATTTTGCGATCCTAAAACAATATAGCGGCTCAAATTTAGTGAAAATTTCATTTTTTTACTGGTAAAATATGTAACGTATACCTAATAAACAATTTTATTTCACTATCAGTATGGTTGTAGAACTTCTGTTATCGATTATTGATATTTTTGAAAATTCAAAATTCAAAATAACGGACGAAAAATTGAAAAATTCTGAGAAATGAAGGAAAATGAGAAAATATATATTTCTTGTGTTTTTGAGGGTGCTGATTTGATATCTGGTGTTGATTTTTGAAAATTTTTGCATCGAAAATCAATATCGAGCATTCGAAATGGCTGATAAACTTAATTTTTTTTTACTTGAGTTTTTTTTATAAAGTACACATTTTTATATGCTTTTGAAGCTAATAAATTGATATTTTATTATATATAGTTATAAATCATTTTCAGTGTAAAAATTATGTTTAGTGAATAGTAGTAGTAAATAATTGAGTTACTGAGATGTTGAAAAAGTATGATCATAGCTGTTAAAACATTTACAACATATGTATTTATCGCATTTTTCGCAAAAGTTGTTAGTACGTTGGTTATCACACTTTTCTCCTGATTTACATGTTTGTTGTGTATATCTTTGAGAAGTTTGATGAAAACCATGGTAGGATCTGAAACATTGAACACAATAATGTTCTTTACAATCATAACAATAATAAGTAGTTCGATCTTTACATACCTTACATACTTTGCGTGCCTTAGGAATCATGACGAGTGAATGTTGAGGTAGTGATTCTTCGCTTCGTTTCAAGTATACTCTTATGACATTCGAGACAAACTCTTTAGGTGATATTTTCTTGCTATGCACTAAATTATATAAGACCATACCATTAGTTAGTGATGATTGTAGACTCGTAAACCTACAAAACATAGGCCATGTCCACTTTTTACCACGAATAGTTGGTCGAAAATCACTGCAATGTTGATCATGAAGATCAACACCTCCCATAAACATATTATAAATTATAAAAACCAAAGGAAACTCTAGTGGAATTTTTTTTTTATACTTTTATCAGTTCTTTCCACTTCAGATCGTGGTGTAACATAGCTTGCAGTTGAAATGATAGAAACATTTTTAGAATCCTTTACTGTAACATAGTTTATGCCACTATTTACTTCGTGAGTGACTACATAAGTACCACGCTCAGATTTTTTATCGATGGTATGTTTTTTTTTAAAGTATCAAGTTCGGAAACTACTACTTGTTTGTTAGCTTTCTGTTTTGTTTGCTTGTCTGCTTTCAAAGTTGATTTTTTCTTTGTTAGATTATTATTTATTTTGTTTTTTACATTTTTTGCATTATTTTTTTTCGTTGCTTTCGTATATTTTTCTTTTACTTTTTTAGCTGCTTGTTTTTTAGCTGTTTGTTTTTTAGCTGCTTGTTTTTTAGCTGTTTGTTTTTTAACTGCTTGTTTTTTAGCTGTTTGTTTGTTAGTCAATCTTTTAACAGTTTTAACTTTATTTGAAATTAGAAACTTTGTTTTTCTTTTATTTTTCTCTTGATTAGAAGCTAATAATTCTTTGAACATATCTTTAGTAAAAACTCGCTCGTCTCTTACTGTCCCAGTTGCTCTGAGACCATGTTTTTTCAATCGTACGAGTAAATCAGGTGAACTAAAATAATTGTCAAAACTGACGTGGTATTTCAAAATTTCATCTGCCGACTTTCTCTGAAAAAATTCTTTTAACATTTTTATCACTACTCTAGAACCCAAAGCACATTTTTCTTCGCTACTTGAATCGTGACCATAGTAAACATCAAAATCTAATAAATATCCCTAAATTGTACAAAGCGCCCAAAGCTTTATTCCAAATCGTTCAGGTTTATTTCTTATAAATTGTTTGAGTATGGTACGACCAAAAAATTTAACCATCATCTCATCGATCGAAAGGACAGAACAAAAAAAATCAAATTGCTGAATATTTTTTCGAAAAATGTTTATTATGTTTCTGACTCTTCATACTCTATCTGCATCATTTATATCTTCTTTTTTATTCATTTTAAATTTATTTTTTATATTTTCAAATTTATTACGCGACATGGTTTCAGAAACTGTATCGGAATGGTACAAAGAATCGTTAGACCAATAATCCCTATAACATTTACGACTATTGATAATAGAAAACATAACTATCCTAATGAATTTATTCAAATCATCAGTATCAATATCTAAATCATTTTCAGCACTTGCTTCAATTATATAATATTTTATTTCATCTGAAAAAAATAACTCAAACAACTCATCGCATGTTTTTTCACGCAAATTATTTTTTATTTCCTCATCCAAAAATATTTCTGATTTTGGAATCGAATCATAAAATTTTTCTTCATCTTTCCATACATACTCATGTGAAGGTTCTAGTTTTTTATTTGAAGAAATGAGGGATTCGTCAACTATTTAATACCCTTCTGGACAATTGCGTCCTTCAATAATCTGAACACTGTCAGCTGAATCGTTTTCATTGTTTGATTCATCTCCACTTCCAATATCATCAGGAATCACAGCAACGTTTCTAAATAAACTTTCGGGTAAATTAGAAAACGTTTTATCTGCTCCGTCAACATGATCGGAATCTAAATCCATAAGCTCAGTAGTTTCAACAGTAATGCTACTGTCGGATTGCTTTGGGTTTTTCTTTGGCATACTTTACACCAGATGTTATTTTGTAAAGTTATTCAAAATTATAATATAATGAGGTTCAAAAATATTATAATCAATCAATCGCAGTAGTAGTCGAAGTTTTTATATAAATTATTATTATTGTCATACAATAGTAATATAAATTATGTAGTTTATTTTTTTTAAGTATACAAATTTGCGGAAAATATCGGGTACCTATATAGATTTAGGATTGCAGATTTTACTACAAGTACAAAAAAATGACTGTTCGCCACCTAGCGGCCGTTTTATAAGTGAAATATGATTTGAAATAATTTTATTGTAACTTTTATTATTTAGAAAAATTAATGAATGCTAAACCTGTGGATTTTCGCTACAAAAAATATATCTATAAAATAAATTAAGTTTATCAGCCATTTCGAATGATCGATATTGATTTTCGATGCAAGAATTTTCAAAAAGTAACATAAAATATCAAATCAGCACCCTCAAAAATGGAAAGAGAATGTATTTTGGCGAAAAACTTTGATTTTTCGAAAAAATTCAATTTGGCAGCCATTTTGAATGCGCCATATTTATTTTCGGTGCAAGAATTTTCAAAAATCAACACCAGATATCAAATCAGCCCTCAAAAACACAAGAAATATATATTTTTTCATTTTCCTTCATTTTTCAGAATTTTTTCATTTTTCGTCCGCCATTTTAAATTTTGGATTTTCAAAAATATCAATAATCGATAACAGAAGTCCTACATTCATACTAATAGTGAAATAAAATTGTTTAGTAGGTATTGCAACGGTAGTCGATTCAATTAATCGAACCGTTCGCGATTCTGATTTTCGCGCGTTAGTTCTAAGTATTGAGAGAGAGAGGGGGCGCGCGATCTTTTGAATTAGCAGTTACGTCTCAGCTGTTGTTACGAGTACATATCGCCGAAGTTTATTTGCACTGTTTTTTCTCGCCGACTAATAGTTTCTTATCCAGAATAATTACGCGCGTGAGTGCCACAACGTGATCTACTGATTGTAGCGTTACGGGAGCAGCAGATTTGCAGCTGATAGGCGGTACGAGGCAGCACAGCTGATAACCTAGGACCAGAGGCAGTTGATAATTTACTAACATCAACAATTACGGCTGATCACCGTAATTGCACCGCAGGGTAGGTGCACCTCCCTTAATTACCGCGTGACAAAATACATTTAGTATTTTGTTCAACCGTGTTAGCGTTGATATTTTTTGTATTCGTGCCGAGCGTTAGATCGCGCCAATTTTCGTATCTTCTCTCTCTCTCTTTCTCACCGAAAGTTATTTAATTGTAAATCCTATTCACGTGCGTCAGTCTTTCGGCCCGACAAAGACTGTAGAGATTTTTATTAATAAAATCTATTAAACTTATTCGCCGATTTCGTCATATAATTTTTCCTAGTAGTTTAAACAATTGGAAAAAGCTTAGGTTTTAATCCTATCATAGCTAGGGGATTAAGTGGATTAGGAGTAAAGTCACTTACACTTAAACCTTATCGTGTGTCACAAGGCACGTGACTTAAGGTGAGTTCAACTCCGCTTGATCGAAGACAACTAAGTTAAATCAGCTGACGTTAAGGTGAATACACGTATTAACATACGTGTTAACGGAGCGGTGGTTTGCTCTGCATCGTGGGAATTTGTTCTTAAATAAATTTCTCATTTTACAGATTTACCCCCCCCCCCCCCCGTTACAGTATACGTTACATACTTTACTCGAAAAAAAAGGAAATTCAGTTAAAATAAAAAATGAAATTTTCACAAAGTTTGAGCAGCCATATTGTTTTTGGATCGCAAAATTTTGAAAATCTGTTTGCAGATTCGCAAAGAGTTCATAAATACGTGGAGAAGTTTTTCCAAAAAGAAATGATTCGATATCTTTTATTTGGAAATAGATACAATGACTTACAAATACCTTAAAGAATATTCTCCTAAATTTTTATTGAGAAATATCGAAGAAATAAGATTTGTCGACGATAGGTAGGTACAGCGAGTTGAAAAACTTTATGTTCACGTTATTCTCGAAAAATTTTGTTTTTCGTACATAATTCAAAAACTACAAACGATATGAATTGCCTTCAATGCAAGAAAGATGAACAATAAAATAATATAATGAAATAATAATAATTGTTTTTCCTTTGCTTTATTTAAGAAACATTCAAAACGTAGTGAGTGGAAAAAACTTATCCGGAAAAAAACTGTACCTATGTCTCTGCTTGCTCCTCATTTAAAACAACTTGACTTTTGGTTTGGATAATCCGTTACTTCATTATTCAAACAATCAAAGGCGACCTTGAAATAACATTAAAATGATCTTGAAGGTCAAAGATAAGATAACTGTAACATGCTCCCAGTAGAATTTAATAAATTTAGCACGAAACATTTTGTAAATGTTTCGCAAATACTATTGGATTTAAATTTCACATGATCTTAGCGATGAACGTCGTGGATCAATCGAAACTCAACGTAATACCTTATCCAAACGTCGGATTTCGCGCTATGTGCGAATCCGGGGTCAAAAAGAGGGGTTTCCATTACAAAAAATACTTCGACCCTGAAATGACCTTCAAAATGAGGTTAAAGGTCAAAGGTTTTTGGTGCATTGGGTGTCCCACTCTGTTCTGAACAAATTTTATAGAGGTCATTTTTCGATATCTTAAAAATTAAAAAAACGCTTTTAGGCAGTTTTTCAAGCATTTGACCTTAAATCGACCTTCTCAAGACCATAAAAAAAAGTTTTTAAATATCTTTGTGGACGTAACATTTCCCGCTCTTTTCGAATCCGATGTCAAAAATAGGGGTTCTCATTTAAAAAAAACAATTCAACCACCAAATGACCTTGAAAACGATGTTCAAGGTCAAAACTAATTATACAGATAGATGGCCCCCTTTATCGTAAACAACTTTTATCTGAAACATTTTTCACAAAAATACGAATTTTCGATTTTAAAATGGCTGTACGGATGGTCTGGAACACCCGGTATACAAAATCGATACGAGCCATCCTTCTTGCGTATCATAACCACTGTGCTCGACCTGCCGCTATGCGCCGGCTCAATCACCCCTTGTTCAAACATTTCCTTTACCAACCTATGCATTTCTTGCTCGATCTTGTGTGATACTGAATAGTAGCGCTGCTTGATCGGTTTCGTATCACCGACTCGAATCTCGTGCACAAATCCTGCCGCACATCCCAGTCCCACGGGGGCCTGCAATAAGGCATCGCCGATGGTCCTCTGCAATATCGCCTGTTGAGAGACTGTTACCTCGGCTAGTCCGATAGTAGCTACCTCTAGTCTCATCTTGGTTTGCGATTTCTTGAACAGTAACGTATCATCGTCAGGGTCAAATACCGCTCTAAATAACCTAATAAAATTTACTCCTAGAATACATTCATCGACAAGGGTTGGGAGTATAGCTACCCTCGTCGGCATCGTCATATCTCTTACGGTAAACGGGAACATCGCGTGACCGACGATTGTCAACTTTCGTCTATCTGGTAGTCCTGCCGTACCCGCGTGGGTGGTATCCAACCTGATGCCTAGCACAGACGCTATCTGCAGAGCATTACTACCCATTGCTGTCGTGGAAGCTCCCGGATCATAGAGATTCCTTATTTGGAAGTCTCCTACTTTCACCGGTAGCCACCAGCGCGTTTCCTGTTCCGGGGAATATAGCGAAACGGATTCATCGGTTCCACAGCCATGCTCTTGGCATACCATAGCGCTAGCCACTGTGCTCTCGCGTGGTAAAGTGACGTCACTATCCGTTCAAACCACCTCGGTTCGGTCTATCGGAGGTCCTATGGGAATACACCTTGACAGTTTATCTGCCGTTACCAGCGCCTCGAAGGGCGTGGGCAATCCATTCGCCACTACCTCGGCCGGTCTATGGTCTTGGGCTTTACTAACGTCAATACCCCCTTTCTCCGCATTCACTTTACCGCCGCTTTCATCATTGGCACAACCAGGGAAATTTTCGCTCTCATCGCTCAACACGCTCGCTACTATTGGTACTGACTGTGCTGGCGAGGGCTGTGAGGTTTCGTATACGGAGTTCGTCTTAAGGGACGAAGGAGTATGGTCAACCCCTCCTAACCACTCCTTTCCTCGTTTCCCTTATTACATTGGAGACAGTACTTTTTACTGTATCCCAGCAATCCACACTTATAACACTTGAGCGATTTGGAGAAGTCTCTCTCCCGCTTTCGAGGAGCTTCTGGCTTCTTAGCGCGGTCCTCCGAGGTCAAGTTTTTCCCAACGAAATTGTGCTTCATCCCTTCTGATATTTTCTTGAGTAGTACTTGGTTCAATATATCAGCGGGCGGAGCTTTCTTCTCGCTATCAATTGCCTCGATGTTTGGACCAGGCGTTGTTCCCGGTTGCGTCGGTGTATAGACGACCTGGTGCGTTACCTTTTCCAGCACTTTCTCCATATGATCTAACGTATCGCTAACCTCTGGTGTATCACTGGACATTGCTATCACTTTGCCTTTGCGGCTCTTGCTTCCATCGGCGCCAGGGTGGTATGCTAACTCCGGGTATAAGTTGACTGTGGATCAGGTACCACCCGTTCTACCTTTCTTTGGTGCAAGTTATTTTATCCCGCCGTGGCTAGCGCATTCAGGACTCGTATGGAGCTCACTTCGGACCTATGCACTTGGCTGTGAATATCAGGGAGGAGGTTAGAGTGTAACAAGTCTAGTTGGCATTCAGGCGTAATCTGTGGGTTCAGTCGTTTTATCAGGCCCATCATGTTGTCGATGTATAAGTTGACGGGTTCATCTGGGCCCTGATATCGGCTTTGGACTTTCCTCATTAGACGCTGTTGTTGTTGCACGCTGGTCTCAAACCATTCCCGTGCGTCCATTTCAAATTCGGCGTAGGAGAGCCATTCTTCCTTCATCGCCTCGTACCAGGTAAGGGCGGGACCGACGAGTAGCTCTGGTACTGTTAAGAGCAGGTTGTCCTCTGTGAGTCCTGCGCCATTCCTCAAATTATCCAGCCTTGACAGGAAGGTGTCAATACTCGCGTTGCCCTCTCCTGAAAACTTCAGTTTCCATCCTCGAACAATGCCGCCAACATCCCTTGTAGTCGACCAAGGGTTTGTTGTCTGCTGAGATGACCACGTGCTCGGCGGGTGGTTATCCACTTCAGCATTAACTCCACTAAGTTGATGCTGTCCACCCTCTCCGAAAGGGAGCGTCCGGCGAGGGGTCCTGCCGGTGGCCCCCGTGGGCCTCTGTCCGGGTCCAGCTGGAGTACTTTGAGGTAACCATGTATTGTAATGGTAGGTGAAGGTATCTTGAAATGCGACGCTCCTGCGCGTGTTTTCTTGCTGCAGTATTTCACTAGAATGGTTAGCGTCATCTTGCTGTGCATTCCTGCTTTCGACATTTTCCAATACGCTCATTCTGGCGGATAAGTTATCCAGTTGGCTCTTGACATTGCTGCAATTATTATATATTTTGTCTAACACCTTTGTTAGACTTGATACATTTACTCTTAACGAGTCTAGCAGCTCGAGCTTCTTCTCATTCTTTCTGAACCGGAAAATGAGGTCTTGTATCATTACAGCGAATGCAGGTGGGAATTGAAACTGGCTACCATCATTAGCCGTTATGTTAATATTTTTATTACTATTACTATTTCCGCCGTTTTCTAATACATCTGTGACATTTATCACTGTTTCTTGTATCCGCGATATAACTTCTGCACTTTGCATCAACTGGGCTAACGGGTGCTCTCCTTCCTCTTCAGATGCTGTATGTTCCGCGCAGATGGATGTGATCAGCTCTAAACGTAGGGCTGTTCTTGCTGGGTTACTGTGTTGGTTGTCAGCTTCGACGAAATCTGCTGCAGAGTAGTCGCCTAGCAACCAATTTTGTAATGCTTATTTCCGTTTTTCTTGATCTCCAATTGCTCGAGATACTCGTTTATTTCTTCGTCTTGGAGCGCCAATACCCAGTCTTCAATTTCTTTCTGAGTGCAGTCCGTTGTAATTTATTTATTGTGTCGCGCTTTGTTTATTATTGCCGCGATTAATTTTATTAACGGATTATACACTTTCTTGAAGGGCAATGCGAGTGCGAGTGCCACATACTATGTTTCATAAACAAAAATTTAGATTCTAATAGCCGATGAAAGGCTTAACAAAGGTTATTTAGTATTGCGCTAGCGGAAAAACTCTTTACTCGCTATTGCGCGATATAATAATCCTGTCTATCAGGAGCACTAAGTGTTTGTTAGCGCGGATATGTTGGTTAGTTTCTAAATTAATATAGCGAGCATATCTCTTCGCAATCACCAATAATCACAGTTAGCAATACTCGAAAAATATATTTACGTTAAAACAAAGGCGCAATTAAAGCAAACTTTTGTGTTGAGTTTATTTTGATTTGAATGTTGCCGGTGTTAGTATTTTTCCCGGGCCAACGGGTACAATATTGTTGATCTTCGACGACTTTCAAAACTTATTGGTGTTTACGAGGTGATTCACTAAGAGTCGTTCGGTCGCACTCGCACGCGCTTACAACGAATGTTTACAAACTATGGTCGCGGCGGCCCTTCGCGAGTTAGACTAGAGTTTACTTTATTTACTATGTGGCATTCGCTCAAAGTGTGCACAACAACACTTTGATTGCCACCTAAGTCGCTGGTTGACTGAGCGCAAGGTTAATGTTTAGTAGAACCGGCGTTTTGAACAATCATAAACGCTGTAGGTTCTTTTACGCTGGGCGCCATGTAACGGGGGGATTACTCCGTTTTTATTTCTTTAATTCGCTCACCATGCAATCATACCGCAATGCGCGCGGTAATATCAAAATATTCGAATTTATTAATCGGAGAGCAGGAGGGGACGGGAGTCAGTCAACCAACTTACTACTAGCTAGAAATGATAACAGTATAATTATCGTTTGAATCACATGCGAGTTAGTTTAATTTTCTATACTCTACAAAATACTTGGCCCGCGTGTTTATGTTTACGTAGCGCGCGTGCGACAATCACTTGCATCGCCGGATCGTCGGCAGCTCTTTGTTCGCAAAGTTAGCTTACATGCACGCTACCGCTTCTTACAGAGTACGAAGGATTAGCAATTAGTTAAGCGCAGTCATATGCGAAAAGTCGCGAAATTAAGCTGGCCAGCTTACCTTAGTATCTGTCGCACAATTAGAGGGGGGATGAAATAAGTCCGTCTATCCACTTCCGGGATATCAGTCTTTTTTGCAAGAGGCGATTCGCATCCTCGGTTTCGCCCTCGATGGCGAAACTTTACACCCACACACTCATGCACTCGTGACGATAGCAACGAAAGTACAGCTTTCACTTATTGTCTTGGTAACTCAGCTGGCTCGCTTCTGCACTCTCCGAAAACTCGGGAAAACTCAAATGACTGGCAGCTGTATGCTTGGATTACTAATCCTCGACTGGTTCTTTCATATTTACGCGCGTTTCGTTCCGTCTCATGCCGAGTTTCCTTTTTCTATTTTCCCCAACCGGTAGGTGCTGCCCTCGCAGGTAGCTGCGTGATTGAGATGGTAGCGCAAACAAGACATTTACCATCATAATATATATATTGTAATAAATAAATATTTTCTAAGGTGCGGTCGTGGAATAACGAGTGACCGGTATGGAAAAGTAAACATGAACATAAGAGAGACTGGATGAAAATAAAAGAGTACACTGAGGAGAAACACACGAATATACGATAAGAGGGGAAGAGCGGCACACAATTAAGCAAAATATTAGTATCGCTTCTATAGCCAAGCCGAAAGCAAAAAAAAAGAAGATCGAAACATTATCTTTTTTCTCCTCTCTTTCTCTAGCTTATCGCCAGATCGTTTTGTTTTGTTGTGCACTTAGTGTGGTCATTCTCGCATATAACTGTGCGAGTGAAGTACGTCCGTCAAGAACTCAACACTTGACGCAGGGAACATCAACAGGATCGTCGTTGGGGCTGTTGTTGTCCGGATGCCATAATTGATCATGGGGAGTCCACATACCACTCACTATTACCACCCGTTCACGTGCGCCAGCTAGATCACACACGCAATGTCATCTGCAGTAACAATGCAGGGCATCAGATAAAGGTTAATTCATTCGAGCTCTAATCGCTTTTGTGAATAATTTGCTTTGTCTCACAAGCGCTTTGAATAGTTTTGTGTGCATTACGTCTCGAACTAGCTCGCGTTTATTTTGATTTTATTTTTTTCTTTCATTCGTCGTGATCAACAAGAGCAACTGCTTTTTTATTTTAGCGTATATCTAAAGGTCTCGGTCAAAGTTTTTGTATATTATTGTGGTAGACAAATAAAATAAACTAACCCTAATCCATTTTGCTTTGTACGCTCGCATTCAGCCACGCGAAATGTGTGCGTATCAATATTGGGCATACAAAGAGCAGATTAAGGCGATGGTTAGCCTCGCAACTATAGATGAAAGTTCTATAATAGCGCTAAATAGTTTATTTATTTAACTCACCGTTACAATGTATATAATATATAAAAGTTATATACTTATTGATAGTCAGAGCGCTTTAACCTCATCAATATAAATAATAAATAAAATTATATTCATGATCTCTTTCGTCCATTTATTACAATGTATATGAAGACTACAATTTATCCATTTTATAATAGATAGTTTCTATATAATTATATATTTAACGTTTAATCATACCGGTTGGCAATCTTGAGAATCCATGCAGGCCTTGATTTGAGAGTGAATCCATAACGTGGAACGATCACGCATTGAGCTCAATAAAAAAGCCTCAAAATCTATGAACACTTCATTTTTACGGTCATGATAACGAGATGGTTGATGAGGTATAATGGAAGCAAATTCGCGATTGCGACATCCATCTTTCACTAGAATTACACTACCAGGAAAGTGAGGTTGCTCAGGATCAGGACTTACTGTAACTTCTAACAATTTTATGTAACTCCAAGCACTCTCTGGACTAATGCGCGCACGCAGCTGTAATTTTGCACCTATTGGAACTGCTTCGTCTACTTCGGTTTTCAAAGTTGACCCATTCGTTGTACTAGTACTACTAAGACTATCACTTGATTCTGAACTATTTCCATTTGAACCAATCGTCGTTGCTTCTCGGTAAAGTGCTACTTCGTACTCCAATCTACCGGGTGTTTCTTCTACTACGCCGGATACTCGAGCTCCATGTGGGCTAGAAAAATGAAACATTAGAATATTGTTTTTAAGTATTTAGAAGAAATTCATATTCACATAAGTGATATAACTACATACTAATAAAAGCACTATATCATAATTATTATATACGAAATATACAAACATTATTTTATGTAATATTTTTGAAATTTTGTTATATTGTTTATGTAAAATATAAGAAATTAAATATTTTTTACTTGTAACTAAACTAAATTTCAGAATCAAATAGTTTTTTGAAATTATTTTTTGAAAATTCAAATCGCATTAATTGCATAAAATTTTTTAAGTTATTATTATTAAAACTGTAATTGAATATTTTTTCTCATTATCATGTAGATTAACAAAGTAGTTTTGTTATCTTTTTCTTTCATTTTCTTATTATCACACAATGCGCAATAAGTTGTCAATAGTTCTGTCAACTACATACCTATTGATCAATATAATTATTTAATTTATACCCACTAATTTGTGAATAAAAATAAATAATTAGTGCATAATTTATTTACATTTAAAATAAATAATAAAAATCAGCTGTTAAGAAAACTATGATCGCCATTTTCTAGCAAACTAATTAGAATTTTTTAATTCTGCAATCAGAGGTGTATTACGCGGAATTTATATATCAAGAATGTATAATTCTAAGTTTTTGATTTCCGATTTATTTATTATTTATGAAAATAATATTGCCTTTACAGTAGAAGGGAGTAGAGAAACGAAATTACAGCGCTTCACTGATACCACTCGCAAAATTTTTCTCGGGTCTCTAGAAATTATTCTACCAAATATTAAGGTTTAATCCGAGTTTCTAGTTTCAACAACATATTTTCAAACTATACTATCTGCTCGATCAGTACGGTACCTGTTCGATCATACTTAGTTGTATTCAATTACTGACGAACTTTTCATTTACTTTATTGCTTATCGATAAAGTAAATTAATTTTAGTAGTACAGAGCAATTGTGTTCAAAAATTTTGGGCTACCATAGGGCTGTTCGCTAAATAAGAGGTAAATATCCGGAAATTATCGGGCGTACCTGTATATCTTCGCGTCATGGTATTCGAACAACTTCTGCGAGGCATGAATATCAACAGTAAAACCTCACGAACCTATTGGTTGCTTATTGACATGACATGTTTACAAAGCTATTTTTGAATGTAGCAAATTTTGTAATTGTTAAAAATGACTGAAAAACAATATGAACGAATTAAGAGTTGGAGATGTATTCAGATGAAGCAAAAGACCTTTAAGAATGAATGTATAATTAAAACACGAATAAAATAGTGGCATAATCATTTCAAAGAAGGCCTCATTTCTGTTGATAGTAATTTTCGTTCTGTCCAATCTTCAACAACAAAAACATTGGATAATATTGAGTGGGTGCGACGTACGATAGATTAAGATCATCGTATGACTTTGCGGGTACTAGAAGAAGAGATTGGAATACCAAAAATTATAATTTAGAAAATTTGAACATCAAATTTACAATTTCATTCTGAAATTGCTCAGTGCAGAGCAAGAAAAGCTTCGTTTCGAAATTGCTCAGGATAATTTAGTAATGGTCAATAACGATGATACTATGCTTAAAAAGATTATTACTGCTGATGGATCATTGGTTAATAGTTATGATTGAAACCAAATAACAGTCTCTACAGTGAAAGCACTCTGTATGACTAAGACCAAAAGGCACGCCAAATCGTAGCAATGTTAAGTAAATGTTGATTATTTTTTTCGATTGTGAAGATATTATTCATCACGAATATGCACTAATAGGTCAGGTAATCAGTAGAAAATATTACGTTCAAATTTTGAAACGTTTGTGTAATGCTGTGAGAAGAAAACGACAGCACTTTTGATCCAGTGATGACTGACTTCTCCATCACAATAATGCGCCAGTGCATTCATGGAATATTGTGCAGTAGTTTCTGAGAAAACATAATATCGCATTGCTTTGATAACTTCCGTACAATTCTGACCTAGCCGCCTATGATTTATGGCTTTTTATAAAACTCAAAAATCAAAGAATATCGATTCGATGACACAAAACGGCGGTTGAAAATAATGCGACGAGCATCCTCAAGACCATTCGTAAGTAAGGTCCAGGACTTTTTTAAGAAGTAGAAACTTCACCAAAATAATAGTATTTTATCAAGTGAGGATTATTTGAAGAATACCAACCGCTCGATGACGAAGAATAACGCCAGTGTGGAGATATAAAGGTGCGTTCGACATTTTCCGAACAGACTGTAGATAAAGTCAATGCAATCACATACACTTCCGTGGGATCATTATAAAATACTTGAAGTAGCACGACTCAAAGTGATTGCTGCATAACGTAAGAAAAAGAAGGGAAAGCAAGTAGCAATATATATATATATATATATATATATATATATATTGCTACTTGCTTTCGATATATAGTTGATAGTAGAGGGTAATATCAGGAAAGTTAAGTGATTTCTTCAACCACTGAATAATGTCGTTCAAGACAAAATAGCAAATATGGAAAGACAGGTAGCTAGTTAAGAAGAGACTAAGATTGGAAAATAGTATAGAAGAGGAGAAAACGTGGACGGTTATAGCTTACATTTTGATTTAGCAGTGGAGCAATAGTTTGAGAATAACTACTTAAGAGAAGATTAGGTAAGAAGAGAGAGGAAACAACAGCCGCTTGAGTTTTGAGAGTGGGGATATCGTTTAAAAACAAAGAACTTGCGTACATTAAATTAAATAATTAAAAGCAAAGAACTCAAGTATAGTTATTCAACAATAGTTTTTTCCTTTTCATCTTCCTCTATGATTTGTTTGTTAAAATCATAAATACATTTGCAGTAGAAATAGTTGAAATCAAATACGTAGTATGTTCTGCAGACGTGTATTAAACTTCTGTGTGCAGCGTTGAAAATAAATACACTTGTATACTAAAAAATACCTATAAACTAATAAAAACTTAAGTTCTTACTTAGAGCTCGCAGTCACATAAGTTTTTTTACATTTGTAACGGACCAATCTGTCTCTTTTTTCGCTTTTTATTGCTCAATAGTAACCTGCCATACATCCGAAAACTGAGGAAACCCGCTATCAAAACTAAGGCACTATCTCACATACACGTTTGAATGTGTTACGGCACTTGATCAAAAACAAGACCATATAAGAAGCGAGACGTTACGAGCGTGGGAAGTTTATTGTTTACTATGCAAAATCAATAAATGCAAGCTTTTCAAATGAACAGAAGCACCATTTTAGTCAATTTCAATGTGCTAATCCCGAATTTCAAGTTATTATGATCATTTAATACGTATTTGTTAAATTAATTTAATTTGCAAGTAAATATCATTAGTAATTTTGCAATAAATGATGCAATGGTAGTCGATTCGATTAATCGATCTGTTCGCGATTCGGTAAACTCGCGATGTTAGTTCCAACGACTAATCAAACAGCATCACAGCAGCATTTGTTGCAGTGAGCAGCAATTATTCAGCGAGCAAGGTAGGTACACCTTCCTTTTATTGCGCGCTAAAATATTGTCGAAAATATTTTGTCTATCGCGAGCGTTATTTTTTGTATTCGCACCGAGCGTTAGTCTCTCTCTCTCTCTCTCTCACCGTATTATTATTAATCATTGGAAATCCTATCCGCATGCGTTAGTCTTTCGGCCCGTAAAAGACTGTAATTTAGTTGAATTAAATATTATTAATTTATTTCGCCATATTACGTCATTTCGTTTTAATCCGAGTTCATCTAGGCAATTAGTCGAATTAAGCATTAGGTCACTCATGCATAAGATAGATCGAGTGTCACAAGTCAAGTGACTTAAGGTGAGTTCAACTCGGTTGGAAAGAAGACACTGAAACGAAAGTATCAAATGTAAAGGCGAATACACGTATAACTATACGTGTTTAAAAGAGCGATGGTTAGCTCTGCATCCTGAGAGTTTGTGCGTTACTAAATTTCTATTTTACTAGCTATCCACCCCGTTACATGGCGCCCAACTGGTATTAAGACCCGTTTCGTGCGAATAGGATTGTGCGTCAAAGGTAATTGACGCACGAGAGAGAGAGAGAGAGAGAGAGAGAGAGAGAGAGAGACGATTGCGCGAGCGCTTAGGAAGGTTTGAGCGGGTGGTAGCGCGAGATCATGAGCCGTGCACCCTCTGCAAAGGAAAAAACGGAATCATCTCGACATTTTCTCCTATAAATTGTTAAATTTATTGTAAAAAGGGCCGAAAGTGGTAATAATTAGTGGGTCGAAATAATTCCAAATCGTTGTAAGTAATCAGGTGCCAGCCCGTTTGAGCCATAGTTTGGTGGATACAGGTGTGATCTACTCGTATATCAAAGATTTTTATGCGCCATCTAGCAGCATGACAAAAAGCTCTGATTATGTTATATAATATATAGATACTTTTGTATGTATACTAGTATAGGTAACTTGGATATGAATTTTCCTATCACAGATTTTCATATGCCACCAAGCGTCAGTAAAAGGAGCTGTAGAATATGAAAATCTAACATAATATATTGCATAATCTAGAGCTCCTTTTTATGCCACTAAAAGCCGTATGTAAATCTGTGGTAGAAAAATTCATATCGAAGTTACATGTATAAGTATACGTACAAAACTAGTCTTTAAAACTTGTGAAACCGATCAGTTAAGATTTTGAATTTTACAATTTTCTAGTCTTCGAATGATGTAAAAACTATCTCCGTTATCAAATTCTGGAATCGTTTTGGGTCTGCTTTTCCTTACTCGAGAATTACCGTAATATGTAATATCAAGAGAGTTGTATCACTTAAGCGCTCAACCATTAGCCCATTACTCAAAGGTGATCTTAAATACGGAAATATTTGTATGAGGGTTAACCTTTGCAGCTTAGCACTCGAAGGTCATTGTAAGTTCTTATGCACCTAGCATTTCCTGTTAGGTCTAAAGTTAAAAGTAGACTAGAATCCTGTCGAAACGCATGAGTTATAGTGTTTTGATAGTACTCTCTTAGAATATCTGGATGTTTTGAACTCCTAGGTTAACCTGTCGTAGGTTTGAAACGTTCTGCTTATAATATCATTGGATTTTGAGTTTGAAGGTTAAGCTGTCTTCAATTTAAAATAGGCTGATTTTGTTGATTTAAGTGCGTACCCCATTGGTATGCATGCAAATCAGGATTCGTGTAACACTCGCCTTTAAAGCTTTAAATAAGGCTGCGTACGGACATGTAGCACGGATTCAGTTTCAGCAATTGAGTAGAAGATTATAGCGAGTCACAAAGCGTGCACAGTGAGTATACCGACGTTTCGTCCAAGTACCTGGGCTTTAGGTGATATGGAGCCGCTAGGACTGAGGAAGACGAAGAACGGCTTATGTCTTCTGAAGCTACAGGTAGACGCAGACAAGCCGGACGGACGTGAGATGTTTGGACGACAGATCCAAGATACGATCGGGGAAGCGGGCAGTGTCAGGGCCATGACCTCCAAGGTCGAATTGGAGAAGCCGATGCATTACTTCGGCGTGGTCGGATCGGAATTAGCTGGGTACATTGCCGCGTTCGGAAACGACTGTCGGTGACAAAATGTTACAAATACCCGGGCTTCGGCCATGTGAAAGCTGAATGCACAGGTAAGGAAAGGACGAAATGCTGCCGCAAGTGTGGCATCCGGACACTACGCGAAGGAATGTCAAAACAAGCCGGTCTGCCAACTGTGCTCCGAAGCCGGGCACAGGAACGTCGCCCACCTCGCCGGAAGCGGCAGGTGTGCCGTGTTCCGGGCCGCGCTGGAGGAGTGCAGGGGACGGGCCAGAGGACGGACAGAATAATTCAGGGAAACCTGAATCGAAGGAGGACTGTAGACATGCTCCTACCTTAGATAGCCGACGAATATGACGCGGAGATCCTGATCCTGAATGAACCATACAGGAGAAGGACGATCCAGACATACATTACAAACGAGACAGAGCCCACTGCTATCTGGGTGGTACCCAATCTAGAGTCTCCAATCGCGGTGTCGAGGACGACTACATCTGGGTCACAGTTGGCGCTGTCACTTATCTCAACGTCTACTTGTCACCTAACTGTTGTCCCACTCCGACCTGCCCTTCTGAGGCGACACCTCCACCGGGACCATTGGGGCCATTAAGGCCTCAGTGGCCCGGATCTTCCACGTCACTAGATCAGTCCGCGACAGAGGACGATCACGGGACAACGTCATCGTCCCCACGAGATATGCCGCGAGCTCATCCTGCGCGACCTTTATTGCATCCCCGATCAACGCGGGCGTGGAAGCATCTTTCTCAACAGCGCTTAACACGCTCGAACCGCGTGCGGGGACAGCCTAACTGCTCTGGGGTCCAGTGGACGACGTACTGACATGAAAGGACCGACCATCCCCGATCCTCATAGAGCATGCACCCCGCGCCGAAGACACACTCGACAGGGTCTGGGTTGCTGTATTCTTGCTTGCAACCGAGTCCCTTGGAGTCCCTGACTCAGGAGCTGGGGCCGCCCTCTCACCCTCTCCCTGACAGTCCGTCCCTACGAGGGCCTGTAACTTGCAGATCTCCTCCGCCAGCGACATCTTGATAGGGAACCTGTGAAAAAGAAAACAAGCAAAAATCCCATCTAGGACCCATTCAGCCACTCTTTATTTGGACATCGCAATAGATGCATGCTACAGATTAAGACATCACACTAAATAAAAAAATATTTACGAAAACGCGGACTTGCACTTGCTAACGACCCACCATTCGTCAAATTCTTAATCTAACTATCGGCCGTTTTGTCTATTACGCTGTTGCTCGATTTAAACGCGGAGGGACCTATCGCTTTAGTTCTTCCACGTGTACACGATCCATCTGCTTCTTGCTATCCGTCGTCAGAATATACAATTTTAGGAACAGGACCTCTAGCACCTTACACGGACTGATATACAAGGGGTCAAGCTTTGCGTTCCTTCCCTGCGCTACGTTAGAGAGGGTGTAAGAGCGGCATAAAACCAAATCTCCGTCCTGGAACTAGACAAACCGACGGCTACGATCCTAGTGGCACTTCTAAGTATCCTGCGCCTGCTCGATGTGCCTGACCACCTGGCTCCGGTAAGTATTCAGGAGCTTCAACCGGTCTGCCCACTCCTCAGAAGACAACCGCAATAAAAGGCCCCGCTCCTCCACCTCTCGACGCAGGCTCTTCACTTGACGCGGCTCACGACCGTAATTAAGAAATGCAGGCTACACCCTCGTACTCGCCTGTACCGCCGCATTCATAGCATGCCGAAACTCGTGCAGATGCTTATCCCAGTCGCGATGATCATGATCCACAAAAATGGAGATCATAACCTTCAACGTCTTGATCGCACGTTCACAAAAGTCAGCTTGTTGATAGTAGGGTGGGCAGGGCACATGTTCAATCTCATACTCTTTTAGTATATTCTTGAAATCCGCCCTGCAATAGTTCTTACCAATGTCGCTCACCAGGTACTCTGGAACCTCCCGACGGATCAAAATCAGTTCCTCCAGAGAAAATCCTAAGGTTTTACCGGTCGCGACCGTCATTGGCTTGTACTCCACCCACTTCGTAAACAAGTCCTGGAAAACAACCAGGTACTTGTAACGATTCTTGCTGCGGGATAGTTTGACAACATCCGTTGCAATCACTGCCCACGGACGTTCTACCACACGCTTGCTCATCAAGCCTTTTGGCGTGCGTTACTCTAACTTGTACCTCTGGCAGGCCGGGCAAGACTTCACAAAACCCTACACGTCAAACCACATGCCAGGCCAGAAATATTCGCGCGTTATGCGATCGTACATTTTATCGCGTCCAAGATGTCCCGTAGACGGTTCGCAATGAGCATCTCGCATTACATGCAGGAGTTCATTCGTGCCATATCTATACAGCATTTCATCCTCAATATTCCACTCGGGGTATTTGAGCGGACGTGCTTCCATGTCCTTCATCCGTTGAAGGTACCAGGGGTCGTTGATGACCTCAACTGCTGCAGCCTCCACGTCGCTCCTGAGCCCACGAGACAACGCATCGAGGATATGGTGGAATGCCCCTTTGCGGTACACCAGTTCGAAATCCTATTGCTGCAACTCGAGGATCCATCGGGCTAGACGCCCTGTAGGATTCTTCTTGTTCTTCAGCCAGGTCAAAACCGTATGATCTGTGATTGCAATAAAATGCGCGCCCTCAATGTACGGTCTGAACTTCTGGATGCCGAACAGCAGCCCCAGACATTCGAGCTCAGACACAGTGTCATTCCTCTTGTGCTCATTAAGCATGCGACTCGCGTAACATGTCGAGTCATCGTACCCCTTGTCGTCCTTTTGCATTAGACAAGCGTCAAGAGCCTAGGACGACTCGTCGCAGTGCACGTAGAACGGACGATGGAAGTCCGCTCGCACAAGTACTGGAGCTTCCGTGAGATTTCTCTTGAGCGCGTCGAATGCTCGATGTTGCTCGGAGTCCCAGTGCCATACTTCGCCCTTGTGCAATAGCTTGATTAGAGGCACCTTCAGATACGACTCATACTCGATGAACCTGGAGTACCAACTACACATACCCAGAAATCGACGCAGCTATCTAATGTTCTGCGGGACTGGAATGTTCAGCACAGGCTGAACACGATCAGAGTTAGATCGCAGCCCGCCCTCGTCGAGAAGATATCCCAGGAACGTAACCCTGGAGCAACCAAATTCACTCTTCTCGACGTTGATCTCCAGCCCCACTCGGACTATGCGCTTCAGTGCCTTCTCCAGCCACACCAAGTGATCCGCAAACGTCCTAGTGACCACAATCACATCGTCGAGATAATTGAATACATGCGGCTCGAAGTCTAGTTCGAATGGTGCGTCCATCAAGCACATTAAGGTTGCAGGAGCGTTCACCAGGCCAAAAATCATCCGGTTACACTCCCAGAGCCCGGAGCCCGGTGCACCAAACGTCGTGTACTTCCTATTCTCTACCTGCAAGAGCACATGTAAATAGACGATCTTGAGGTCGATTTTAGAAATGTACCGGGCTCCTCGCAACCTATCAAGGATCACATTTACACCCGTAATGAAGTAAGCATCGATGCGAGGGGTCTTGTTCACCAGCCTCAGGTCGATGCACAAACGGTAGCATCCATCGTGCTTTTTCACGACAACCGGTGTACTACACCACTCGCTCTGAGACGGACGTATCACTCCCTTCTGATACCAGTCTTGAATCTCCTGGCGAATAAACTCCGTGACCTGTGTGCGCGGAGAGTACTTGCGCATAGGCGTCTTGATCGGCCTGGCACCTTGCACATCTATGACGTGCTCGATAAGGTCCGTCTGCGCAGGGGACTCCTTTGGCACTACTCGCCGCACTAACGCCTCAATCTAGAGTCGTTGGGCCTCCTGTAATGCCGAAAGTCCTCCTACTTCCGCGGTCAATTGGAGCTTTCCTGGTTGGTTGGGAAAATATACTCAGCCTTCCTGCCGTCGGGCAAAACCATGCCAACTCTCCCAAGCTGCGACACTCCATGCATCGTGTTCAGCATCCATCACCGCCATCGGCGGAGTCTTTCCTACAGAATCATAGCTGAGGACCTGTAGGGCCGCCAACGTCTGCTGTAAAAACAGTGGGTCAAGCGGCGGCGCCGGTACCGTCGGGGCCAGAATGAGACCGGCAGCCACGTCCCCTGAGCCGTCATTCTTTTTTCCCACGAGTCGCCTCCTGTGGTAACGCCGCAGTCACTGCAGACTCTCTCGCCACCTCGTCTGAACCGGAGCTGGTCGAGACGCTCTCATTGCCCTTCCTAATGGGGGTACAGTTGGCGTTATCCTGTCTAAATGCTGTCTAAACATGTGCGCAAGCTTTGGTCCGGCGCAATGTCTCCCGTCTCACCATGCAGCAACTCGGGCAAGCGTCCTGATACAAAATCGGTAAGGTAAATGGGAGAAAAATTTCATTAAGTCATCTAGGAAATGGAAAAAGGTATTAAGGACGATGGAACAAAAGTATGTTGGCAGATTACTGTTAAATTTGACATGCGAATGTACAGTATAAAAAAAACTCAATAGTAGAACCCTAAATATGAAACAGAAAACTATGGAAAATGCACAAAGACAACATTGATTTACCTCAAGTGGTAATCCTTTCTCAGGGAGAATCCACTCCGGGTTCCGATCGGGTGAAAGCCCCGGTGGTCACGGGCAGCGGCAAGGATTTTGAGGGCCGCACCTTGTGCATGGCGAAGAGGAGGACCAAACGAAACGATACGAACAAAAATACATTGAACATACAAGAACGACAGAGGGCAGACAGTGTATCAAGTGACGGCAGCTGGGTGAGTTACGCCTCCACCACAGACAACCAAGAACAGACGTCAGGACGAACACCCACGACAAACAAAACACGAGACATGACTGAACTGCTAAGGCTAATACAAGAGACGGCGCCAAAAATGGCCGAAGCAGCAAACATACAAAAAAACATGAATATGACAGTGAAGACTGGAATCAAGACAATTCTCGAGACTGTGGACATTGCGCTGCACAAGCGAATGGACACAGCTCCAGAAGGACACCGATGAGACAGCAACAAGACAAGCACGACGACGAACAACAACGCAGAGACGCCACAGAGGAAAAAGGAAACGTTCGCTGACCGGAACCACGCCGGAGCCCTCACAAAAGAGGCCACCGACGACAGATTCGACCAAAGACTGGCAGACCGTTACACGGAAAAAGACAAAAAAGAAAACGGACGCAAGGAATCGACCTGACAAGGACAGATCGGCCCACCAAAAAAGGGGACTCGCTGTCCTCGTCAAACCGGGAACACACGCGTCGTACTCTGATATAGTACGGAAAATCCGGACGACGATCGACCCCAAGGAGAGCCACGTGCAGGTGACAACCCTGAGGAAGACGAAGAATGGCTTATGTCTTCTGAAGCTACAGGTACACGCAGACAAGCTGGACGGACATGAGATGTTTGGACGACAGATCCAAAATACGATCGGGGAAGCGGGCAGTGTCAGGGCCATGACCTCTAAGGTCCAATTGGAGATCATGGATCTGGACTGCGTTGCGACTCCGAAAGACGTGACGGACGCGCTAAGACGAGAGACGGTACGAGACACGGACTTTCGAGTCCACATTTTCGGTCCAAACCGCGCTGAGCAGTATATAGCGGTCTGCGAATTAGAATCGCGGGAAGCCGATGCATTGATTCGGCGTGGTCGGATCGGAATTAGCTGGGTGCATTTCGCGTTCGGAAACGACTGACAGTGACAAAATGTTACAGATGCCTGGGCTTCGGCCATGTGAAAGTTGAATGCACAGGTATGGACAGGACGAAATGCTGCCGCAAGTGTGGCACATCCGGACACTACGCAACGGAATGCCAAAACAAGCCGGTCTGCCCACTGTACTCCGAGACCGGGCACAGGGACGTCGCCCACCTTGCCGGAGGCGGCAGGTGCGCCGTGTTCCGGGCCGCACTGGAAAAGTGCACGGGACGGGCCAGAGGACGGACAGAATAATTCAGGGAAACCTGAATCGAAGTAGGACTGCAGACATGCTCCTACCTCAGATACCTGACGAATATAACGCGGACATCCTGATTCTGAGTGAAGCATACAGGAGAAGGACGACCCAGACATACATTACAAACGAGACAGAGACCACTGCTATCTGGATATGGGGTGGCACCCAATCGAGAGTCTCCAATCGCGGTGTCGGGGACGACTACGTCTGGGTCACAGTTGGCGCTGTTACTTATCTCAGCGTCTACCTGACACCCAACTGCACCGCGATGGAGTTCGAGGGAAAGGCGGCACTCCTAGAAGACGGGATCAGGGAACTGCCCGGGGATGTCATCGTTGCGGGGGATTTTAACGCGAGGGCGACCGAGTGGGGAATGAACGAAACGAATCGACGCGGACGACTACTGCTGGAAATGGCCGCAAGGCTCGATCTAGCAGTGGTAAATACGGGACATACGCCGACGTATAGACGGCCAGGTGTTGGTGACTCTATCCCCGACGTCACGATGACATCGGACAGAATTCTGCCACGGCTGAGGGGATGGCGGATGATCGAAGTACATAGCCAGCGATCACCAGTACAGCGCCTTTGAAGTGGTGGATCGGCCGGGAAGGAGACGAACGAGAATCCATCAACCCCCGCGGTGGAATCTACGTAAACTAATGGGCCGGCAAAGAGCGGAAAGACTGACAGACGAGATGGCCAAATTAATAGACAACTTGTACAGAGGCACAATGCCGAAACGTCGACGGATACAACAAAGACAACCACAATATTGGTGGACGAACGAAATAGCCGAGTTACGCAGGATATGCCTGACAAATCGGCGACGAGTGACAAGGACAGCGGGCGGACCCGAAAGGGAAATCCTCCAAGCCATATACAAAACAGCACGAAAGACGCTGACGAAAGCAATACGGGACAGCAAGACGCGATGCTGGAGGAAGCTATGCGAGGAGGTGAACGAGGATCCCTGGGGAACCGGCTACAAGATTGTGACCGGGAAACTAGGGGCCCGAGTCTCACCGAAACTTAAAGATGCCGAAACAGCAGGACGGATTGTTGACGGATTGTTTCCGACGCACCCGATTAGGACAAACGTGACGGATAACGTGGACGCATAAATGCCCCCCGCCTTTACCGCTGAGGAGCTCATCAGAGCAATGAATGCGATGAAGACGGGTAAGGCACCGGGACCGGACGGAGTACCATCCGAGATCGTCCGGCTTCTGGCTCATCTACGGCCGGAGATACTCCTCGACCTGTACAACGCGTGTTTGACAACAGGAACGTTCAGCGAACGGTGGAAGGTGGCAAGGCTCGTTCTTATCCCAAAAGGTAGGAGCGATCCTGGCATGCCTTCAGCTTACCGACCGTTGAGTTTACTTGACATGACTGGAAAACTCTTTGAACAACTACTGAGACCGATACTAATGGATGCGATACAGACCGGAGGAGGTTTATCAGATTTGCAGTTCGGTTTCAGGAGGGGTCGATCGACGATTGCATCGATCCAAAAGGTGGTCGACTCTTTCCTGGAACTAGACAGACACTGCCACGCAGCGCGACCTATAGTGTTGCTGGCGACGCTCGACATTAGGAATGCTTTCATTTCGGCCAGGTGGAAGGATATCTTGGAGGCGCTGAAAAGCAACTTCGGGATCCAGCCATACTTGCTTCGGGTTGTGCAGGATTACCTAACAAACAGACGAATAACGTACGAGACGATTGAGGGACGAGTAACGAGACAGGTCACCGCTGGGGTGGCTCAGGGGTCGATAATGGGACCCGACTTTTGGAATGGTCTATACGATAGTCTGCTTCGGCTTGGGATGCCACTCGGAGTGACCCTCGTCGCCTACGCTCATGACGTGGTAGCGGTGGTTACGGAGAGGTCCCCCGAGCTGGCGCAGCTGGCGTTGAACCAGACCATGAGACGAGTCGGACGATGGATGACAGATCACGGACTACAACTCGCAACGGAAAAAACGGAACTGATGTTTCTCACGAGAAGACGCATACAGACGATACTACACATGAGGGTGGGGACATGTGAGATAGAGACCAAGAGGGAAGTCAAGTACCTTGGGGTAACCCTCGATACGAAGATGACCTTCTGGCCTCATATACCGAAAACAACCCGGAAAGCGGCAGAGAAGATAGCATCATTGTGTCGCCTGACGGAACCGAGATCGGGAAAACGACGACTGTTAATGGCGACAGCTAATTCGATCCTTCTATACGTTGGGGAAATATGGGCAGACTCCCTGAAGACAAAGAAATACTGTAAGACGATGATGATGGTACAGAGACAGAGCGCACTGCGAATCGCTTGCTCCTACCGAACAGTCTCTGCGAAGGCTGTTTTTGTGGTGGCTGGCGTAATACTCGTGGATCTTCTGGCCTTTGAACGCAAAAGGATCTACTGGAGCAGCGCGGACATAGGACGAAAGAACGCCGCAATCGCTGAGGCGACAGGACAATTGACATTTGTTAAGGCCGATGAACAGAGGAACGAGGTGGTAACTGGATGAGACGATTGATATGGGACTTGAGGCTGTGGCTCGGAAAGAAATTTAGTGATGTAAATTTCTACATCACCCAGCACTTGACGGGCCACGGGTACTTTCGACGGTACCTTTACAATATGAACAGACTACGAACACCCTATTATAAGTACTGTGAACACGAACGAGACGACGCGGAACACACGTTTTTAGCGTGTGACCGTTAGACAAGACTCAGACAGGAACTGGAAGAAACAGTCGGCAGCATCACCCCCGATAACATCGTGGCTCTCATGCTGCATGAACCCGAATGGTGGCGCTTAGTCGCTACCTATACGGAAACTATACTGAGACGTAAGAATGCGGACGGCTGCCTGACAGATGACTGAGCAGACGATGTGACGCGACGTAACGAGATACGGAGGAACGACACGAACGGACGAACACAGACAGAACTTCTAGTGAGAAGTAATATCAACATAGTCCCTGGCTGGGGGAAGATGACGGTTTAGTGGGTAGGTCTATTTTTTTTTTTTTTTCGGGGAGTCCCACATAACTCCTCAGTCAGAAAGACTAAGGGGAATCCGCAAAAAGGATTCCACAACTCCTTGTTAAAAAAAAAAAAATAATAATAATAATAACCGAATACCCAAGATAAATAAAAGTTCGATTATCTAGGTCGTTTTTGATTTAATCATTACGTGTCTTCGTGCCACATTGAGTAACGTGAACCAATCTAACCAATGTATGCAAAGAGGGAGTCTCCAGTTTATCTAGGCAAGGTGAGAATGTTGCGCCGATCAAGACAAGACATTGGCTACCCAGCCATTGAAGGCAAGGTATTAATTACCCAGCCAGTTGAGGCAAGGTGGCAATGCCCAGCCAATGAAGACGAGGTATTGATTACCCAACCAATTAAGGGGAGGTGGCAATGCCCAGCCAATGAAGACGAGGTATTGATTACCCAACCAATTAAGGGAAGGTAGGAATGCCCAGCCAATGAAGACGAGGTATTGATTACCCAACCAATTAAGGGAAGGTAGGAATGCCCAGCCAATGAAGGCGAGGTATTGATTACCCAGCCAATTAAGGCAAGGTAGGAATGCCCAGCCAATGAAGACAAGACGATGACTATAGATAGAGTTATAGTCAAGGTTGTAACACAAACATTTATCTTATAAAATGTTCAAAAATACCGCCATTCAAATTTATGCAGTGTTGAATTATACGTTCGAAGTTTTCAACTGTGGTCAACAAATCGTGACGCGAAATAGCTCTACAAGCCTGTATGATACGTTGCATAATATCTTGCTGTGTTGTTGGTTGCTGTACATAACCAACACTATTTAATTAGCACCATAAAAATAAAGCTGGACTTGTTAGATCTGGTGATCTTGGACACCACTCAGTAATGTCACTACCAATACCTATCCATCGTCTTTGGTATCATTGGTTCAAGAAGTGACGAAAAATTAGTGAGCGATGATACGGTGCACCGTCCTGTTGAAGCCATAATCATCGTTTTGTTTCCAAGTCCACATCATCATATAATTCTGGTAATTCATTCTGCAGGAAATTAAGATATGCTGTGCCGTTGACATTCCCATCGAAAAAATAAGGTCCTATTAGATAACCATTTATTATACCGCACCAAACTACGAGGCTCCATCTATGCTGATTATCAACATGACGTACCCAATGAGGATTCTGGACAGACCAACAATGACTATTATGGCGATTGAGTTGCCCATTACTATGAAATGTAGTTTCGTCCGAAAATATTACGTATCTGAAAAATTCAGGATATTCACAAATCCTTGCTTGTACCCAAATACTTAATTTGAGTCTGCGGCGGAGATCATCTAGCATCAAAGCTTGAGTCAAAGTTATGTGATACGGATGAAATCTATAAAGCCGCAAAATTCCACCGGCTATTGTTCTTGGGATTCCAATACGTCTCTGAGTTGCACGCAAAGAGATATTATGATCCAAATCAACCATTGCCGAGAATTCGTGGATCATCGTTGTTCTGTTTCATAATACGACGACGATTTCTGTGTATTCGTGGTCGACGTCCCTCTCTTCTTTCAATGATTCGGATTCTCACGTGCTTTGGGTACCGAAGCCTCCTTGGGTAATTTTGACGGTAATATCTTGCTGCAGCACGATATCGGTCTTGACATGTACTGAGAGATAACAGAATGTCAACAATTTTGTTTCTCGAATAATTTGGTATATTTGGCCTTTTTAAATCGCTAGATACTAAAAAATTTCCACGTGAACTATCCTGTGAAGGACTATTCACGAGTCACCTCTTTCATAAATAATACTAAAAAAGTGTTATTTTCCGATTTAGTTGAAACTCTGTAGGCTTGTCCGAAATCACACCAGAAAAGAGAATAAAAGTAATTTGTTTTCCTACAAAATTATTTTCAAAAATTAATTCTACGGGAAAAAATATGAAAGAAACGTATGTAACGTTTTTCATCAGACTTCAAATGATTACCTTTCGATAATTTGTTTAAATAACTTTTGATAAATACGAGGTCTGTCGGGAAAGTATTGGGCCTACCTTTATATTTTCGTGCTAGCGTTATTCTTTATCATCTGGTGGGTGGTATCCTTCAAAGTAATCCCCACTTGAATGAATAACACGGTTCCATCAATGTTTCCACTTTTCAAAACAGTCCTGGAACTCACTTTTAGGGATAACCTTAAGTACACTCGTCGCATTGTTTTCAACCGTTGTTTTGTCATCGAATCGGTGTCCTTTGAGTGGTTTTTTTAGTTTTGGAAACAGCCAAAAGTCACAAGGGGCTATGTCGAGACTGTATGGAGGTTGTCGAAGCAATGCGATATTGTGTTTGCTCAAAAACTGCCGCACAAGATTGGATGAATGCGCTGGCGCATTATCGTGATGGAGAAGCCAGTCACCACTTTCCCAAAAGTGCGGCCGTTTTCTTCCTACTGCATCACGCAAACGTTTCAAAATTTGAACGTAGTATTCTTTATTGATTGTCTGACCTGTTGGTGCATATTCGTGATGTACAACACCTTCAGAATCGAAAAAAACAATCAACATTGACTTAACATTGCTCCCACTTTGACGTGCTTTTTTTGGTCTTGGCGATTCAGAATGCTTCCACCGTAAAGATTGTTGTTTTGTTTCAGGATCATAACCATAAATCCATGATTCATCACCTGTAATAACTTCTCTAAGCACATTATCATCATTATTAACCATTTCCAGATTGTCCAGAGCGATTTCTACGCGAATGTTCTTCTGCTCTGCTGTGAGCAATTTTGGGATGAATTTCGCACACACGCGTTTCATTCCTAAATTTTCTTTCGGTTAAAATTTCTGAAATGATAGTCTTTGGTATCCCAAGGTCTTCTTCTAGTTCTCGCAGTCATACGACGATCTTGTTCGATTGCAAGTCGTACCCGCTCAATATTATCTGCGGTTTTTGTCGTCGAAGGTCGGCCGGAACGAGAATCACTATCGACAGAAGTGCGACCATTCTTGAACCGTTTATACCATTCTTTTATTCGTGTTTTGCTCATACAATAGCTTCCTAAGGCCTTTTGCATTATTTCAATAGTTTCGGAACTCGTTTTTCCGAGTTGAAAGCAAAATTTGATGCAAATTCGTTGATCTTGTTTTTCAGTCATTTTTGACAATATCAAAATCCCACGAACGTGGAAAAGGCACTGTAAACAAAGACACGCTGCGTATGAACTATACGTCTGGCAGGTGTCAGTAAGTAACCAATAGATTTGTAAGGCTTTACTGTTGACGTTGCTGTCCGGTAGAGGTCGCTCGAACACTATGGCACGAAGATATAAACGTAGACCCGATACTTTCCGGACAGACCTCGTAATTGTAAATGGCAAAAGAAAAAACACGGGTATTTTTTTCGATTTACCTACAATTGGCATAGTTAGTTTAGCGCTATCTTGCCCAGGTTTAGCAAGGGCCTTGATGGATTAAGAAAATGTGGAAGTGACCAGTTTAACTTTCTTTCCAACTCCAGTTATTATCACCTTTATTCTTAATTTTACAAGAACAAACCGGAGATTTTGGACCAACTGTCTCACAAAAAATATTTAAGGCTACGAATATGTATGCTGCCGCTTCGAAGTCTGGAAAAATGAATTAAGGTAAAATCATGTTTCACATGCTTGTCAATATAGCAATTCAAAAAGGACAAATTTACAGATCTCTTCAAAACATGGTTGAGGGAAATATATTTTCCAAATGTTGGATCTACAACAATGCTATTACTTAATTCGTGTAGCGGACACCGTCCAGAGTCTTTGCATCATGCCATACCACGTGATAAAATGGTTTATTTGAAACGAATACCTACAGAAACCACTGGAAATATTCAGCCATTAGATATTTTTGGGGTCCGTGTTTGGAAAAATTTTGTCAAGCAATTTTCAGATAGTATTATGTATATAGATCATGATTCAGAGTTGCACAAACAAAATAACATTATCAAATTACAGTCACTACTTCATAACCAGTTTTCATCCCCACGTTATAAGAATTTATTCAAGTATGCGTGGTATAAAAGTGGGTATCTTGTAGATATACCAGGGCATTTGAAAATCCCGTAAATTTCAGTTTCGGAGATTTATGTGGAACGCATTCTGAAATAGTCAGTTGTAAAAACGTGGCTATTATTCGTTGCGGTTGGTGTAAGAAATCTTTATGTTTCAAGTATTTTTTTGAAGAATATCATTATTGTTCTGCTTATAATCCATAAATTTTTATCGATATTCTCACTGCATTTTGAAAGAATTTTTTTTATTTAAAAAAATTAATAATGTTTACAGATAAGTTTCCCAACAATAAGACGTAATATGGAATATCATCTAGTGTATTATTGAAATTTAATTCTGCTTGCTTATCGCAGCTATCTATCGTAATAAAAATGTATATTCAACTGAAGAGGATAGATAATAAATAAATGTTCAAATAAATATTTAACTCTTTACCCTCTAATATATAATTTAAAAAAAAATTCGAAATACATTACCTGTAGTTTTCAATGTCCTTCCGAATAAAAGAAGTTTCATTTAGTTTTCATTTAGTGCAAGAATAAAATTAGAAAATAATACTTTCACCCTTGTGAAAAATAAGAGATGCATTCTCTTGATCCGTGGTATAACTTATAACATTGTGACATGGTAAAAAATAATTTTCAGTTGGTTTCAAGAAAAAATGTCACAGCCACACAAAAAAAAAGTAGCAAAACCCACAGACCAGACCATGCAGACTTTATGTTTTTGGGGTCGCTGAGTCCGAATCCGGGGTCAGTTTTGCCCCACCATGTCACAGTCAAGGGCAAATGAAGGTCAAATTTGCAAAAATGGAGAAAATCAATTTTCTCCAGTCTATATACGTTTTTGGGGTCGCTGAATTCAAATCGGGGGTTACTTTTGTCACACCACCTTGGTAGTGTAGTATTCATCAAAAACAAACAGAAAGTCATGCCATCTAATTTTTTCTGCTATACCTTACGTTTTTTTGCCGTTTTACAATCTCTTTTCAACATCCAACAGTAGTCAGCCAACATGCATGTATCCCATCTTCCTTGATAACGCTTTTCCATCACTTTCACATCTTGATGGAAACCGTCACCTTGTTCTTCACTATAATCACCACAGTTTTAGGGAAACTATCCAAATGATTGTGTAGAAAATGTAATTTGTAATTCATGAGACAACCCATCACCCTAAAGCTCTCCACCATTTGAGATACAATTTCTTTGTAATTGGGGCTTCTACGATTACCCAAAAAGTTTGCGGTAACGTCCTTGAAGCTAAGCCATGCAGTTTGTTCGATGCTGGTCATGGAACTAATAAACTTACCATCAGCCATCATTTTTCTAATCTCTGGACCATCAAAGATACCTTCTTTTAATTTCGCATCCGATTTACTTGGAAATTTGCTTTCCAACTACTTGAAGCTCTGAGCATCTTTATCTAAAGCCTTGACGAATTGTTTCATGATACCAAGTTTTATGTGCAAAGGTGGAATGAGAACTTTTTTAGGGTCAACCAATGGGGTAGCTTTAACGTTGTGTTCTCCAACAGTTAGAGATTTTCTCTCAGGCCATTTATGATCAGTATAGTGCTTTGCTCGATCTCGACTATCCCATAAGCACAAGAAACATGGCGTCTTCGTAAAACCAGACTGCTGTCCTAACAATATTCCTGAAACTTTCAAATCACCACAAATACGCCATTGATCCTTGTCATATTTAATTTTTTGCAGTATAATTTTGAGATTACCGTATGTTTCCTTCATTGTGGTGGAGTGCGCTATAGGAACTGAGGCATAATTAGTAGTTGCTATTGTGCAGTAATACAGCTTTCAAACTTCTGTTTGATGAATCTATGAACAATCTCCATTCTTCGTCTTTATACACATTAGGTTTAATTTCATTCATTAAACCTTTTACGTCTTTACAATATACTATTTTATCACCATCACGATTCATATCTTCAAAGTATGGTTCGAAACTTTTGCTTCTTTTTCTGTAAAAAGATACTCTAGTAGAACTTGCCAACTGATTCATATCTTTCAAACTAGGCTCTCTAACAAGGTCGTTCAGTTTACCTTGAGTTCATAACTTTATGTTATTTTTTTTTGATCTGCCGGAAGGAAAACATTGTCATCGTCATCATCGTCTTCTTTAGTTTCTCCATCGTTATCACTTTCGTAGAATTCAACCTTGAATAATCATCCGAGTCATTACTTCTATCCTCATCATTGCCGCCACTTACTTCGGCGTTATGTTCTCAACAATTTCAGATACTTCATAATTTGGGCTTCTGCTACCCCCCAAAAAGTTAAAAATCATATTTATTTCTTTCATATTTGTGAAATCGTACGTTCAACAATTTCCTAAATGCATTAGAGTTTTCTGTATCATGAGTAGAGAACTTTTTAGAAAACCAGCATGTATTTGCTAATTGTATAAATGTATGGTGACATGAATGAGAAGAATTCAAATATGAATTTTTCCTTCAAAGTTGCCTTAACCTGCTGCCTCGACAAAAACTGTGACGGTGACACTGCCCTAAATAGGGATGTGTGGGATGATCCGCTCATTAGTTTGTCGAGGTAACGATGCCAGTGGAAGCGCACTGCCTTGCAGGGGGGCGTTAGGGTGTGAGGATGAAGCTGTAGTGTGTCTGACGACGAGTTTACACTGTCCTCGTCAAAGTCAGAAAGCTCTTATGCTTAGCCCCGGAGAGGTATAAAAGTTATCACCTCCGGGACAGCGGACTCACCTGCGATCGGACCAGGATCCCTAACGTGCGGGGTTATACTGTCAATCATGGAACATTTACCTTCTACTTCTCGTCATAATTGCAAAAAAATATCGTGATCTTTTTTGTTTCGTCTGTGGAGTATATACTCCTAAAAAATTTCGTCGTGATTTTAATGAACGCCTCAGAAAAATTCACAAATCATGTTTTCAATTAGAGACGGATGATATTATAAAAGAGTGGACTCCAGGTAGCATCTGCGAACGATGTCGTAAAATGCTTTGTAAATGGGAAAAGACAAAAAAACGTGATGATGTCATATTTATTAGCCCAATGGAATGGTATCAACCAGATGGAAGCGAAGATTGCTACTTCTGCAATACTGAAGTTTCAGGATTGAATAGTAAATCAAAAACAAAAGTGAATTACGCTAAAGTCACTTCTGTAAAAAAAGCTGTTGAAAAAAAGAGTACCAATGAAGAGCTTTATGTGCTTGAGAAGTTATCCATTGAATCGGATACGAATGATGGAGATCATAATGACGAAGATTGTGACGACATAAGTGATGACAATAATGGCAATGCTACCAATGATGTAGGTGATGATTTGGAAGATGAATCCTATGAAAGTGATATTGATGGAAAAACTGATGATGATGATGAAGATGATGATATTTTCCTTCCAGCGGGCCAGAAAGACAAAAGCGTAAAGTTATGGTCTCAAGATAAACTGAACGACCTAGTTAGAGAGCTTAACTTACCTAAAGATGGAGCAGAACATTTAGCTTCAGCTTTGAAAGGCATGAATCAGTTGGCAAGTTCTACTAGAGTATCTTTTTACAGAAAAAGAAGCAAAAGTTTCGAACCATACTTTGAAGATATGAATCGTGATGGTGATAAAATAGTATATTGTAAAGACGTAAAAGGTTTAATGAATGAAATTAAACCTAATGTGTATAAAGACGAAAAATGGAGATTGTTCATAGATTCATCAAACAGAAGTTTGAAAGCTGTATTACTGCACAATAGCAACTATTATGCCTCAGTTCCTATAGCGCACTCCACCACAATGAAGGAAACATACGGTAATCTCAAAATTATACTGCAAAAAATTAAATATGACAAGTATCAATGGCGTATTTGTGGTGATTTGAAAGTTTCAGGAATATTGTTAGGACAGCAGTCTGGTTTTACGAAGACGCCATTTTTCTTGTGCTTATGGGATAGTCGAGATCGAGCAAAGCACTATACTGATCATAAATGGCCTGAGAGAAAATCTCTAACTGTTGGAGAACACAACGTTAAAGCTACCCCATTGGTTGACCCTAAAAAAATTCTCATTCCACCATTGCACATAAAACTTGGTATCATGAAACAATTCGTCAAGGCTTTAGATAAAGATGCTTAGAGCTTCAAGTACTTGGAAAGCAAATTTCCAAGTAAATCGGATGGGAAATTAAAAGAAGGTATCTTTGATGGTCCAGAGATTAGAAAAATGATGGCTGATGATAAGTTTATTAGTTCCATGACCAGCATCGAACAAACTGTATGGCTTAGCTTCAAGGACGTTACCGCAAACTTTTTGGGTAATCGTAGAAGCCCCAATTACAAAGAAATTGTATCTCAAATGGTGGAGAGCTTTAGGGTATGGGTTGTCTCATGAATTACATATTACATTTTCTACACAATCATTTGGATAGTTTCCCTGAAAACTGTGGTGATTATAGTGAAGAACAAGGTGAACGTTTCCATCAAGATGTGAAAGTGATGGAAAAGCGTTATCAAGGAAGATGGGATACATGCATGTTGGCTGACTACTGTTGGATGTTGAAAAGAGATTGTAAAACGGCAAAAAAACGTAAAAGAAAACCTTTGCACCGTTCCTTCGATGAGAAACGCGTAAGGTATAGCAGAAAAAATTAGATGGCATGACTTTCTGTTTGTTTTTGATGAATACTACACTACCAAGGTGGTGTGACAAAAGTAACCCCAGATTTGAATTCAGCGACCCCAAAAACGTATATATAGACTGGAGAAAATTGATTTTCTCCATTTTTGCAAATTTGACCTTCATTTGCCCTTGACCCCGCGGGGGTGGGACAAAAGTCACCCCAGATTTGAATTCAGCGACCCCAAAACCGTATATATAGACTGGAGAAAATTGATTTTCTCCATTTTTGCAAATTTGACCTTCATTTGCCCTTGACTGTGACGTGGTGGGGCAAAACTGACCCCGGATTCGGACTCAGCGACCCCAAAAACATAAAGTCTGCATGGTCTGGTCTGTGGGTTTTGCCACTTTTTTTTTTTTGTGTGGCTGTGTTATCTATAAAAAAGACAGTGGAGACACCATTCTAAAATCATTATTTTACACGTAAATTAAACATAAGATGAAATATTGTTGTAAATTTGGTACTTTCTCTTAATTTATAAGAAAGCTAATGCATTTAGAGTCTAACGTTCACTAACTTGTATATAGATAATTTATTAGGAACAACTTTTATCAGAAACTTTTCTCGCTAAAATTATTATTTTTTAAATTACAGAAAAAGATATGGAAAAAACCGCTAAAATTCAACTATAGTTATATATGGTTAATTTGTTTTATAAAATAAATGTAATCATTGTTAAATTATCATTTTTAATATTTTTCCACAAAGACAACATCTTCGTCTAAAATAACATTTTTGCTAAGAAATTGGTAGGACTATTGATAGCAGAAATAATCGGTCTGAGAGGAATGCCATTTTTATAAATCTTGGGCGGAGCTTACGCCTTTGCAATCACTGCATTCGATGGCGTAAGATTTTCATTATGGTATTTTAGACTAAATAGTCATTCTCATTAAATTTTCGTAAAATCTTGTATACGTTAGTTTACAAGGCTTATAAAGGATTTCTAGTATATGTGGCGCTTAGGGTGTCGTCTATGGTGCGCAGCAGCCTGGCACAGCTGATTGGCGGCTGCCGCTTCATTGGAAATTTTCTGGTTGCCCCAGGTGTGATAGCTTCCCCAGAGTGTCTGTGCTAGTGCCTCGATGTATAACGTGTCCGCGAGTTTCGCTCACATGAGTTTTTGTTGCATTTTCCAGTCAGATTGCTCGTGTTTTTCTCCAGGCAACACGTTGTCGGGAGTATATGTGTGCGTGCGCTCTTTTTTTCTCGTCATGCGCTCCATTTTTTGCTCATCCGTCGGATCATGTTCTTTGATTTGTTGCGTCATTTTTCCGAGTGTGGATGGGCGAAAATGAAAATAAAGCATCGGTTAGAGCGCGATTTGAGCATAATTATTCCACTGGTTACAGGGCGGCAAGGAACGGGTATGGCTCCTCTGAGGTGTTGCAAATAGTGCATCACTCTCAGGCAAAACCTTGTAATTCACCGCACGACAGAATCCCTCACTAAGTCGGTACACTACCACATTTAACGCTCGTCTGCTGGACTTCTCCTCGCTTTTGCTGCCACGTACCAGGTTAATTCTTCTACTACTGAAATACATCGCATTACATGATGTGAATATTTTATTATATTTTTTATTATTGATATTATAAAACCATTTCTTATAACTAGTAAAATTTAATGAAATTTCTTAATATAATAAATTTACCGCTGAATAATTCATCATTATTACAAATATCTCTAAATGTTTTATCAACTATTTCTAAAGCTTATTTTTCGAATCATAGAAGTTTCAACCTAAATTATTAAATCTGACTCTTAATTTCTTTTTATCAGAATTTAATTTCAGAAAACTAGTTTCATTATCATTCAAATTGAAGGTAATTTGAAAGTTCTATATAACTTGGCTTTCCTATACGTTATAATATTAATGCAATTCCAGTTCATGCCATTGATGTTACTTTTTTTAGATAAAAAATAAAATATCAATATTTTATATCAATAAGTTTTACTAATTCCACCAGGACCATCAATAAAAATTATTCTATTTTTATTTTGCAATATTCGATAAAATATTAATTTTTAGTCAAAATTTATACGTAATTTTATAAGATATTGTACGTTCTAACGAAAAATTTTCATCTTCTTCTGTAATATGTTTATCTGGTTCTAGTAAGTTGTAATAACTACAAATCATTCCATGTGTAGATAATATAGGATTAATAGGTCTCAATACAAAAATTTCATCACATCAATACGTCACGTATCATATAAGTAGGTATATTTGTATTTATAATATTAAACCATATGTACCGTGAATTAACTGTAGTGCCGACGGTTTTAAAAATTTCTCAATTGATATGACGTATTCACTATTATCTATCATCAATACTGTACCCTTTAATTACATCCGTTACTATAGAACAGTACAAGTATAATGTCATCTGCCGCTATATTACCCATCATGTATAACTTTACTATAGACTTTACCGTGGTTTGACTTTTTGTGAATCAGCGTCTGAATTTAAATTGAGTTAGCTATTATTATAGAAAAAGATTAACTAGCGTAGGTATAAAAGCAGCGTTTCGTTGCTCGATAACTATTTCTTGCTCTTATGATTCTGAACTCTTGACAGTTTACGAATAAAAGGTCTTTTTGTTACTTAGCTCAGAAATCCGAAATAACTTCAGTATAAGATATATATTGTATTTCTTATTTTGACTAAAGAGTGTAATGCGGCACATTACAAGGCTTTTCCTGAGAGTATTGCATTATTTGCAACACTTCAGGAAAGCCATTCCTGTCCCTTGCCGCCTCGTAACCAGTTGTACAAAAGGAAAACAGACGCGCCCTAAAATAAACATTTAACCTTTTCCATGTCCGAACAACAAAACCGGAGATATTAGCGAAACAAGCTCGACGAACGCGATCCGACGGACATTAAAAAAAAAGGAGCGCACCATGGAATAAGAGAGCGCACGCACACACTCACTCACGACCACGTGTTGCCGACTGGAGAAAGAAACACGGGAAACTTAACTGGGAAATACAACGGAAATGCATGTTAATGACACATGCAGATCCGTTACACTCCCAGGCACCAACACTAACACTCATGAAACACTGACACACCTGGGGCGAGCAGAAAATCGCCGATGAAGTGGCAGCCGGCAATCAGCTGTGTCGGGCTGCTGAACACCATCGGCGACATCCTGAGCGTCACACACACTCACAACGATAGAAGCGCTCCAAAGACCGTTACGGGAACACGAGGTACACGCGCGAGAAAGTGAGCGGCCATTTTAAAGCGCCGAGACAAACTGAGCATGAGCGAGCGAGACCGACTGAGAGCGAGCGAGACAGACTGAGAGCGAGCGAACGAGACTAATCGCGGAGTGCGGGAGTGGATTTCTCAGTACAGTAGGTCGTCACGACGCGTGGATCCGTCGATGCCGGTGTTTATTGTTTCAAGTGATTCGCGCTGACCTTTCCGCCATTTCGTGGAATCGAACATGAGTGTTAGAATCAGGTAAAAGAAATCGGTGCTTAGATTATTCGTGCTGACCTTTCGCCAGAATTTTAAATTGTCGCGAGTGTTAGAGTTAGACGAGTAAAATCAGTGATCAGATTATTCGCGCTGACCTTTCGTCAGTATATTAATTCACCGTGGGATTTAGGTGCGAGGAAGATTAAGATTTAGTTGACTCGTGCTGACCTTCCGCTTGATCCGAAGTTAGTGTCAATGTTCAATTAATTGGAGGGTAATTAATAATGGATTAGGTCGCGCTAGCTAATTATTCGATTATTAGGGCGTATTTGAGAGTTGAACTAGGTAATAATTCTTTGATTGCGTCACGCTGACCATTCCGCCATTTTCGTTAATCAAAGGCCGACTGAGAAAACATTAGCTTTTCTATTATTTCGTGTCCTTGCTATTACGTATAATTATGCAGAATCATACTGACCTCTAATTAATCAGACCACGTACGTATGAATTGTGAAAGAAGTCAATAAAGGGTGATTAATTGTTCTTTATAAATTTTTGCTTCTTGTTACCCTACCTTATTTGTATGCTGATTATTTTCAGCCGCGAACGGTTATAATCGGGTAACGCTGATTCGTTATATATTTGGTTCCCACGATAGGTAACATACCCGCGAATTCGAACGAACTTCCGACCTGAGGTAAGGAGTAATCATCCGAACTCCCGGCATATCATAAACGAGGAGACAAAGAGGAAACGAATTGTTGGACACCGAGGCCTGGAGTAGAGGAGATCGCTAGAACCCAGACAGTTGCCCACACTGCGCAGTCGCCCTGAAAGCCAACCGTGGTACGCGGTGACCTTTAGGCCCTATCCCCGACGATCGCCCTAGTGAAACGGTTGTCTGGCGCCCTAAATAATCGAGGATAAAGAGCCAAACAGGCCTTATAGCGGAAGAGATTCTATAGCGCGGTCAAGACTCCCCGAAATTCCCCGCCACAAGAGTTTAAGTGAAATATCTGCTACCTTTTCATTTGACTTCTATCCTTTAAAAAAATTCGCGTTTCGCGCAAATTACACAGGCCGATAAAATTTAAAAAATGGAACCCAGAAACCAGACAGTACGTTCCCAAACGTTTTTGATGCGCTGAAACGGAATCTGACCTCAGAATTGCTCCATCACCCTAGGTTTTCGAGAAATCCTAACCTAAAAGTTCAAAAAACAAGATTTTTCACTATATTTCGCGTAGTATTACGTCGTAAGCCAATTTTATTTTAAAAAACGAGTAATGCTGTCTCCAAGTGCTACTCTTACCCTTCAAAACTCTTTTTTCAGATTTAAAAAATCTTTTTTTTCCATCGAGATATCATAGATTGAATTTGAGTGATTTAGCGATTTCGTTACAGCACGAAATAGTGGCGAATTTCTGAATGAGGAGTTATAGTGTAATTATATGTTTTTTGGGTCACTGAATCCAAATTTAACGTCAGAATGACTCTATAATCTCAATTCCCTTAACTCTAGAGCCCCATAACCTGCGACGCTGTAACCCCTGACCGATATACTCCAAAGTCCTTAACTCTCGAGCCCTTTAACCTGCTGTGGATAATCCCCGACCCTCACACCCCAATTTCCTTAACCCTCGAGCCTTTAACCTGGGAAGCTATAACCCCCGGCCCTATCGAGGGTTAAAGAAATTCGGGTTTGGTGGACAGGGAATACCGCTGGGTCAATGGAACAACGATAGACGTCATTTCTGCGGTAAAAGAAGGTAGAAGAATTTGTGTCTGTGATAGGAAAATTCATATCCAACTTACGTATACAAGTACAATTTATGTTTATATACAAGTGTCTATAACTTGCGAAATCGATCAGCTAGGATTTTTAATCTTACATTTTTCTGGTCTACTAACGATGAAGAAAGTATCTACGTTAGCAGATATCGGATTCACTTAGGGCCTACATTTCCTTACTTGAGGATAACCGTGTATGACATTGCTCAAAAACGACAAATTTTTGTGCTTCGTTCTTCATCCGTGTTAGGGATCGTGTTTGAGCGGCAGGCTAACGGAGAAGTCACTGGAATTAAATACTTTCTATTATTTCTCATATAACACTGCGTGCCGTATTTTTACTGATCTTTATTATTACTTTGTCTTCTAGAAATTTAATTATATTTACCCATTTCGTTATTAGAATAAGTTTATAATATTACTCGTGATTTCCAATTAACTTATAAGTTATTGAAGATGTCGGCATATAGAATTTCATGCAAAGGAAAAATCGATTCCTTTTGTAATATCTGCGGTAAATTTGAGGTAGCTCGACTTCGTCGATCGTTCACTGATATCATTAAAGATCACTTTGAAGAATGTTACGAGACACCTATGAAGAATTTAGACAAACTATGGGTTCCTAAATATATTTGTGAAGACTGTCGCCGAAGTTTGAAAAACCGGAATAAAACTAAAACCGAAGTTGTTCTCCAACCAACAATATGGCGTGAACCTAAAAATCACCATGATGACTGTTACTTTTGTAAATGTGATACTTTAGGTTTTAATCATAATAACAAATCTTATCTCATTTATCCGAACGTTTCTAGTGTAACAGCAGCTCAGTATGGAAAAATAGAAAGAAAAAAAAATTCTGATTCTGAGCCAAAAAAACTTCAACCAATAGAAGTTCCGGTAACAGACAAAAGCAGCAGTAGTGATGAAGAAGATTTTTCTGACTCAGAAAAGCCCAAACTTTTCGACCAAAATTCTTTGGATGATCTGATCCGTGATTTGAATCTTCCGAAAGATTCTTCAGAACTCTTAGCTTCAAGACAAAAAGAAAGAAATCTTTTATTACCTGAGACAAAAGTTTCTATTTACAGGAAGAGAGATATTAAATTTCGGCCATATTTTACTTGCGTGGATAACCTTGTTTACTGCAACGATATAAAGCATCTCATCAGTTTATAGGTAGTGCAAGGAGGTTATAATCCAGAGAACTGGCGACTCTTCATGGATGCATCTGTACAAAGTCTCAAGGCAGTACTTCTGCACAAGGGAATGAGTATGCAGCTATTCCCATTACTCATTCCACTGTGATGAAAGAGTCTCACGATAACTTTCGATTCCTTCTTGAGAAAATCAATTACAATGAACACAAATGGCTCGTTTGTGGCGATTTCAAGATGATCAATATATTAGTTGGCTTGCAATCTGGAAATACGAAGCACCCCTGTTTTTTGTGTCTCTGGGACAGTCGTGTACGAGAAGAACATTGGGTTCGGAAAGAATGGACGAAAAGAATCGGAATGGTTGTTGGATCACACAATGTCGTCCATGAGAACCTTGTTGATACTAAACATATCTTGTTACCTCCACTCCATATAAAACTGGGCTTGATGAAGCAATTTGTCAAGGCACTAGATAAGGAAGGCGAATGTTACAAGTATCTTCAGGGCAAATTTCCTAAATTGTCTGAAGCGAAAATTAAGGAAGGCATATTTGTAGGGCCAGACATTCGAGCACTTATGAAAGATGATAAATTCCTCTTGACAATGACGACTAATGAGAGAAATGCTTGGATAAGTTTCAAAAGTATCACCGAGAATTTTCTCAGAAACCACCGGGACCCTAAATACAAAACTATTGTGTCGACAATGCTACAGAATTTTCAAAAATTAGGGTGTTTGATGAGCCTGAAAATACACTTTTTGTTTTCACATTTGGAATACTTTCCGGACAATGTTGGGGCGTTCAGTGAAGAAATGGGTGAAAGATTTCATCAAGATTTCAGAAACAAAGGAATGAGAGCATGATGGCTGACTATTGCTGGGCTCTACACCAACACGATACATTGACAGATCATCATAGACGCAAATCTCTTAAACGTTCATTTCAAGATAAATGACAGCGTTTTCATAAAAAAAAGAAGTGAAAAACTGTAGGGTTGCAGATATTCAGATGCAACACTCACAAACTGAATAAATGAGATTTAAAACGCGTAATTGAAAGCTGCGTAGAATACAAGGCTTGGATATTGAAGGGATTGAAATGTAGAGACATACGGTTATACGATAGCAGCTTGAAGTGCTGATTGAGGAAATTCTGGCAAAGGAGTCTGAGGTTGCAGACTTGCAGGGCTCGGGGGTTGAATATAATTTGGAGGCTTGAGGTATTCTGCGTAGCGAATTTCGGAATGAGGGTTGGGGGTTATAGCGTTGCGGTAATAGGGCTCGAGGGTTGAGGAAATTGGGGTGTGAGCGTCGGGGGTTATAGCTTCGCAGGTTAAAGGCTCGAGGGTTGAGGAAATTGGGGTATGAGGGTCGGGGGTTATACCGCAACAGGTTAAAGGGCTCGAGGGTTAAGGAAATTGGGGTATGTCGGTCAGGGGTTACAGCGTCGTAGGTTATGGGGTTCTAGGGTTAAGGAAATTGGGGTATGTCGGTCAGGGGTTACAGCGTCGTAGGTTATGGGGCTCTAGGGTTAAGGGAATTTAGATTATAGAGTCATTCTGACGTTAAATTTGGATTCAGTGACCCAAAAAACATATAATTACACTATAACTCATTATTCGAAAATTCGCCACTATTTCGTGCTGTAACGAAATTGCTAAATCACTCAAATTCAATCTACGATATCTTGATGGAAAAAAAAGATTTTTGAAATCTGAAAAAAGGGTTTTGAAGGGTAAGAGTAGTACTTTGAGATAGCATTACTCGTTTTTTAAAATAAAATTGGCTTACGACGTAATACTATGCAAAATATAGTGAATAATCGTGTTTTTTAAACTTTTAGGTTAGGATTTCTCGAAAACCTAGGGTGATGGAGCAATTCTGAGGTCAGATTCGGTTTCAGCGCACCAAAAACCTTTGGGAACGTATTGTCTGGTTTCTAGGTTTTTTTCCTTGTCGGCTTATGTTATTGATCAAATTAACTGTTAACTATTAGCAACTAATTACCATCGGATAATAATCAAGGTAATAGTACACTGTATTAATTAATTATTTTATGCATTGTAATAACTGCTATTCTTTAATTTTGCTGTATTTACCACTCGTCATTCTAAGCTCACGGTTTCCGTGTTTAGTTCTAAAAAATTACCTACTTGCTTTGAACCTAAACATCTGTTGGCGTAGGCCTAACACTCTATTATTAAAAAGTTAACAAAATATAACCTTAATTATTTTGATAACTGTTGAATATTTGTACATGTGTGAGTGCGCAGCACATGGTTTTTCTGCGGAGACACGCGCATGTGCGAATACCTGTACATATAAGAACAATCTACCTCGCTCACTACGCTGGCTGTATTCCGTTAAAAGGAAGGCTAAAATAAATATTTTATTCAAATTAAAAGTATTTGTGTTTTTCCTGTGCGACGCCTTGGCAAATAATAACATAATAATAACATAATACCACAAGCTTCATTAAACATTTTTATATGTTCATCATCTTCAACTAATTCCATTGCATAGGCTGTATCTTTATAAGTCATGATACGTTCTTAAATCTTCAAATGATGCGGCACTTTTTCTTTTATTTAAAATGAGTTTTAAACAAAATCATTCATTATCTTTTGGCAATACAACACCTAATCTTCCTATTGTATTGTTTTTACGATTTCTTTTTATCCAAATTTTATTTTCAAAAGAAAAATGTTTAGGAATAGTTAAATATTTTATGTTTCTAGCATTTTTATGACATTTATTTAAATTGAACCATGCATATAATGTAGTTTTCCAATCCGATTCTATTTCGTTGATTTTCAGTATGAACTGCTAAATTTCTGCTAAATTCTCATATCCATGTACCTTCCATAGAACTAATGTAAGATATCTTCCATTGATATAAGTATTAGTTAATGACAATCTACATCATATTATGTTGTATCAATCTTTTCTGTTTTATCGTTCTTTTTAATTTGTTATAAGCCTTATAACCACCCTAACGAATAGAATCAAATATATACTTCAAACTTTGAATAGAAGTAGAGTATTCTACATTAATATGACATTTATATTTTATTGAAAGAAAAAGATTATAAGGAACTACCATAAAGTTATTCACTGGTAATTCTTTTCTGAAATTTTTAAATGTAAAAATAAGGAGGATACCCATTTTCTTAAAAAGTAGAAAATTTTTGAAATTTGTTAGAAAACTTTTTAATACAGATATTTTTCATTTATCTGTTGTTACGTCCCAAGCTAGAGTAGATTCCAGACGCTGAGGCTGACACTAAGCGACCGCTTGTGTGAGAAAACTCATTTGAAGGTTTCTTACGCAAGAACGCCTAAATGGTAAATTTGTAGCTCTCCGCGATCGCGAAAAGGTACACGTATATCTACAAGTCGAGGCTGTCTTTTGCAGAATTAACAAACCTGCATAATAGCGCTCGAATTGCACTTTTTGAGTAGAGCACCGCAAGGCCAAGAGAGAAATTATTCCCTCTCTCTCGGTCTCTCGTCCCTCTCCGTCTCTCAGATTCCACCTGATGCTCTCTTTAATTCTTTGAACTTGCTCTCTCTTTCTCGCCTTTACGAGAATCATCATATGTAAGGGGAAATACATGGCTCTCGCGGTTGATTTGACAGCGATAAGAGCGAAGTCATTAGCTAGTTGGCCGATAATATTTGTTGTCGCGCCAATGAGCGACTGACCTTTTTTTCACTATTGGGCTGGAAAAAAGCTTCTTCTTTTTCGAAACGACGAGCAAAAAAAGACAGATAGAGACGAGATGACAGAGAAAGTGGACGCATCATCCAATTTATTTAAAAAACCTATACTCTCCACTAATCCCTCTCGACTTGTACGTGGCTACGAATGGTGCTTCGAGTACACGATAGACTCGCTCAACAAGACTAATAAGAAGCAGTTGGAGGATAGTCTCCCGACATCCGAGGAAAACAGAACGTAACATCTATATAAGGAGACAGAGTTCCATGTATCATACACTTTTTACTAATTTTTGAAATTTTGGATTCGTAGGAATTTCAGCTAATATATATTTATCTATATCCCTCTGGTCTTTTCATTTTTAATTTAGAATCCAATGTTACTACAAGATGAGCATGTAGCAAACTCCTTTTTTTGGAATTCAATAGTATGCGAGTACTTTAATGAAAATATTATTATGTCTAATATTATTTAATAAAAATTTGATTTTTTAAGAAAATAATCTAATTTCTTTGTTGAGAATTTCGTTATAAATAGTTCCTTTCGGATATTTTGTCGAAACTATTATTATTTCTTTACATTTTGGGTTACATGTCAGGGACTGTTTGTAAACTAGCTACCTGTGGGTGGGGGTGTGGAAGGAGACAGGAAGTAATGAAAAATACTACGCTAATCTACGAGGGGAAGTGAGGAGCTAACTTCCAGCTACGTAGATGTAAGTAAAGATGTCGCAACGGCGTCGCTAGGTATAGTTAGTTTTATAATTCGTGGTTAAGTGAACGAGTAAGAGAAAGAATATCTGTCAAAAAAAAACGTTAAGCAAGTCAACGCTGGTCGACTGGTACGTTTTCATAATGGTGTTGTGATATACTAATGTTCGCATATTTTGTACGTGATTGGTTAAAGCTCAAGTGACAAAAATTTATTGGTTTCAAATTATCACCGTTATATAACAGACTCTATCAAACACATCAAAAGCGTTATGCCGCTCCGTTAATCACGTATGAATATATGTGTATTCGCCTATACGTTTGATACTTTCGTTTCAATGTCTCCTTTTCCAGCAAAGTTCAACTCACCTTAAGTCACCTGACTTGTGACACTTGATTTATCGTAGGTGTGAGTGACCTAATGTTTACTCCAACTATTCCCTAGATGAAATCGGTTTAAAAAATAACCGGCGACGGATCCGTTAAACTAAATAACGTAATGCGGCGAATAAAATTAAGACGTTTATTTAAAAAAAAAACTACAGTCTTCGTTGGGCCGAAAGACTTGCGCACGAGTATAGGATTTACAATTTTACTATTATACGGGGAGAGAGAGAGAGAATTCAAAATTCTGCCGCGAAAACTAACGCACGGTGCGAATAGACAAACGATCGCGATTGACAAAATACTTTCGCAAGTATTTCGTCGCGCAGAAAAAGGGAGGTGCACCTACCCTGCGGTGCAATTACGGTAATCAGCCATAATTGTTGTTGGAAAAATTACTGTTGGTCCCTGGAGATCTTACTGCGCTGCTTCGGTCAAAGAGATCGGTAGCTGCCCTGCGTAATGCTGCTATTTCGCTGCTGCTGTGGTTTGCTGCAGTTTATTTCGCACCTCTCTATTACTCGCGCGAATTATGAATCCAAAACCAATAGATCATATAATCGGCAAATGGCAAAACGCAGTGGAAAATTTTGGCGATTTCCCGAACAACAGCTGAGACTTAACTGAAAATTTAACTCTCGCGCGCCTCCTCTCTCTCTTAGACGTTCGCTCTAGCATCACGAGTGCTACCGAATCGCAAATATATCGATTGATCGAATCGACTACCGTTGCAACATCTTATTTAATATTTATAGTTGGTTTACATGCTTTATTTACTTTGAAATTTTCTTAAATATCATAAAAATGAAAAATGGAAATTCTAATAGTACTTTTTAATCTATTTAGACAATTCAAAAAAACGCTCAAGCTTGTCTCTAGATGATGAGTGTATTCAAAGTAGTAGTATTATTCATCCAAAGCCAAAACAAGAAGCTGTAGAAAATGAAATAAAAGTTATGGAGACTGAATCAAATTGTTATTTTATGAAACGGAACACAGGCCTTGGAGAGGATAATATTGATAAAGTAATTACTAGTAAAATAAGAGAGTTAGAAAACAAAAATTGAAAGAGCTGAAATCTAAAGCTCAATGGCAAAGAACTTTCAAAGAAAAAAAGCGTCTAAAGGGTCTAGCAGGGTAAAATGGTCAAAAATGCCTTTGAGTCATCCGGGAAAATAATTATACCCCCATGTTCAGCATGAAAAATGACTAGGATTCCCAGATTTTCAGACCCCTAAACCCATACAGGTCCCTATAAGGCCCAGTTTTGTCATTTTTGGTTTTTTGACCAAATCTCGGTCAGTTTTTGAGCTAGAAAAATCTTTCTTGTTTTAAATTGTAGGGTTTTTAAAGCCCTATAAAATGGCCGTGCTCAAAAAATTTTTGGCGCGAAATTCAAATTTTTAGAGCCGTTCAAAAATTTTAAAATTTAATATTTCGAAAATGAAGACCGACTCTTTGCTAGAAAAAAAATATGTTGTGTATTTTTGACTGAAAAATGTTCCTGATTTTTTTCAGATTTTTAAAAGTGGTGGAACGACCTTAAAAAAAATAAAAATCAACAAAAAACCTAGTTTTTCTCCCCTAGCGCTTTGTAGGTTAAATCTATGATGAAACAAATAGCACCATCAAATTCTGCGGAAAAAAATACATCGAAAACATGTATCACATGTATGGAAAAAATCAAAATCCTTCACAAATTCAGTACATGATAGCATCGGCCATGCCGATCGGCTCCACTGGCAGTGTAAATATTTATTCCTTTTCGATTCAAGGTCAACTCAAGATTGTTTTCGAACATGTGATACATGTTTTCGATGTATTTTTTTCCGTAGAATACGATGGTGCTATTGGTTTTTTCATAAAATTGACCTCATGAGCGCTAGAAGTTAAAAACTAGAAAAAAATCAAGTTTTTCGCGTCTTTGGTTGAGTTTTATGAAAAAACTCAGTAGCACTATCGTATTTTACGTGAAAAAATACATCGAAAAAGTGTATCACATTTTTTTATAATATATAAGACCTCAATAACACCGTATCATAGTTACAAGGCGTTTAATGTTGTATTATCGATTATTTTACTTGATTGGCATTTATAGTAAGCTTTTTTACTTGAATACTGTAGGGAAAAAATAGATTGCGCAGGTGGGGCTATAATACAGGATATTTGACTATTTCTGAAATAGAAATTGTTTTTTTCCACAGGTATGTATGTTTTATTAACTTCACGGTTACAATCTCATATGCATTAAATCATTATTTTTACAAAACATGAGTAAGTGTGTGCATGTGTGTCAAATATATGTGATATAATATAATGTTTACAATTTTAGATACTTCTGGTTTAGTTCTTATACGCCAACTTATTTTGCTCAAAATCTTTCAAGCAATGGTCAAGTTATTATCACTTTTGCCATCACACCAAGCCGTGCCCTATATGCCAAAAGTGATATTTCCGTCTCGGAAACATAATAATTAAAATTAATTTTTTTCTTATTTTTGGTAATTTTTTATATTTACGGAACTTTCTTTTTAATTTTATTAGTTACGGTATTGCTTACGACATGAAAAAAAGTTTATTTAAAATAAACCAGAAAAAACTTCCTAATTCTAAATCACATGAATCGATTATTGACATCGACATTTTTTTTGCAAATGCATTGATCTAGCGTGATCAGAGGTAAATCAATGTCAATAGTCGAATCACTTGCCAATGAAAATAAATTCAAAGCTAACGATTTGCTGAGCATGTCTTTTTCATCGTTAAATATTCTATCGGAGGTTCCTGAAAAGATCAATCTACATTGTTCATATTAACATTGTAACGTAGTGGATTTACAAAGTCGGTTAGTGGCATACAAATATCTAATGCGGTTGAAGTGCTTCTAAAACAAAAATATTAGTATTGCATTAAAAAATAGTGATTAATGGTTTGATTTAAAAATAAATAGTGTATTAATTAAGTAGAGTTACAGAAAATAACGATTTTTATTCACTCCAACAGAATGAAATGACTCTGAATTTTTTCTATCATTCAACGAACATTTAAAAAAGATTATGACCTGACATTAGTTGGCGTATGATTTTCTTACATTCATAAAATAAATTATTCATTAATATTTTTAATTATAATGTTCTGCATTATTTCAAATTATGTAATAATTTTTGTTTTTCACAACGAAAGAGTTCATATAATTACAAAAATTTTTAAATAATGAGTGTGATTTGAATACTCGAAAATTGGAATTATTTTTGCTGGATTGAAAATAATAATAACATTTTATTATAAAACAGTGAGTTCATTTTAGAACCAAACATTTAGTGATTTCTAATATATCTATATGCATAAAATCAAATCTTTACTTAACATATATTGCCAATGAAGTAAACACTTTATCCCTACGTTATTACTCTTTATTATCACATTAGATCAATTGTTCTTTAGAATTTTTTTGTGTTTTTTTCTAAATAAACTATTCTATCTCACAAGCTAATACTGCAACTGATAGAATTAAAATAAAAGTTCCTTAAAAATAAAAAATATCTAAAAAACGAAAAAAATCAATTATAATTACTTTTTTACAAACATTGCCAAATGTATTTAACATTTCAAAATTTTCTCTTCCAAATAATGACATTATTGATGAACTCCAATGTATTTTTTCCAGAATGTCACTATGTCAGCCTCAGGTATTGGTAAAAAATGCGCTTGCTGCGGTTTACCAGAGAAAAAATTAGTGGGACCCAAACAAACTGTTGACACAGATGATGAAGCTTATACTTTGTCCGATTATTTGGCTGTGACACTTGTAATGGGAGACATACTTTGTCAGAAATGCAGTGGTTCTGCCCGCTTCGCCAAAGCAAAACGCAGAAAAATCGATCAACCACAAAATGTAAATACTTTGCAAATCGACAGTCAAGGGTCAACATCTTCTTCAGAGACATTATCGCAACCACATAATGATACAGTTTATGTTCCACCAAAGAAAAAAGTTATTGAAAAAGCAAAAGATACTATTGAGTTACCTTTAAAAAGAGTAGTTTCTACTCATGATTACTGTTGTTTATGCAAAAGCAAAACAAATATTGTTATTGTTCCTTTCGATGCAAGAAAACAAGCTTTTGTTGAAAGAGATATATTCATACCAGAGGGTAATAGATGTTGCCGAAAACACTTAATAAAGAAAAGATTTTATTCAGATGAGTTAATTAATTTAAAAGTAGTTTCTAATTCAACTACCACAACAGCTGCAGATATAACAAAACTATTTAAATCTTTGAGTTTAACTTCCGACAGAGAATTACACGATAAAATCGGAGATTTTTCAATCTCTGAAGAGAGGATTCGTACGTTTACTGGATTGAATTGGGAACAACTAATAGAATTGCGAGAAATGATGGTTTCGTTGAGGAATACCGACAATCGGACTGTTACGCAAGCTGTTGTTGTTTTTTTGTTCAGATTACGAACAGGAAACTCAAATGAGATAATCTGTTCTGTTCTCGGCCTTGATCGTCATCAGCAAGTCTCTGAATTTTCAAAGTCTGTGTTAAGTGCCTTTGAAAAAGATGTATTGCCTTCGCGCTTTGGTTTACAAGCCGTCAATCGAGAGGACTTGATTGCTAATAATTCAACGATTCTCCTTCAGAAGCTTCATGGCATAAGTGATAACAATCTTTTGTTAGTTGGCGATGGCACTTATTTGAAGCACCAAAAAAGTTCCAATAACGAATACCAACGAAGATCTTTTTCTGGACATAAGAAAGTTCCTCTATGCAAGCCCTTTACTCTGTGCACTACAACTGGTTTTATTGTTGATGTACTGGGGCCGTTTTATGCTAAAGAAAACGATTCTATGATTTTGGAAAAAATTTTGAAGGCCCACGATAACAATTTAAAGAATTTGATGTGCAAAGAGGGTGATGTTTTTATTCTTGATCGAGGGTTTCGCGATATAAAATCAAAATTAGAAAATGATGGTTATCGGGTCCTCATGCCAGCCTTAAAAGATAAAAATCAGAAACAATTGTCAGCGGAAGATGCAAACAAATCTCGACTTGTTACCATACTTCGTTGGGTGGTGGAAGCGGTACACGGAGCTGTAGCTCAGAAGTATAAGTTTTTCCATCAGCAATTAGATAATCGTTACCTGACTGAAGCTGGTCTTTACTGCAGAATTGTTTGCTTTTTAATTAATCAATTCGGAAAACGAATCGTGTCAAGGGCTTCGACCGATAATGAGATACTCAATTACATTCTTTCAAGAAATTCCAATGAAAATAGTTTAGCAACGGAAGTGATATCAGGAAAATATAGTCGAAGAAAGAGTTTATTCAAAACGTTAAGGTCAGATGAGCTAGAAGATTTTCCTGAAATGACGGAACAGGATCTAGTCAAACTATTCACTGGAACTTACCAACTCAAACAAGCAATATCCTATTTAGCTGAAATGATGGGCGACACGTATGAAATAAATGTAAGTTACTACCGTGAATCTGCTGATCTAATCAAGTTACAAGTGAGATCTAGACATATCGAAAGTAAACAATACAACTGCTATATTCACTACAAACCAAATACCATTGGCTGTGCTGGCATACTGCGTTTTTGCTGTGAGTGTGCTAACGGTATGAGAACAATTGGATGCTGTTCTCACGTGGCTGCCGTTATTTATTATTTAGCGCACGCCAGATTCCAATCTTCCATTGTAAAACCTGCCCAACATCTAACAAAGATTTATGAACAAGATCATGTGGTGGCTGTTATTGAAGCAGATAGTGATGACGATTGATACATGTGATATGATTGATACTTTGATTATCTCAAAAGAATATTTTTTCTATTTTTGTAAAATGTAAACAAATTATTAAATAATCACAGAAAATTGATATCTCTAGAAATTGTTTGTTGTCTTCTTATTTATTAGTCGCACACTAATCAAGTATACCCTTGAACCATGCTCCAGCTAAAAATGAATCTTTAAAAAAAAATTTTCGTAAGGTTAAAAATAATAGTAACGATAATTTTTCTTATTCGATATTTTTTGAATGAATCGCTCAAAGTAAATCTTAGAATCAAACTAATACCACTATCGTATTTTGTGCCAAAAAATACATTGAAATCATGTATACGTGTATTATGAAAAAAACGTCTGCTCTATTAGCCGGATCGATCGGCATAAGACATCATTTTCTTACCTGAACTTGTTAATGATTAATATCCTTACTGAAGTATTAAAAAAAATGTGATACACTTTTTCGATGTATTTTTTCACGTAAAATACGATAGTGCTACTGAGTTTTTTCATAAAACTCAACCAAAGACGCGAAAAACTTGATTTTTTTCTAGTTTTTAACTTCTAGCGCTCATGAGGTCAATTTTATGAAAAAACCAATAGCACCATCGTATTCTACGGAAAAAAATACATCGAAAACATGTATCACATGTTCGAAAACAATCTTGAGTTGACCTTGAATCGAAAAGGAATAAATATTTACACTGCCAGTGGAGCCGATCGGCATGGCCGATGCTATCATGTACTGAATTTGTGAAGGATTTTGATTTTTTCCATACATGTGATACATGTTTTCGATGTATTTTTTTCCGCAGAATTTGATGGTGCTATTTGTTTCATCATAGATTTAACCTACAAAGCGCTAGGGGAGAAAAACTAGGTTTTTTGTTGATTTTTATTTTTTTTAAGGTCGTTCCACCACTTTTAAAAATCTGAAAAAAATCAGGAACATTTTTCAGTCAAAAATACACAACATATTTTTTTTCTAGCAAAGAGTCGGTCTTCATTTTCGAAATATTAAATTTTAAAATTTTTGAACGGCTCTAAAAATTTGAATTTCGCGCCAAAAATTTTTTGAGCACGGCCATTTTATAGGGCTTTAAAAACCCTACAATTTAAAACAAGAAAGATTTTTCTAGCTCAAAAACTGACCGAGATTTGGTCAAAAAACCAAAAATGACAAAACTGGGCCTTATAGGGACCTGTATGGGTTTAGGGGTCTGAAAATCTGGGAATCCTAGTCATTTTTCATGCTGAACATGGGGGTATAATTATTTTCCCGGATGACTCAAAGGCATTTTTGACCATTTTACCCTGCTAGACCCTTTACAAAATTTAAAAGAAGAATTTCTAGAAGCACCTACTTATCTTGATAACAGAAATGAAGTAATTGCAGATATTAAAATGTATACTGGATCAGCTGACGACAAACGACGCTCTGAAGCAATTCGTACTTTCAAAACTCTGGATGCTCTATACGAAGAATTTAAGTTAGTTCAAAATCATATGTCAAAATCACCACTTTACCTTCGTTTTCTACCGCGTTGTTCAAGGTGAAGGAAAGGACAACGTCACGTAGCGATATTTCCTGTCATATTGTATCGTGCATAATCCGATTTTCACAGAAATCATATAGATCAATACTTTTACCATTTTACTAAGCTACTATCATGGATTTGAAGAACTAGCTTCGATTATTAGGCCTCAGCAAGTAATTTCGCAAATTCAATAAAAGGCATTACTCGATAAAATAGTATATAATTAAAATCTCTCTTCAAATGCTGTTTATACGGTAAGCTTGATATTTTTTAGGCGTGTATTATTTCGTAGAACGACGAAGCTAAAGTACGACTAGGGATTACCGTGGCCAAAACTCAAGCTTCATTCCTCATGCATTCGATGTATAAAATTTGCCTTCCAGATTACGGTGTTGGACAGTTGATCATCGTCACAAACTCATTCCATTCATTTATGCTGGCATAGTCATAAAAAATAATTGTATTGGTCACAAAAAAGCTGTTATATACTCATGACCAACGTATATTGCAATATGTAGTAGCAACCACTATAGTTCAATAATCACTACACACGCTATCGATTTCGAGAGATTAGCAGAACTAGATCATTTTCAGATATCAGGAAATAAAACGATGGCAGTTTCAAACCTGTGCTTATGCTGTCAGTAAAAGAGGGGCATGATGAGAACTCAGATGGTAACGTAAACTCCTATTTTTTATAACTCTAAATATACAGGATGTAACAAAAGTATCGAAACGGTTCTGTATTTTTTCAGGTAAGGTATTTTCGAAAAAGGTTAGAATCAGATCTTTCGTTACTTTTTGCAAGGAATTCAATGATGACCTTGGATTTTACTTTGAACCTCACCTTCAAGGTTATTTCAAGGTCAACTTTTCTTTAAAATGGAAACCCCTCTTTTCTATAAATTTAAAAAATTTTTATATCGAATAAAGGTTAAACATGTGTTGTTAGAGAAACATCTAGAAATGTCGCAGAATTAGTAAAGATTAGGATTAGTATTATTTGACCTCTAGGGTTGTCCTTGACTTTGGAACTCGATACATATTTGAACGTAAAATTTGCCGCTATGAAAAAGAGGAGTTTCCATTTGAAAAAAAGTTGACCTTGAAATAACCTTGAACATGAAGTTCAAGGTCAAATCCAAGGTCACTATTGATTTCCTTGTAAAAAGTTACGAAAAAACTGACCCTAATCTTTTTCAAAAATATCTTTCCTGAAAAAATACAGGACCGTTTCGGTACTTTTGTTACGCCCTGTATATAGACGAGTAATTAGATGTCTCGTTTAAGCACGACTGTGACGCATTTTCATATTTTTCTTTCACTGAAATTGCCCATTTTCATATTATATCGTCTGTTCGTCGTTGATGAAATGGCATCTCACTAATCATATGTATTAATCGGCAAATGCGTTCTACCAATAATCATTCTGGTTCTCAATTTTTCTCTCGCGTAAGTACATCGTAATTTGCACGCTGGGCAAGTTACTTACTAATTACATCATTCGTCCCTTCCATACGTAATTTATATCATAAATGAAGTCGTGAACAGAATTCTAATTTCCGAATAAACGACTCTCTCTTTACAACTTATTCAAGCTCGTAAAAGTATACGTACCTCGCTAAAACTTGACGTTCAAATACGGTATAATCATAATCATCCTGGTCGAGAGATGGATTGTCAAAACTGATTATTGATGACGGATACTGAGCATCCACTAATCTATTCATTTGAGCCATATATCGGCATACTCGAAACGAGTCGACATGGACCAGATATTGGTACAATCCATATAAATTATCATCAACCATAAATTAACATGATTTAAGCGTTCGCTATGAGCCATACAGGCGACGATTGAAGTTAATCTATTGAGCCATATAGCGACATGACCTTAATTAATAGGAAACTAGAGTGAGGAATTATATAGCGAGTTTTGTTCTCTTATTGGTAAAAGGTCAAAAGGTTAACGTCTACGACCCTTGGGTCTAGAGTGAGCAGAAAACATAGGATGGATTTTCGACAGCTCAACTTGCGCAACAACACACTTCATAAATTAGCTTTATCTCTCTAATAAGGAAAGTGTCACTTACAATACTGACATTTATATCTTGTTTATCATTCATACTTCTTTTATAAATAGGATTTGTATTTCTAATTAATATCAATCTCTTTACTCCAATTTCAACGCGAACATTGGAATTCGGATTTGGATTTGCTCTTGGATTTTGAGTTATTGACCTTGATCCCTATCATAAATGTTTCGCGGTAAATATATAATAATCTCGTGATGTGAGAAATCAATACTTCGAGTTATTAAAGTATTTTTTTTATATTGTTCTTTAGCAATACAATGTTTGCGAGAATGGTTTATGGCCAAAAGTATGATTGAACCTTTTTCTATATTCATCTATAACACTGGTAGCTTATATTCGTAGATAGTCATGGTTGTGAGATTTGCTCACGCGGTGTTCAATGGTACTTTTAATGAACGTAACATACTGTCTTGATTCCCTTATAAATTTTTAAATGATAAATTTTGTAATGATGGAAAGAAGGGTAATAGTGAGAAATGGAAATTCACTTAATTTTAATTATATTCAGCAACGTTTCGTCAGCACATTTGCTGACCTCTTCAGGCTTTATTAATAGAAAAACAACAAATTATTAACAATAGAGTTGCAAAAGTAATCTTGAAGTCAAATTCTTATAGGCTAAAACGAATAGCTCGTAGCACAGTCAAATTACAATAAAGTGAGAAATCAAGTATTTCAACCCATATACATACACTTCATCCATTATCCCTTCCTCATCGATCTTAATAAAGGCTTATAAATGTGACTAAGATATTATATATCCTCTTTTCTATTTAACGTGTTTTTATGTAAGCCAATGTGTAACATTTCGGATATTCTGCGTTTCTTATAACTCTTTTCATAATCCAATATCTTAGCTTTTTTCCAGTCAAATTCGTGTGAGGACGTTCTTCTATGTGTAGCTACTACTGTAGCTGAATCAATATTTTTTTGTGTTCGTTTAATCTAATTTTTGAGGAACGCTAACTTTCACCTATATAGACCGCTGAACATTGTTTGCAGTTAAAACTGTAGACAATACCAGTGTTGTCTAATAAATCAAATTTGTCTTTTCCTAAACGGATAAATTCTTGTAATGGTTTTTGTAATAAAGGGATAGGCATAATGTTATGTTTTTTTAACACAGATGAACATTTTTTGAAGATGTTGCAATTATTCGGAATAGCGACTGTAGGTAATTTTTGATTTTCTAATTTTTAAGAATTATTATTCCCTTTTTTGTATTTATTGATCCGTTTCTGTATATGTTTTTTGATAAATAAAGATGGATAATTATTCTTTTTCAGGATATTAGTAATTATTTTTAAATTGCTGGAATGAAATTTTTTGTCACCAAGTAAAAATACTCGGTTAACTAAATTTGAAACTATATTAACTTTTTGATGAATTGTATGTTCTGAGTTAAAATTTAAAATTCTGTCAGTTTGTGTTGTTTTTCTAAACCAGTCAAATTCTAATTTATTATTATTTCTGATCAATTTTAAGTGAAGAAATGGAATAAAATTATTCATTTCAATTTCAAACGTAAATTGTAATCTATTATGGTAAAAATTGAACGTCTCGATAACTAAATCAATTTTATCTTTGGGAACGCACATCAAAGTATCATCAACATATCTGTAATAGAAAACAGGATTAATTTGATATTCATTCCGCAACCTGCTCAGGTAATGTTTCTCTAAGTCTTCCATCACAATATCAGCCAGTAGAAGAGAGATAGGTGAGCCCATCGGGCTTCCAAATATTTGTTTATAATAAATGTTGTTGAACACAAAATATGTGTTATTATATAAAAATTTTGTAATGATGGAAAGTACTTTTAATAATTTGGTATTTTTAATAATTTGCTATTCTACTACCTTCTTTATTGTCAGAACGAACAGTGTTACATATAAAATATTGCGGTATTTTCAAAGAAATTTATGTATGAAGTTGGTTTCGGATATTAATATTACATCAGTATTATTGTTTATTAGAAAGATTTTTAGTTCAAGACTTCATTAAGCTAATCCGTTTCTGTTCCAACAGCTATTTTAATTTATACATGCATTTAATCTTATTTAGGAACGTTGTAATCAAATTGAACATTGTATTCATTCTCTACATCAGTTGCATCATCATAATTTCTAGCTGACTGATATTGTGTTTTATAATATTACCGTTCACTGTTTGAGCATATATGAGTCTAATGTTATTTTCGTTAATTTGAATTTCTCTCTATATTTGTTGTAGTTTTAGTGAATAAGAAATCATTTGTGTTACAGTAGTTTACTTACACTGCATTTATAGCTTGATACACGATTGTCATACTTTACTTCTTTAATTGTCTGTAACTTGCATTCACATACAATATATCTTAAGGTAAGCTAAGTTAAGTAGAAAGTTATTACCGAACTACAAGTAAACCTATCAAGAAACTAACTCTCACTGTATCCACAACTTTTAGGACAAAACCATAGAGGTTATCTCGTTGTGTCAAAAGTGTGGCTCTATAATACTGAGTATTTGAAGAAGTATTTGAAAAAATTAGTTTAAAAATTAGTTGCAATGCAATAAAATATTTTCTATAAGGGGTACCCGCTAATTAAAAATGGAACAATACTATTGTTCCTATTTTGGTAGTCATGTCTATATAGCTCGAGAAAGATAATAGTTTACCACGCAGAAGATATTTGTTTTTCACAGAATGTTTCTCTAACTAATTAGTTAAATACGCATACGAACCATTGTTTTTTTTTCAAATAAATAAACCCTAAGGAAACTGATGATATTTCGTCGAACGGTAAATAAAAATGCAATCATATATTTTATAAGTAAATTTAAATAAATTCAGAACAGATATTTATTAGGAATTATCCTACTAACATATAAGTCAAACAGTAAAATCATAGATTGTATTATAATAATTAATTTTGGGACTTCGGTCGTAATCAATATTATTTTTGAACACTCAAACAAAATTTTTGATAAATTTATCCCAAATTAATACAGGTATTTAAAAATTTATTATTTGTGACGGTAAACGTCATATTAGCGCTGATAGCCTAACCTAGTGGCTGCCCGCGGGGGCAGCACCTACCGGAAGACGAAAAACGTAATGAGGGAATTCGGCACGCGACGAAGCGGAACGCGCGCGATTGAAAATAAACCAGTATGGGACTAGCTATCGATACAGCGACCGCAAAAATCGAGGCTCGTAACCTGATCGCCTGAACGCACGGCAGAGATCGAGTGATTGTTGTCGTCGAAGTATCCAGAGTGCGCTGACCAGAGCCTGCAAACACGGTGTCCTCCCCTGCCACCACGAGTGTGTGTGAAGTGTTTCGCCATCGAGGGCGAAACCGTGCGCGCGCAAGTTCGCGACCCAAAAGAAAGGGAGAACAAAAGACTTTATCCGAACGTGTGTGTGCTAAGTTTTGTTCGCTGCCGAACACTCGTCATTAAGGTAAGCTGGCCAGCTTAATCTCGCGACCGCGATTGCATGCCTGATAATCAATTTTCCGTACTCGAGGCGAAACGTGCATGTAATAGCTCTGCTAACAAAGAGCGGCGAGCGATCCGACACTGTATGTCGTTGTCGTGCGAGCGCGGTATGTAAACATAAACACGCGGGCCGAGTGTAATGTAACATTCAGAAATAATAAAGATTTTTCGTCTGTGATATTAACCAGTACTTTTGACGTGTTTATTTCGTATTCATAGTTAGTTGGTTGACTGACACCTGTTCCCTCTTGCTCTCCGACTTCCGTATTGAACATAGGTAATTACGTGCGTTTTTCAATACGATTACGCGGATGAAATTAATTAAACGGTAGCAACCCCGTTACATATTTAATATCTATTATTTCCTATGTATAATACTTTATTTAAAGATACTTTAGTTTTTAAAATTAAAAATATATATCAGCACAAATTTGAAGCAAATAAATTTCTCGTAGAAATTCTTCTTAAACTAAACGATAAAATGGTTGTATGTACATAAAGAATTATATAATTTTTTAACAATTTAAATTTTAGTAGAATCTTTACTTACAAAGTTCCGGCGAACCCCGCAGCTTTGTGCCGAAGTAGTGTTGGTTCCGGCGGTCGACACATTAAAATCAATTCTTGATCAGCTAGCATGACTACACCGGGAAAAGCCGGGAACCAAATCCTCAAATGAATAAAACCCTGTGAAATTTCAGATATATAATATATTACTATTTCATCTTAAAACTATGCACATAATAATTGTTATTAAAATGGTAAGTCAAAAAAAGAATTTATTATTTAACGTCTTTAACAAATTTTTCTTCGATGTGAAGCAACTAGCATCTCGATTAGCTATTATACTTGATTACTAAATGCTGCTGCGTATGCACTTCGTACAGCTAAAAATGTGCGCCAAAATGCAAAATTTAGCAAAAAATAAATTGAATTAAATACAGATTCGTAGTGCGAGCATGGATTAGCTAGATATCAATAACGAGCAAACATGAAACGTGACTTAAAAGCAAAGAGTCGATGTGTTTATTGCGTATTTCAAAAATACAAGATTACTAAACGTTCGAGATGTTTGATCACGCACATAATAGTTTTTTACGTATCTAGGGAGAACCTCTGCGGGTTACGTCGAGGCGCGTTGATGATAGGTGGGGGTAGAGTGCCGAGGCCGCGTAGCGTAGTAGTAGTAGTAGTAGTAGTAGTAGTTACTACTACTACTACTACTACTACTACTACTACTACTACTACTACTACTACTACTACTACTACTACTACTACTACTACTACTACTACTACTACTACTACTACTACTACTACTACTACTACTACTACTACTACTACTACTACTACTACTACTACTACTACTACTACTACTACTACTACTACTACTACTACTACTACTACTACTACTACTACTACTACTACTACTACTACTACTACTACTACTACTACTACTACTACTACTACTACTACTACTACTACTACTACTACTACTACTACTACTACTACTACTACTACTACTACTACTACTACTACTACTACTACTACTCCGTGCCTCCCTCTGTGCACCCCGCGGTGGGAGGAGTGGGCACCCACCACCACAACACGGCGCGTCCTCGGGTTGCGGATTGAGGCTAGTCTTTTAGACGCGGACAGCCGGTGGGTCAGTACACTACAACACGCACACAGACCTAAATCACGACACTTTCATACTAAGCTTCCTGTGCCCGTCCCGGGCACCCTGTGTGACTCGGGGTGGGCGGATGAAAGCCACATGCATTACACCTACTCCATCACAAACAACTACACGAGAACACTCAGCACACTTGCGCTATAAGAACACCAGCTAGACACCCTCGTTTTTTCCCGGCCTCCCCGGGGTGAGAGGGTACAGCGTTTAAAACCAGAAGCGCTCCTGGGCCGCCGGTAGTAGGGGGACCCGAACCCTGGGTTAACCGCCAGGGAGGCCGTCCCGCACAACGGTGTATAATCCCGCTCCTGTATCAGTGCCGGGTGGTGCCCGGATGGGACCCTGCTGCAGGGTGCGGGGGGCTACGCCGAGGCCACTGCCCCGCGGGGGTGAGGGAATACTGCGGGGGTGGACGGCGGGAGCCGAAAGGGCCTCCAGTTTACTGGAGGTTTTCTGACATACATGACACAACACACTATACACGACGTAGGTTTTGGGAGGAAAAAGAAAAAACATGGAAGAGGAAAATAATGAAGAAAACGCACCTAGAGCGCAAGGTGCATTGGGTCTCCCACCCACCCCTGCAGGACAAAAACACCAAGCTCCGCAGGCAACAACAGGTAGGAAAAATCATACCGGGAGTAAGATCAAACCCGGCGTCGAGGAGAGCACGGAGGAAACGGAGCCTAGAGACAGGGAAGAGGAAACTCTGGAGTCCGACTCCCAAGCTGAGCTCGTTGGAAAGCTTTCCAACATTCTTGGTGTTCTCACTAAGCTCATTTGTAAGCACGGGAACACCAAGAAGGAGATTAAAGATGGCATAGAGGAGACAAGGGCCATCGTAGAGGTGCTGTCTGCACGACTGCACAGTAGGGCCAACAGGGACGCAGCGCAGATCAAAAGGTGTCGGCAGGAGACGCCGAGTCCGAAGGACAGCGCGGCGCCCTCGGCTAGACCGAAGCCCAAGAAGCAGAGGCAGGAGGAGGCCAGGGTGGCGGCGCGGCGGAACCAAGGCGCAATGCCGTCCGAGGCTGGCACGTCAACGTCAATGGACATGAAGGAGCCACCATCGGACACGGCCTCGCAACAGGAGGACGAGCCGGGCTGGACGACAGTGCCGACAAAGAAGAAGGCGAAAAAGGTAAAGAAGGACGCCCCTCCTAGGAATAACCACCCGAGTAACCGGGCAGCCCCAGGAGGAAAAAACAATAGGAAAAAGAAGAAGAGCGCCTCCGTGAGGATCAAGCCGGACGCGGTGCTCGCAGTTCCAGCAACCGGCAAGACCTACACGGAGGTGTTGAAGAGGATGACGGAGGGTGTGGACCTCAACAGGTTGGGCGTGAGAGTCCGCTCCATCAGGCAAACCCAGAAAGGGGGAGTGCTGGTGGAACTTGGGGGCAACTCTGACCCGACTGTCCGCCTCAAATTCCAGGAGGCAGTACAACAAGCTCTGGAAGGAGAGGCGGCGGTAAAGTCGTTGGAGCCGCACCTGACCGTAGAGGTGCTGGAGGTGCTTCCAATCTCCTCTAAGGAGGAAGTGGAGGCGGCAATCAGGAAGGAGTTAGGCGAGGAATCGCCTCATGGGATGGACATTTGGCTCGCGCCGAATATGCTGAGAGGGAAGCGGACTGTGAGAGTCACGCTGAACTCGCGACTGGCGCGAGCCCTTGTCGCAAAGAAAAAGATTCGTATCGGGTGGATTCATTACTCGATGCGAATCAGGCAGACACCCATGAGGTGTTTTAAGTGCCTCGGATACGGTCACGGCTCGGCAAATTGCGCGGGGCCAGACCGGTCCAAACTATGTTGGAGATGCGGCAGCCCTGGACACAAGTCCAGTGACTGCCAAGAAGCGCCGAATTGCTGCCTCTGCTTGGCGATGGAGCTGCCACAGGAGGCGTCCCACTTCCGCGGTAGCGCCAAGTGCGCGGCCTACGCGGCGGCGGCACGGAGAAGTACGGCCAAAAAATGATTGCCGTTCTCCAGGCCAACCTGCAGAGGTCGCGGTTGGCCCAGGACCTGCTGGACCAGAATGCCAGGGAGTGTGGCGCGGACCGGTTGTTGCTTTGCGAGCAATACAGGAACGAAAACCACGCCTTCTGGTTTCAAGACCTGACTGGGACAGCGGCCATCAAGATCCAGAGCAGAGGCAAGCTCCTTGTCACCGATAAAGGTGCCGGGGAGGGCTTCGTCTGGATCAAGTGTGGCCAAAGAGCGTGGGTCAGCTGCTACATCTCCCCGAACAGCTCGAGGGGAGTCTTCAGAGAGAGACTCGCGTCGCTCGAAGACGCCGTCATCGGGCTTAGCGAAGACATGGTTGTGGCCGGGGACATCAACTCCAAAGCCGTTGACTGGGGTGCCGATGTAACCGACTACAGGGGGAGGGCAGTGATGGAAATGGCCGCAAGGCTTGACCTCATTGTCCTCAATCACGGTAGCGCCCCCACGTTTCGACGAGCGGGCACGCGGGGATCGATCGTCGACGTCACCTTGGCGACACCGACGATTGCCCGTAAGGTCACCGACTGGAGGGTGTCTGAAAGGTATACGGCCGGTGACCACCAGAGCATTATGTTCAGCATCTGCGAGAGACAGGCGTCACAACATGCCAGGCATAAAACCATCAAAGGCTGGAACGTCGCGAAGTTGGACGCGGCGGTGCTCCGTGAGGCCCTGACAGCGGCACCGGTCCCGGTCGACTTGAACCTGCTCAGCAGCAGAGAGGAGGTCGAGGAGCTGGTGGAGCGGAATATGGGCCTCATAACGGGGTGGTGCGATGCCTGCATGCCACGGAGGGCCGTCAGGCCCTTTAAGCGGCCAGCGTACTGGTGGACGCCGGAAATCGCTGAGCTCCGGGACGAATGTCACCGTTTTCGCAGAAGGGCCACAAGATCTAGACGCCGTGAAGTGGCCGCGATAGGGCGGTACAAGAGTGCAAGAAAGAGCCTCGTAACCGCCATTCGCGACAGCAAGAAGCGGTGTCTGTCGGAGCTGAGGGAGGATATCAACAGGGATCCGTGGGGGCTGGGATACCAAATCGCTACCAAGCGGCTTGGCAAGACAGCACCGGTGGCACCCATGGGCCCTGAAGATATGCGGAAAATCGTAGACTCTCTCTTCCCCGACGACCCTGAGCGGGGAGCTCGAGAGCTGGTCGTGGATGAGGAGGCCCCCCCTTTCACGAGGAGGGAGCTACTGGCGGCGACGGGGGATCTCGCAAACCGGAAAGCCCCGGGCCCGGACGGGATCCCAAATGAAATATTAAAGATCGTGGCGAGGGAGGAACCGCACATCCTGCTGGACATGTTCAACGCATGTTTGCGCATGGGTATGTTCAGTGGGCGGTGGAAAGTCCAACGCCTTGTCCTTCTGGACAAGGGCAAGGGACCACCCGTCACACCGGCGTCGTTCAGACCCCTGTGCATGATTGATTGCACAGGGAAGATTTTCGAGAGGCTCATCCGCGGCAGGCTTCGGGCTGCCGTGGGCGCTGGTAGGGGCCTGGCGGATAATCAGTACGGTTTCCGCGAGGGCAGGTCCACGGTGATGGCGGTCGACGCGGTCAAGCGGGAGGTACTCGAGGCATGGAGTGCTCCACATAAGAGTCGGGACGCGTGCGCGCTGGTCACGCTGGACGTGCAAAACGCGTTTAACTCGGCGAGATGGATGGACATAATGGGCTCCCTCCAGCAGCACGAAGTGCCGGAGTACCTGTGTAAAATCTTCGATGACTATCTTCGAGACCGGGTGCTCCGGTACGACACTACAGGGGGCCGCCAGGAGAGGCGTGTCACGTGTGGCGTGGCACAGGGTTCCGCGGTCGGTCCCGACTTTTGGAACATCCTGTACGACGGACTCCTGCGACTGGAGATGCCCCCCGGCACCCGCTTGGTGGGCTACGCCGACGACATTGCGCTCGTGGTGAGAGCCAGGACAAGGGAAGACCTCAAAAGGAGAATCGAGTGGGCCATACGGAGGATCGTGCGGTGGCTCGGGGCGCATGGACTTGCGCTTGCGTACCAAAAGACCGAGGTGGTGGTGCTTACGGGGAGGAGAGATTTTGGCGACCTGCGGGTAAACGTCGAGGGAGTGACGGTCACCAGCGTCCGGTGCACAAAGTACCTCGGCGTCTGGATCGACTCGCGGCTCGGCTTTGGCGAGCATCTCCGGAGGACGCAGGAAAAAGCGTCAAAGCTCCTCGCGGGGCTGACCCGGATGATGCCCAATATGGCCGGACCGAGGGAAGACAAAAGGAGGCTGCTGGTTGGAGTCGCCGATTCGATACTCCTCTATGGCGCGGAGATCTGGGCGCAGGCCCTGCAGAAAAAAAACTGCAGGAGGCACCTCACCTCGGTGCAGCGCATTGGAGCGCTACGGGTGGCCATGGCGTACCGTACGGTCTCGGTCGACGCCGTCATGGTCATCGCGGGGGTCATCCCCGCCGTGTGGCTCGCTCGAGAAAGGCAACGGAGGTTCCACGACAGATGCCGAGAGGCCCGCCAAGGAGAGACTCAGTACAGAGCCGAAACTCTGCTGAGCTGGCAGGAGGAGTGGGACCGGGGGGAGAGGGGTCGATGGACACATCGCCTTATTCCCCAAATCCGGCCCTGGCTCGAACGACGGCACGGGCAGCTGTCGTTCTACGTGACGCAGCTCTTGTCGGGGCACGGCACGTTTGCGGAGTATCTCCACCGTATGGGTAGGTTGGCATCCCCCGTGGTGCCAGTACTGCCATGGGCTGATGGACTCCGCGGAGCACACGTTTTTCGCGTGCGATCGCTGGGCGGCGCGTAAACGGGAGATGGAGGATAGTCTTGGCGAACGGATCACACCTCAAAACGTGGTTCCGACAATGCTCCAGGGTCGGGAACAGTGGGTGGTGATCGAATCGTTCGTCAGGAGTGTCCTCAAAACGAAACGACTGGAGCAGCAGCAGGATTAGCGGTTCGGCGCTGGTCTGTTCCCGGAGGAAGGGACATGCATGGAAGATTGACGCCCGGGGCGCGCTGTTCGACGCCCAGGACCTGGCCCCGTGACTAAGCTCCAGAGCCCGGACCAGGGAGTGGGCGGTGGCGCGCTCAACCGGGGTGTCCCCGCACAGGTCTGGAGCACGCAGTCGTGGCCGCAGCTGACACACCGCTGCGGCAGGGGGAGAACCGACGTTCGACCACGATGGGATGGGACAGGGAGGGCCTATAAGCCCCCCACCACCGTGGATGTCGGTTAAGTATGAGCGAGCATATGCTCGCAATAAGGCGTTGGTCACCGGACGATAGGACGGTAAGTGACCTAAAAGTGGCCCATCTTGAAGCAATGCTAACGCAGTACCAAGGTGGATTAAACCATGAGCCACGAGGGGAGTTTTAGTTGGTAGTGTGGCGCTCGCCACGAGCCCAACAGTGTTGGCCGTCCCGCCTTCTTGCGTCAATGCATTTCTCCTCTCGCCCCCGAAAAAAAAAAAAAAAAAACTACTACTACTACTACTACTACTACTACTACTACTACTACTACTACTACTACTACTACTACTACTACTACTACTACTACTACTACTACTACTACTACTACTACTACTACTACTACTACTACTACTACTACTACTACTACTACTACTACTACTACTACTTCTACTACTGCCCGCGCGCGGATGTGGTAACCGCGTATGTAGAGCGAACCCTAATGGCCGATGGGGGAAGCCCGCTCACCACTGACTTGTCAGCGGGGAGAGGGTTGGAGGGAAATAAAATACCTCCCGTGGACCAACTACCACTTACACACGCACACACATACACACACACACACACTCACACACACAAACACACACACACACACATACACACACACATAAACACACAGACGCGCACATAGGCACAACACAACACACAGACACAAACATAACTTCAGACTCAAGAGATCAAGAGAACCTCAGATCAGGAAGTCCCACCACATCTGAGCACGTCTCCCGGCGTAGCGGACCGGGTAACGGCCAATAGTTATTCTGGCTAGTTGCGATATAAGCACCTTCGGCACGAAGATGACGAATAAGCAATCGTCGCTAGAAATTGGACAAAAAAAAAAAAAAAAGCAAATATGACAGGTTTATTAAATAACGAGGTAAACCAGGCGGTACCCAATCCGTCCGATGCTTCCGATCCGGTGAGAGCCCGGGTGAGCAACGGCAGTGGCCCAACGGTTTCTGGTGGCGCCACAATAAATCTGTCAACGAAGCTTGTACAAACGCTAGGGGAGGGAACCCCGTATCAAAAATCCCAAACGCTAGGGGGTGGGACCCCGCATACAATATCCCAAAACAGGATCGTCGAGCTATTGACCAGGCACCAAGAGATAGTACAAGAGTCAGACCAGCTCATACAGGCGAGCCTTAAAAAGATGCTGGAGATACTTGAAGGGTTCCAAAAAGCAATGGAAAGGCAGAAAAACATGGCACAACCCATCAAAGAAGGCACACCTCAGCTGCAGCAAGCCGTGCAAGAGCTGCAGTACGTCTATAAAAGGCGAGAAGCAGATGGCCAAAAACTTCTGCGCCGGGCGGAAGAAATTCTGAAAAGCGGAGAACAGGCCAAAGCACAACGACCAAAGAGGAAGCCTTCTAGCCCACCGGGTGGGAGCTCACAGCAGGACAAGAAGAGTAGGCCTGCAAAGGGCCTCCAACTGCAAGCAAACGTGCCCAGAATTAGGACCGAAAGTACAGCGTCCTTTACGACATGCGATGTTTGGTCCCAAGATGGAAACAAACCTCCATCGTCAGCATCCTCGATATTCGAAGATTCAGAGGATAGCGGTTGGGAACTCAACCCAAGAGACCGCCGCAAGCAACATCAGCTCTTGCAACGCGCACAAAGGAATAGCGCTAACCTAGGTAGGCAAGCGGCACAGGGAACACCCGTATCAGAACGCCAGCAGAAGAAAAAGAAGGAAAAGAAGAAGAACAGAAGGAGAAAGCCGAGACCCCCACAAGATGCGGTAATCATCAAACCCGCACCAGGAAAATCGTTCGCGGATATACTCAAAAGTATTAACGAGGTTACGATACCTGAGGAGGGACCAAAGATTGATAAGTACAGCAAAACACGGAGTGGAGCTTTGCTGATAAAGTTTAAAGGTAAGACTGGGAGTACCACCGCTGCTACTAACGCCCTGACAACAGCTGTTAAAGCCACCGGCCAATTAGAAAGCGTACCGGCTACGACCACTGTCAGGGTCTTCGACTTAAACAGCGGAAATACAGTAGAGCAGGTCCAAACAGCAGTAAAAAAGGCCATCCTGGGGTTGGCTGAGGATCCTGTAATGAAACTCTCAAACCCAAATCAGAGGGAACAGGTGATAGCTTTTGTTAACTTACCAGCTAGGAATGCGGTTACTTTCATGAAAATGAAAGTCTTACTCGTAGGCCCCTTTAGCTGCAGGATCAGGCAGTACAATCCCGTAAAACGGTGCTACAAATGCCTTGGGTTCGGGCATACGTCATACACGTGTAAAGGCCCAGACAGAACAGATTACTGCTACAAATGCGCTGAAATAGGGCATAAGGCAGGAGCTTGCACAAAGGAAGAAAAATGTATTGCCTGCATAGACGCGGGAGTACCAGAAGAGGACACGAAGCACGGTGTGGGAACAGGAAAATGTAAGACCTACCGCGAGGCATGGGGGAAGCCTAACTTTAAGACAGCAAGAAGATGACAAGGGTACTACAAGGAAACATCCGTCGCTGCCCTGCGACTTTCGCTCTACTACAGGTAATGGTCAATGAAAAAAAGGTGGACATTGCATTGATAAGCGAAATCGGCACAGCACAAATAGACGGATCGAACTGGATCGCGGATAAGCTGCACAAGGCTGCGGTTTGGATTCCAGAGCCAGACCACCTGACTATAGACGATAGAGGCAATGGGAACGGATTCGCTTGGATAAGAAGCGGCATGATCACCTACGTGAGCTGCTACTTCAGACCTATCACCCCCGGCAAACCAGACAGTATCGACGAATACCTCGACGGAATGGAGGACGTGCTACGAAACATGCAAGGCAGCATTATTCTCGGAGGAGACTTCAACTCCAGGGGCTTGAATGGGGATCGGCGGAGACCAACTCGAGAGGACAAAAGGTCTTGGATATGGCAGCCAGACTCGGACTGGAGGTGCTGAACGACGGTACAACAACTTTCAGAAGAGACAACCAAAGAGAGACTGTGCCTGATATCTCCTTTGCATCAGAAGATATAGCAGGATCTATAAATGACTGGGGGGTACTAGATGAATTTAACAATAGCGATCATCTATACATCACCTTCTCCACTGGCCAATCCCAGCAGAGAAGAAAACAACAGGTGCCCCTAGATGGAATCTAGCGAAGCTGAACGAAGTAAAGTTCAGATCAGTGATACAGCAAGGAGAAAAAACACTAGCGGAAATGCCGGCGGAAAGTACAGAAGATGCGGAACGCCTCGTGGAAGCAACAATGGAACTCTTCAAGCGTACTTGCGCGGCGTCAATGCCAAGGAAGGACGACAAAAAAGGAAGACCCCCAGTCTACTGGTGGAATAATGAGATCGCGGATCTACGAAGAGAGTGCCAGCGCCTGAGAAGAAGAACTCAACGAGCAAGAAGAGGAAATGATCGGAATGAGATAGAAGCGCGTAAGGTGGACGAGAGAAAAGCAAGAAAGCTACTCGGCCTAGCCATCAAGAAGAGTAAATCATCGCACTGGAGAGCTCTCTGTGCCGAAGTGGATAATGATCCGTGGGGTCTGGGTTACAAAATCGTACTAAAGAAACTCGGAAAGTACGCAAAACCACCACCACGCGACACCGAAGTGATGGACGAAATAGTCGCAACACTATTTCCAGAACACGAAGAGAGGCAGATCCATCAAGTAGAAGTCCAGGCTGACGAGATCCCCTCTTTCACCGAAAGAGAATTGGAAACAGCAGTGAGATCCATGAAGAACCAGAAAGCCCCAGGGCCCGACGGAATCCCTTCTGAAATTCTGAAGCTGGTCAGAGAAATAGCGCCCTACACCTTGTTGCGCATGTACAACGCATGCCTGAAAACAGGGTGTTTTCCAAAAAGGTGGAAAAGGCAGAAACTGGTGCTCATAGGCAAAGGGAAAGGTGACCCAAATAGTGCATCGGGCAATCGTCCTTTGTGCATGCTGGACACAGCGGGCATAGTGCTACAAAAGCTCATCAGACCTAGACTTCAGGCAGCTGTATTGGCTGGAGGAGGCCTCTCCGAAAGACAATTTGGATTTCGCAGGGGCAAATCCACGGCCGACGCAGTTGCAGTAGTAAGAGAAACGTTTCAGAAAGAACAACATAATAACCAACATTCGAAGGAGGTTGTACTGCTTGCAACTATCGACATCAAGAACGCGTTCAACTCGGTCGCATGGGAAAACATGGTGAGTCCTCTGAGAGATAAATATAACGTCCCCCCCTATCTATTTCGCATGGTGGACGATTATCTCAACGACAGACAGCTCCTATATGAAACCAGAGACGGTATGAGAGTTAAGAAAGTAACCGCTGGAGCCGCACAAGGGTCAATCCTGGGACCAGAGCTGTGGAACATATCGTATGATGATATCCTGAGACTGAAACTGCCCGATGGGTGTTACTTGATAGGCTACGCAGACGATATAGCAATCGTCATCACAGGAAGAAACAAGAGGGAAATCCAGTGGAAATTATCCAGCGTAATGCGGATACTCAGGAGATGGCTGGATGACCACGGCCTGGATCTTGCGGCTGAAAAGACCGAGCTCATCTTCCTCACAAGGAGGCATAAGGCTACCTTCGATAACATCCAAGAGATGCATGTTGAGGGCCTCGATATCGAGACGAAGGAGCACATTAAATATCTGGGTTTTTCCCTAGACTCGAAGATGAGTTTCAGTGAACACATCAGAAAAGCAGCGGATAATTATAAGAATCCTTATTTTATACCAGTCGTCTTCCATAACCTTACTGGATATGATTCTGATTTTATTATATAAGAAATAACTACTAGCTCTGATCCTGAGGGAAATGTGACTGTTCTAGCTGAAAACAAGGAAAGATATATAGCTTTTATAAAATACGTGGACGGTAGTACTATTAATTTTCGATTTATTGATTCGTTTCGTTTTATGCCATCATCTCTAGAAAAACTAGCTTCATACTTAACCAAACTAAATATCATAGAGCATGAATTCAAGAAAGATAAATATACAAAAACACAAATAGAATTATTGAAGAGAAAAAGCGTTTTTCCATATGAGTATGTTAATAGTTTTGAAAGATTAAAACTGACTCAACTACAACCTATTGAAGATTTTCATAGTTAATTGATAGATAGCAACATCTCTGAAGCTGACTATGAGCATGCACAAAAAGTGTGGAATGCTTTTGACATCATTGATTTAGGACAGTATTCCCATTTATACTTCAAAACTAACGTATTACTCTTGGCCGATATTTTTGAGAATTTTCGTAAAACTGTTATAGATGCGTATAAACTCGACCCGGCAAACTATTATATTACTCCTGGATTAACATAGGATGCTATGTTAAAGTGTACAAATATTGAGCTAAAACTTTTAACTGATATAGACATGGTTTTATTCATCAAAAAGGTATTCGTGGAGGTATTAGTCAATGTTGTAATAGATATTCAAACGCTAATAACACAGGCCGACAAAATTTAAAAAATGGAAAAACCCAGAAACGAGACAGTACGTTCCCAAACATTTTTGGTGCGCTGAAACCGAATCTGACCTCAGAATTGCTCCATCACCCTAGGTTTTTGAGAAATCTTAACCTAAAAGTTCAAAAGACACGATTTTTCAATATATTTCGCGTAGTATTACGTCGTAAGCCAATTTTATTTTAAAAAACGAGTAATGCTATCTCAGAGTACTATTCTTACCCTTCAAAACCCTTTTTTTAGATTTAAAAAATCTTTTTTTTCCATCGAGATATCGTAGATTGAATTTGAGTGATTTAGCGATTTCGTTACAGCACGAAATAGTGGCGAATTTCCGAATAAGGAGTTATAGTGTAATTATATGTTTTTTGGGTGACTGAATCCAAATTTAACGTCAGAATGACTCTATAATCTCAATTCCCTTAACCCTAGAGTCCCATAACCCCTGCGACGCTGTAACCCCTGACCACCATAGTCCAAAGTCCTAAACTCTCGAGCCCTTTAACCTGCTGCGGTATAACCCCCGACCGAAACAAAGAGGAACATTATCTAGGTAGATGGAATGAGAGCATGATGGCTGACTATTGCTGGGCTCTACACCGACACGATACATTGACAGATCATCATAGACATATCATAGCAAATCTCTTAAACGTTCATTTCAAGACAAACGACAGCGTTTTCATAAAAAAAAGAAGTGAAAAACTGTAGGGTTGCATATATTCAGATGCAACACTAACAAACTGAATAAATGAAATTTAAAACGCGTAATTGAAAGCTGCGTAGAATACAAGACTTGGATATTGAAGGGATTGAAATGTAGAGACATACGGTTATACGATAGCAGCTTGAAGTGCTGGTTGAGGAAATTCTGGCAAAGGAGTCTGAGGTTGCAGACTTGCAGGGCTCGGGGGTTGAATATAATTTGGAGGCTTGAGGTATTCTGCGTAGCGAATTTCGGTATGAGGGTTGGGGGTTATAGCGTCGCGGTAATAGGCCTCGAGGGTTGAGGAAATTGGGGTGTGAGGGTCGGGGGTTATAGCTTCGCAGGTTAAAGGCTCGAGGGTTGAGGAAATTGGGGTATGAGTGTCGGGGGTTATACCGCAACAGGTTAAAGGGCTCGAGGGTTAAGGAAATTGGGGTATGTCGGTCAGGGGTTACCGCGTCATAGGTTATGGGGCTCTAGGGTTAAGGAAATTGGGGTATGTCGGTCAGGGGTTACAGCGTCGTAGGTTATGGGGCTCTAGGGTTAAGAGAATTGAGATTATAGAGTCATTCTGACGTTAAATTTGGATTCAGTCACCCAAAAAACATATAATTACACCATAACTCCTTATTCGGAAATTCGCCATTATTTCGTGCTGTAAGGAAATCGCTAAATCACTCAAATTCAATCTACGATATATCGATGGAAACAAAAGATTTTTTAAATCTGAAAAAAGGGTTTTGAAGGGTAAGAGTAATACTTTGAGATAGCATTACTCGCTTTTTAAAATAAAATTTGCTTACGACGTAATACTACGCGAAATATAGTGAAAAATCGTGTTTTTTGAACTTTTAGGTTAGGATTTCTCGAAAATCTAGGGTGATGGAGCAATTCTGAGGTCAGATTCGGTTTCAGCGCACCAAAAACCTTTGGGAACGTACTGTCTGGTTTCTGGGTTTTTTTCCTTGTCGGCTTGTGTAATCGATATATAGGCTCAGAATACAATGAAAAAGAATCAAGCAAGACTTTGATGTACTTTGATGTTAATAATTTATATGGATGGGCGATGACGCAATCATTACGGTATCGGTATAAAAATTTTAAGTGGGTCTCTAACATTGATGAGTCTAATTTATTCGATGTTTCCGATAATAATGAAGTTGGATATATTTTAGAAATTGATCTCGAGTATCGAAAAGAGCTACATGACGAACATAAGGGCCTTCTTCTTTGTCCTGAAAATAACACACCACCCGGATCAACACAAAAAAAAAACTTTTAACAACACTGTATAATGAAGAACGGTATGTCATTCACTATAGAGCGCTAAAGAAGACTATTAAATACGGACTCAAACTAAAACAAATACATAGAGCACTATAATTTCATCAATCAAAAGCCGTGACTTAAAACTTATGTAGATTTGAATACTGAAAAAAGAAAACGAGCTAAAAATGAGTTTGAAAAGTTATTATATAAACTCATGGTTAATGCAGTATACGGAAAGACTGGAGGATGAAAGGAAGCGAAAAGACGTTAAATTAATTAGTGCATGGGATGGTAGATGTCGAGCAGAAGCACGGATCGCCCAATCCAACTTTCATAGTAGTTGATTTTCTTGATAATCTAGTAGGTGATATGTTACAGGTTTAGTTCTCGGAATACGATGAATAGTAAAAATTTCTGTAGACCAATTAGGCAGATATCCATTTTCAAACACGTGTTTAGACTTGCTCACTCGCACTTCATCTTCTAACTAGAATTTCGGTCTTTTAAAAAGACGATGGTAGTAAGAAAATCGTGTCAAGACCTGCATTTCATTTTCTTTAGTTACGTCTTTAGGCTTCATATTTATTGTGCGATGTTTCGGATTATTATAAGATTCTATTAAACTGGGGAGAAAATCAATCCACTTATAATTTCCTATTAAACTGAATTTTTTCCACATAATACTTTTGAGTGTTCGATTGAAACGTTCATAAATAGATGCTTTAAGATTACTATAAGTAGAATAAAGGTTTATTTTATCTTTTTACATTAGACTTTGAAAATTTTTATTGTAGAACTCTTTGCCTCTATCCACTTGGAGATTTTTAGCAATACGTCCCTTTTTTAATACAGACTCCATTGCATTAGTGACATCTGTAGCAGTTTTCTGTTTTACTGGAACTCCTCAAGCATATTTAGACAACGTATCTACGTATAATAGTTAATGAAAAGCGAAAACCTTTATTCTCTCTAGAATAGCTTTGCATCTCAACAAGATTAGCTTGCCATGTCTCATCTATTCCACGTATATCGACTTTTCGACGAGGATAGTTTCGACGTGCTGGTTTGTGTAACTGATCCACCACTCTTTGATGTTTCATTTTCAATATATTTGTTAAAATTGATGTAAAAAGTCAAACGGCATAATCATTATTTCTATCTCCTTATTATTATTATTATTATTATTATTATTATTATTTGCTTGTAAATATTGAATCGCTTCTCCATACGTTCGTAATTCTATTCTTATTGTATTTAAAGATTTTCTAAGATCATTTATCGTAGTCATAAGCGTAGTAACGTTAGCTGCACTAGTTTTTTGCAACGTTCGTAAGTTTACAGCATCATTACTCTCCTGAGGATCAGCTATATTAAAAATTCTTTCATTATCCACATCGTATTGTCCGTCTTCAGTGATTTTATACCCTACACCAGGAGGACCTCGATTACTGTCCTTTTTATTCAATATACGTCCAAACACATTAACACTTATTTTATTACTGAGGAATATTTACGATTCTCTTAATATATATAGCCAGCTTCACGTAATTCTTTAATGATTGAATGAATTTCATTAACATGACTAGAATTACCGGCGGTTTATTCGGCGATAAGCAATCTCAATCGATCAACGAGCTCGTTTGGATCATCCCAATAAACATAATCAAATAATGTTCATTTTCTTGCTACTTTATACATAGCTAGGAAAAAGAGCTCTTCCATCAATAGTCAATTTTCGCTTCTTAGTACAACCGCTCAAAGATAAATTTCGACCAATATACTTTTTGAATTTATTTACATGCTTATTGCGATATTCTTCATTTGTTTCGTATCTCTTTCGATGAGCGTTAGTGATTTCAAGAATTGTTATATAATTTTCAATATCCGATGAACTGCTTAATTTAGAATTAGGTTCTTTACGAAAGAGAAGTTCCATTAAATCAGGCGTCTTGCTGAATGCTTTATCATCCACATTATTATCGTTTTGAAAGAAAATTGGAGAATTGCCTATGACATATGTATTTTCGTGCAAGCGAACACCAAATGTCTTGTCTAAATTACTTTTCTGTTGAGGTTCATGCAATAGACGAATATAGTTTCTACAATCAAATCATCCAATAGCTGTTTTTGTTGTTATGTAGTTACATTTGAACTAACTTTGTCTAAATTTATTTCAGTTGTATCAAATGATGATTCACTAGTCTTATTAAATCCGTCTTCATCAGCATCATCATTATCATCATCATCAGCAATAGACATAGCGGATTCAAATGTAGAATCAAGCGGATGCCATGTAGAATTTAAGTCATTAACAGTACTATTGAAATATCGAGATTTATAGGGAGTGTCAGCTGTTGTTTTTGACTTAAAAACTTTATTTATCGAACTTAATTTTTTTCTCCTTGTTCGTTTCCTGTTCAGTATTAGTGTTAGTTTTATCAATAGCTACCTTCACAAGTTTCTTCAATAGATCAACCATAGGTTTAAAAGTTTCATTCAATGTATTTTCTAAATCAGCTTTGTCACGTTTTATTAGTTGATACTTACATCTGACGGTATCACGAGCCTCAAATAATTCCTCGAGCACCTTTTTTTCTTTTTCAAAAATAGCCATGTTGACGCTTATAATTTCTAAAGTTAAATAATCTTCATTCGTTCACTCCGCTACATTTATAGCAAAAGAATCAAATCCTTTTCTATACCGTCCATCATTGATTGATCTATCTCTATCAATAACTATAAATCCATGATTATCGTCTCTCCAACATTTTGAACAAATTGCTTTAAACTTCTCAAAAGTCATATCTGAGTTAATATGATCGTTGTAAATATATTTAATATTCACGTCATCTTATCGAAACAAAACTAATAAATTCACATTATCTCGAATGAGATGCATCGGTATGCGAGCGCATGATTGACAGAGATAGAAACTATCTACTTTTTTATGTCTTCCCATAAAGAAGAATGCTCTCAAGTTTCTGCTTTTCAGTGGCTATATCGTCAATAATCATGATGGAATTTGATGAGCTTTATCTGGTGAAACAACAGTCTCATGCTCACTGAATGTTAATACTGTATACCATCAATCGGTTCCAATAAATCTTTTAAAAACTTATACTTTGGTTGATTGAGGGACTTTGAATAAACATAAACATTTTCGGATCTAAGTCCATTAGGATGATTAGTGTTAGTAAACAGTTAGTTTTTCCACAGTTACTAGGACCACAGAAAACTGCTCGTATACTGTCAGGTAGTAGTTCACCATGTCTTTTTTCTCGTTTTTCCGTATCAACCACACTATCAAAATTTATGACTTTCAACTTAAGTGGTTGCTCTTTGAAGTCCATATTGTTTTCTAGTCACCGATCGAACGACGAATGAGACTACTAACTATAAAAAGACTGTTTATATATTTTTTAGTTTCATTAAGACTTTGTTTTCTGATGAGGAAAGATCATTTGTCACACAAGAAAGACTGGTGGTGCTGGCTTAGTGAATAAGAACATTAATAACTTACCATTCGCAGCTCATTTCCCTGGTTATCAGTAATGCGGACTGGGAACTAAATTGAAAAAACGACTTGCTCGTGGTGATCCTGGAAAAAATCCGCTAGACGCTGCTTGTAAAGATAAAAATATTGCTTATTGTTAGAATCGAGAGAACATTGAGGCGAGAAACGAAGCCGACAAATTTCTAGCTAAACAGGCCTGGGATAGAGTGCAAGCGAAAGATAGTAGTTTTGGTGAGAAAGTTGCTGCATTTGCTGTAGCCAACATAATGAAAGTTAAAAGTAAACTTGGTATGGGTGTTAAAATTTTAAAACGAGGAAAAAAACGAGGCGAGTAATAAAAAAATCGTCAACAACAACGACAGCGACAAAAGACACATGTAAAAAGTAAAAAATCTATCAATTGCATTGAAAAAAATTATTAACGCTGCCTCGAGAAGTGTTGTACCTAGTAATAAATCACTCTTCGTCATTTGTTCGACTATAAAAAGCGCTAAAGAAGCTGTGAAGAAGGCTGGAGGAAGAAAAAAAAATATGCCTCGTATTCTACCAATTCTTAGTAAAGTGGGTGGAGCTCTTCCTTTTTTAATTCCATTATTTGCCACTTTGAGTGCCACTGGTGCTCTAGCTGGAGGAGCTGCTTAAATAGCAAAAGCCGTTAACAGTGCTAAGGCCGCTCAAAATCGATTGAAAGAAGTTCATAGACACAATAAAACTATGGAAGCTATTGCTATTGGTAAAGAATTTTATTTGAAACCACATCGTAAAGGTTATGGTCTTCATCTGAAACCATATTCAAGTGGAAAAGGTTTAAAAAAAAGCTCGAAGTAACTTTACCTAATCGAGCACTGATAAATTATGATATAAGAAAATATGCTAAAATAATAAAAATTGCAAATTTTCGGTGTTTTCATGCGTGCTGCTCTATCAGCCGATGGACCGCGACATCAAGAGACAGCTATTGTAAATTTAGATGATAAACGTGGACCAGGTACTCATTGGGTAGCATATAAAAATAAAGGTGATGAGGTTATGTATTTTGATAGTTTTGGTAATCTACAGCGGCCTATAGATCTATTGCTTTATCTCAAATTTAATAGAATCATGTATAATTATATTAGATATCAAGATTTTAATACGTACAATTGCGGTCATCTTTGTCTCAAATTTCTTTTAAACAAACTATAGAAAATACGACTAGTATAAAAAATACTCATTCAAAGAATAACTATCATTTGATATGAATCTGTCCTGGAGAATACACTGACATTGAGTCTCTCGAGAACATCATCCGTACTCGAAACATATTATTTTCCACCGATCGAATTGATACCAAACAAAAAATACGTTCTTTGTCTACTTGAGCTATTAACATTTAATTCAATACCAAACATTGACGTTGGTTATAATAAATTTTACATTGAAGGTCAAGAAGCTATCACTTCACTGACTGGTAGCTACGAAATAGAAGATATTGAAAGATTTCTCAAAGAAGGATTAGCACCTAAAGGTATATTGTTTAGCTTGAAACCAAATAATAATAATTTATGTAGTGTCATTCAGTGCAGTCAAAAAATATATTTTGAACCAGAAAATTCTATTGGATCAATTTCTGGCTTCACTAGACGCACGCTCGTTGAAAACGAAACACATAGTTCTGACTTACCCGTCACTATTCTCAAAGTCAACGCTTTACGTGTAGAATGTAATATTACTACAGGCTAAACTACTACATAAACGATCGCAAAGTACATACTATATATGACTTTTTCCCAACAGTCCCACCTGGATATAAGATTATAGATGTTCCCTCTCACGTCATTTACCTCCCAGTCGCTGTGAGGAGCATTGATCATTTTTAAGTTCGTATAGTTGATCAAGACGGAAACCTAGTTAACTTTCAAGGAGAAATCATCACAGTGCAAGTACATATAAAGGCCATATCTTAGTAATGGGTATTATTTACAATATAAAGACCGGTCGAGGCTATATTAAAAGACAAAAATGTTAATCAGCAACCACTCACCAGCGAGCTATCAGACCGCTCACACCTTAGAAAATTCAATTCCTGAAAAGCTTGAGACTAAAAGTCGTCGAAAATCGTGAAAGAAAATATTGTGCATATTAGTGTGCTGTATAAAACAACAACAACAATATGGAGGGAATTCTAGACATTCATTCAGGTGTCGCTTTCGATGAATCTATAGCTCATTATGAAGTTCATGCGCATTTGTCAAATTGTCTTTCACTCAATCCATGTCAGAGCTCTATCGCTGAAAATGCTGGGTGGAATGATGATAACAATGAAATTTTGATATGTAATGCTCTAGGTTATTTTGATGTGACTATCCCTCTCAGTATGTTGATGGACTTTGCTGAAGATTATCGGAAAACTGTAATCAATGTCAAGCATGAACTTATTCTCACACGATTAAGAGATGATTTGAATGCTATTTTAAGTACTCCAGTAGGGCATCCTGCTGCTTCAGAAAAATAAAAAATTACTTTAACTAAGGTTGAATGGTTGATGCCATATGTGATGGTTGCAGGCAAAGAAAAAATCAAATTACTCAATCAGATTGGACGAGATCATGCTATTACAATGAATTATCGTACTAGGGAAATGTATGAGTATCCAAAATTACCTAGTAAATCAAAGCATGTTTGGACTGTTATGACTTCCAATCAATTTGAAAAGCCTCACTTTGTTATTTTAGCTTTTCAAACTAAACGTAAAAGTTCAGTGAGTGTTAATTCTAGTAATTTTGATCATTGTAATATTAATAATGTGAAGCTATTCCTCAATTCACAATACTATCCGAATAGAAATCTCAATTTGAATATCAATCAAAATCAGTATGCTGTTCTCTACGATATGTATACTGATTTTCAAAATGCTTATTATGGTAAAGAAAACGAGCCGTTACTCAATAAAAAAAATTTCAATAATAAAGTGCCGCTAATAGTTATAGACAGCTCCAAACAAAATGAAACATTAAAAAGCGTACCAGTCGATGTTTGCCCAGAATTTGAAACTCGGACCGATTTTCCTGATGATACTGCAGGTTACTGCTTAATATTACACGATCGTATTGTATAATATAATCCAATTAGTGGTGATGTTAAAAAATTAGTTTAATATTAACAAGACATTATGTAATGAATGTACACAATACTTTTCAATAAAAAAGAAAATTAAAAAAAATATATATTTATATATACATTGTTGGAATTTAATACAAACTACTTATAATCATACTATGTACTCTATATGGGTATGGTGACTATGATGCCCTCTACTTTCGACTGGTGAGGTACGAGGGTGGTCCGATAAGTACTTAGCCTAAAAAAGAAAAACGAAAATTTTGGAAAAGTGGCGTGTTATTTTTCAACATAGTCTCCTTTTAGTTCGATATACTTGACCCAGCGATGCTCCAACTTCTTTAACCAGTCTAAAAAATACGTGTCCTCGAGATCTGAAAAATTAGCTTCCATGGCAGCGATTACCTCCTCATTCGACTCAAATTTCTGCCCGGCGAGTGACTTTTTCAAGTTTGGAAACAAAAAGAAGTCGCATGGGGCTAAATCTGAAGAATACGGTGGATGGGGCAGCAGTTCGTAGCCTAATTCGACCAATTTGGCCATGGCGACGGCGAAGGTGTGAGCCGGTGCGTTGTCATGGTGGAAGAGCACTTTTTTCTTCGCCAAATGGGGCCGTTTTTTTTGCAATTCGACGTCGAATCCGCCCAATAATTCGGCATAGTACAGCCCTGTGACCGTTTTGCCCCTCTTCAGGTAGTCGATGTAGATCACACCTTGTGAATCCCAGAAAACGGTGGCCATCACCTTTCCGGCCAATGGAGCAGTCTTCGCCTTCTTCGGAGCACTTTCGCCGGGTAAAGTCCACTGTTTCGACTGTTTCTTGGTCTCTGATATATACCAGTGGATCCATGTTTCGTCGACTGTCATGAAACGACGCAGAAATTCCTTCGGATTGTACTTAAACAGCGTCAGACATTGCTCTGAAGTTGTCTCACGGTTGTGCTTGTTGTCTGGAGTGAGAAAACGCGGCACCCATCGCGCCGACAGCTTTCTCGTGCCAAAAATTTCATGCAGGACATGACCCACGCGGTCTTTTGAGATGCCTATGATCTTAGCGATATTAAAGTCGTGAATTTGAATATTATACAATAATAAATAAATAAATAAATAAATATATATATATATATATATATATATATATATATATATACTGTAACGGGGTTGCTACCGTTTAATTAATATTATCCGCGTAATCGTATTGAAAAACGCATGTAATTACCTATGTTCAATACGGAGGTCGGAGAGCAAGAGGGAACGGGTGTCAGTCAACCAACTAACTACGAATGCGAAATAAACACGTCGAAAGTACTGGTTCATATCACAGACGAAAACTCTTTATTACCTCTGAATGTTACATTACATTCGGCCCGCGTGTTTGTTTACATGTCGCGCGCACGACAACAACATGCAGTGTCGGATCGCTCGCCGTTCTTTGTTAGCCAAGATGTTACATGCACGCTTTTTGTCGAATCGAAGTATTAGTCGCGTAGCAATTATATCGCGACCGCGAAATTTAATTCAAACCTTTATTTTGCAGACGTACGAAGACGAAAGAAACGATTCGCACTCTCACTGCGGGAAAGTCTGTCTTTAATGTGCGGAAGCACGCGTTTTCGGTTTCGCCCGCGCTGTCGAAACTCCTCACACGCGCACTCTCACGCACGCTTTCCAGGTAGGCGAAAGCACCGCTGTCGCAGCTCCGACTCGGCTCGAATCGGCACTCTGGTAAAACTCGGGGAAACGTAGCACAGCTCTGCGATCGGGTTCTAACTCTCGACTTTGGGCTCATGGATCAGTAGCTGATTGTGCACTTTTGGGTAGGCGTGTCGATGGCCGATCCTTCACCTGCAGCTCTCCGTATCGGTAGTTAGTCCCATACTGGTTCATTTTCAATCGCGCGCGTTCCACCTCGTCGCGTGCCGAATTCCCTCATTACGTTTTTCGTCTCCCTGTAGGTGCTGTCCCCGCGGGCAGCCACTAGGTTAGGCTATTAGCGCTAATATGACGTTTACCGTCACATAATTTGAAATGTAATTAAGGATTGACTTTACTCTAGTTTCTGATGGCGCGAAGTGTTCCATAAGTAAAGCCTAAGTCTTTTCTTTGAGAGGATGTGATTCAGCCCAAGTTGCTCACAGCGCGAAGTATTCTATGAGTCGAGCATAAATCACAATAGGAGAGAGAAAGCTTGCTTAGTTAATCACTGGACAGAAACAATTCAGGTATAAGCCAAGTTTATTCAATCTCGAGCGCTCACTCTGCAAAGTTGGGAGAGAATATCTCACCTGTATAAAATGAGCTTATTTATACACAAAACTTAGAGTACCCCAAATTTAGCCCCATTTACGTAGGATAGCCCTTTTTACGCTGTTTCCGCAAATGTACAAAATCACTTTCTCTTATTTATAATGAAATTGACAGCGTTAAAGAAAATTTAAATCATGTAAAAAATAAAGAAGGTAATATAGATAATTTAAGCATAATTTACATTTATCACAAAAATCGTAGTTAATAGTTATTAACTAATGAAGTTAGTTAATACCATAGCGAAAAATTTACAATAAAATAATAAGAATTTTTTACATATAAAAATAATTTATCACTTAGAGATATAATTCCAAAAATGAACTACTTAAATTAGTTAATAATATTGATGATGATCGATGAGCCAATTGACTTGCTTGTTCGGATCAAAGCCTTTGTAGGTCAAAGTAGAGCTTTTTCTCAACCGACAAGAGGTACTAGACCATCTCAAAACAAATGATTAACAAAACCTTCCATTATATGTAAATCCTATCATATGCCTAAAAAATCGGAATTAATATTAAAGAACTATCATAGTGAAACCTTTGTGAGAAATGCTTACAGACAAATGATAAAGATACCTGACAAACTTGATGATAAAGATATTTACAAAGTTATCAGTATATTTGTTCTGACACTATATATTAATGCATTCAAGATAATGAACAAAATTGTAAGTTTTTGCTTATTGTTAAAAAGACTCAAACCGATTGAGAAAATAAGAAACTTAATCAGAGAATTACATAAAGCATTATTGACTACTGAAGTATCTGTGACTCTAAAAATCCATGTCTTTCTGGAGCGTCTTTATCAGTTGTTAGAGAAAATAGATTTAAAACAAGGCTTCAATCCAAACAAGCAAGTAAATCGGCTCATCGAGAGTTTCTTAAGTTTTAGGAAAGACGAAAAGTTAATTTTATTTTACATGTTTAATATCCACAAAGATTGAAAGAAACTACGGTTGAATTTTCATCACTCCATATATGAAGTGTGTTAAGCATTTTGTTTCTATAAAAATTAATTTTGTTGACTTGTTGTCTGTTTAAATTTTTTTTATGTTATCACCCATATGATCACGTTCTCATAGTTGATCCCGGATCGAAAGCTGAGAGTAGTATACTAAATAATGGATAATGTTATTTAAATTGATATAATCAATTTTAGACTCGTCAATACTTATTTATTACTTAAATTTATGATTTTTCAAGAAATAACCATTCTATAAGGATATATCGAAGAAAAGAGCAGTTACAATTTTCGGGTTAATGGTTTTAAATTATTTGAGACTCCAAGAATGAAACTACCTACGTACTTTGTAGCGTCAAAGTCGGCAAATTTTTTAGTCATAGAAAAACATTGTATGATACAAGACATCTATGAGCTCATGATAGTGTTACGTCTCAATAAAACTTACACAGGCAAGGTTGATATAAGGAGACCGTAAATTTATATGTCTTTATTGCTGACTCTGTAGGAGAGCTCTTAAAAAAATCTTCTCACGAAGTCGAACGGCAGGCAGGCGAAATTAGTTAATACTGCAAAAATCATAACTGATTCGCGAACGCACGTTAGACGTAAAATAAATCGGCCTGCACGAACGTCAGAAAGAGCGGAGTGCATTACCTCCATGTGCCAAATATCAAATTTTTCTAACTCACGATGAGCCAAGGTAGAGAAATTAACTTTTCTGCGACGCATTTTTTATTAACGATAGTCAACCTAGCTAAACCCATCACGTCTAAATAGTACAACTTTTTTCAATAAGTGATGAATAAAATACCACTCAGTTCTAAGTCTATCTTTGTGTCATTTTTCTTTATGAAATAAATATCTCTAACCACACAAGTGCAACGGCAGTTCCACTCCATTTTATCATTGCCGTTTAGATTGGCTGAGAAATGTATATTCGTGCTATCATTGTCGCATAGAGGAGGAATCACATGTAATCTACAACATAGAAAATAGGAAGCTGAGGCGCAGTTACTAATAAAGGGCATAATCAGATCCAGCCGAATAAGAAAAAAAGAAAAATAATAAATTCAACTAACGGACTTTATTCAACACATCGATAAGTGTAAGTAAGGAGAGTTGACATCTCTCATTACCTGAGATTACATTTTTGTTATTAATTTATTTGATTTACAGCATTTTTGCTAACTTTATTGCTTCCATGCTATTGAGTACTATACTATTTCATACTATCAAATCCGTATTATTCCATAAACTTTCGCTATTCTCGCGAACATGCGAATTATCCTCTTATTAAGTAACATAAAAACAAGACATAACATTGGTGACACCAGCACTGGGATACTTTTTTAATAGAGTGTTAAAGTATTTATTTAAGTATTTATTATTTATTTATTTATTTATTTATTTATTTATTTATTTATTTATTTATTTATTTATTTATTTATTTATTTATTTATTTATTTATTTATTTATTTATTTATTTAATTATTTATTTAAGTACCCAGCCCTATTAAAAATATTAATTACACCACTTATTAAGACTCGCAGTCTCCAATCAAATGATCAATCTGCTTATTAACAAATTAGAAGATAGGGGGTATGCAGCTATACAATGTTGACTTTCACAGACTTTGATGACTTTACAGGACAACTCAAACAAGTGTTTCCCTCAAACGCAACTGCAAACACTCACCGAGGAAAGATGGCGGCCCTAGTACGGTAAAAAAACGAACGAATACTGGAGTAGTCAGTAAACAATGGATATCCGAGACAGTAATTATGACGCTACGTGACTAGAAAATGACAGAGAAATAGCTCTGATGGAAAGGGCTAAGCTCGATAGTGAGACCAGCGAAGGATTCAGGGACGGGTTCCACTACGGATTTCGTAATCCAAATAATAATAATTAGTGGAATAAAAGCGAACAAGCAACAAGAATGCGACTCACTAAAATATGGAATGCCGGAAAGTAAGCCAAATAATACGATGAACCAGTTTATGCAAACCATCCACAACGCATCCAGAATACAACGCTAGAACCCACCCCAACAACCTACCCTCAACAGCATCAGCACCAAGACGTAACATCCATTCAGTCTAATAATGTTTAAACACATCGACCAAGATCCGTGAATCCAAGTCAACTGCAGTTAAAAAAAGCTCCATATAATCCACAAGCGACTTACAGCTACTGCAAGAGAAATGGGCACAGCGTCAATGATTGCTTAGACCTAAAGCATAAACAATGTCGCGAATCCAATAATATTTAGCCGCCGAGAAACACGCGACTTGTCCCTGTAGCTCAGAGCGCGTCGGTGTCGGCTGAAAAACAGCCAGCCCAGTAAATCTAATCCTAACAGTAAGAGATGCAAAAAAGCAATCTACCACGTCTCTTTAGAAAGCCCCGACAATATTCCTATTATCGAAACCACATCTAATGATTTTAATCATGGCCAAGTGGATAACATGATAGACTCCCGCGTCGAACCAAACTTAATAAAAATTTCGGCAATGCAAAACGATCTTCAACTCAACGTCAATGATGCACTCCTTATCTGAGAAGTCTCAGGCACTGATATAGATATTATAAGTATAATCTATATAAGTATTGATGGCTTACAAATTAAATTTATTGTTATAATTGACCAATTTCCCATTAGCACTCAAGCTCTTTTGGGAACAAATTTTCTTAGATCAAATCACTCCGTAGTTGATTTTGGACTGGAAGTATTGCAGAATCCAATGAACCAATATCTCTTCTTGAATAAAATGATCCAAGAAGTCCCACTACGGACTAAATTAACCTTAAAAGTACCTCTTAAAAACTCAACCTATATTACTCATTCTATAGAGGCTATATCCTTACCTCGAAATTTGGAAACCCTTACGATACAGTAGGAAATCAAATAGTACATAATATAGATAGCTATATAGATCTACAAATACAGAATAGTAACGGTTTTAAGGTCAAGATTAGATTTCCGAAATTAATGCTATATCTAGAAGCTATGTACTTTAAATTGAACATGCGGGATAGTTCTATGAGTAATTCTTTATAGTGCAAATGTACGTACTTTCACGAATTCGAGTCCATCACTTTTAATTCCCCTTACTTTCAATAATTCAAGAAACTAACGAAAAAGAATGCACAAGAACTAAAGGATCAAGAGACCTTTCCACAAATTTTAAATAAACTAATTGATCTTGAATTATCACCTCCTCACTGTATGAACACATTGATGATATCAATAATATAGGCAGATGAGTATAACACAGCTGTAGCCAGTCCAAAACCTATTACAGATACGGTAACTACTGTTTCTTACTTTTCTCTTCTGCCCAAACCTAGCGAAAATAACGCTTTAACTTGTAGAAATCGATAAACTCAAGGGTTAACCTTAACCCGCGATACTCCTAACGCAAATTCGATCAGAAGCCCTAGCAATAAATTGTCATTCCGACATCAGTTATTCGAGAAGATGATTGTCTTAGATAGAGGAATGTAATACGATGAGATATACACTTTGTCGGCGATGAATCTGGATTCAAAAGGTAATGCCAAACATATACTTGAAAGTGACTTCGTTTATTATTCATAAGAAAAATTCACTTCGCTAAATTATGCTTATTTACATTCCGAACTCAACCTCAACTCTAACTTTAATCGAGTAGAAGAGATTATGAGATTGACTGACACCGACAGAATCCCAAATGTCCTACAAACGCGCTTTTGTAGATTCGAAGAAAAAACTGACAAAGCCTTTCACTTACTAAGCGAGCACCTAACAGCTACTAATACAACGTTCCATAAAATAATAACCATAGATGACATCCTTGTGAATATTTGATAATACCTAATACCGTAAAAAATGCAAGAAGTAGTGGAAGTAGAAGTGAGGAAATTATTAGCGACAGATATAATAGAAAATATAATAGACAGATATATTTAGTACAAAGTTTGTCGTTTTATTTAATTTTATACTCACGCTTTCAGTCAAAAATATGAGTGTTGGATTTTAAACGAGCTCGCGTGTGCGAGTTGAGAGGGGAGGAGTGAAACGGCCAGGCGAGGCGCTGTAAGATCCAACGCCACTGCAACGGAGGACAACTATAGGTGGAACTACAGAGAATCAGATGCCTCATGCGTAGATTCTATCAATAGCTATTTAAATTCTTGTAGTTGCGTCTCTCAACCTTAATATTTTTTTACCATTAATTCATGTCACAATTTTATTAATGAAAGTAAGTAAAAAAGAGAAACGATTTTGTTTGGAAGAAGCATCATAGTATTGTATATAATACTGTATTATAAACGGAAAAATTATAATTGTTTATATTAATATACATAATGTTAAATTTAGATAAATAAACAAAAAAAAATTTTTTCATGAAAAAAGGAAAAATATAATTGAAAAACAAGTATCCATTAATTTTCCGCGACGAAGCGAATACGCCTTCCGAGCCTTCCCCCTTAAAATAATTTGTGACGCGACGTTGTTCGGGCTTATTTCCCATGCGGAATTCAAAATTATTAACGTACGTGTTACATGGCATCCCTTGTGGGGATCTCGCGGAAATCGGAATTGAGATAGTCGCGAGAAAGAGAGACAGGACGCGAAATTATAAAGTAGAAAAGCAATTCGCGGAAACAAAGGAATTCGAAAAGGTCGGTTGAGGCCAAGAGGGGAGGTAACCGAACGATCGGCCGAGCTGCGTTAAGTCGCAGCTCGAACAGTGTTTGTTTACATTCCCCATCTCGGGTTCACAGAGAGCGCCGATCGAGAGAGAGATACGCGGTCAAATTTGTAGCATGGTTGTGTTGTCGTCGCTACGCTCATGCACGGGCGAGTGAGTCATCGACCTAACGTGTCGAAGGCCACTACTCACCATACCTATAGTATACGGCCGGAAAAAGGACGGATGGACGAGTCCATTTAAGAAGCGGTTATTGTCAGCACGGTCAGGTAGACGCTTGAACGGTACGGCCGTTGAGTACTAATCTGTTTTGATTGGCGAATTATCTAGGGTGCGCCCTTGCCTGGGAGCCGCGGCGAGAGTGAGTAGTTAGTATTTGTGTTTTTATTTTGAGATTAAAGACGCAGAGCAGTGCGTATAATTCGCAGTGCCTGAAATCTTATTTTATATTATTGATCGAGTGTAACGGACAAACGAGAGAAAGCGAATGCGTAGAAGTCGTATTCGCCGATGATAAGAGTAGGCCGGACTATAGTTTAGGGCAAGTTAGTGTTGGTCATTAGTGTTTTTTTTTGTCTAATTTCGTTTTTATATAATTAGGACAGTTGCGCGACGCGGTCGTCGGTTGTGCCCACATCGCGAGCGTGATAGTGAATTGGGAGTTCGGGCGGTGCGAGAAGCAAGCGGCTTGTTAAAATGCCGCCGAGCGGAACGGCCGGCGCGATTATGCGCGAAATTTTAAAGGATAGATCTCTACGGGCCCTTAAGCGGCGAATCAATAAGACGCCGCCCGCGAAGTTACTAAGTCTCCTTAAGAGCTATGGCCTTAGCGTGACGGGTAGCTTCAGGGAACTTCAGGAAAGCATGCTGCGTTATATAATCTCGCGTGAGCGGCCGGAGTTTAATCCGCCCCTGAGTCCTAGTGACTTTGAGTCGGGCGTTATGCCGGGCCCACCGGAGGGCATTCTGTTGGAGCAATCGCGTGAGGTCAACATGGACCTGCAGCCGGATAGAAGCGGAGGGAGCAACGGACCTGTGGAAGGCCGGATCGAGCCTGCGTCAATTCGCAGGCGAGAGAGCTTGGCATCCTCGGACGAGCGGCCGAAACTGGTTGCGACGCAGAGAAGCGGGTTAGAGTATAGGAGCGAAGACGGGCAGGATAGTGCCCAAATTGCGTCTAATGATGGGGCGACGGCTCCCGCCGATGCGAGGAAAGAGTTGGCGCCTCACGGAGAGGTGGCGTTCCAGGGTGTCGTGGGAGGGTCTAACGTTTTCGGACAGGCGTGGAACATCGTCGCGAGCCTGCTTGGATTGGTTATGCGAAGGGAAGTGCGAGCAGCGTTATCTGAGAGCGCGAATAATTTATATCCCGTAGAAGAGGCTGCGCTGGGGATGCAGGCGGGTAGGCGGGATGCGCCGCGCGCTGAAGATATGACGGCGGCTCGGACGCCACGTAGACGGGCGCGGGAGGGGTGACGGTCTCACTCTGTGTCGCGCCGGCGGCGGGAAAGTAGCTCGCGTGAGCTACTTTCCCGTTAGGATTTTTACGGGTTGAAAGATGATGAAGTACTCCGGGCGGTGAGCATAATATTAACGGGAAAGGCGGCGCTATGATACCGGAATAATGAAAATACTTGGCGAACGCTCAGGGAGTTTCTCGTAGATTTAAAGGAGGAATTCGGAAGGCATTATAAAAGGGAGGATTTATACTAGGAGTTACGGTTACGGACACAGGCTGAGGGAGAGCCGCTGGGTAATTACCTGACAGCTTTTCAATGTATCTTTCGCCGTTTTGATAGGCCTCCATCGGAGAAAAGGCAGGTGGCGATTTGCAAAGAAGGTTTGCATCCCACTTTCGAGAGGGATTTGTACGGGAAGCCGTTCGCTACGCTCAAGGAGCTGAAAAGAGTAGGTTGCGAATTCGAGCGTCAGCTGGTAAGGGAGCAGAGGTGGCGGCCGCCGTCGGCGGCCGACAGTATGCTGGTTCAGGACGCGGCATATCGAAGCTCGGCGGGACCAGCGAGAAAGGTGGCAAGGACTGCGGTGATAGAGGCGGAAAAGAACGCAGAGGTAACACCGGAGGATGGATCGGGTGCGCGACGTTCAAGGAGGTGGTCAAAGGGAAAGAGCAGCGACACGTCAAAGAACGAAGTGCTCACGGTTGCAGCACAGCCCGGCGAAAATGGTAGGCCGACTTCGGGTGCTGGAGCCGGTGGGGGGATAAGTGCAAATAATTCCACGCCCTCGGCCGCTCCAGCGGACCCGAGTGCGGCGTGGATACAGGCCTCGGTTCCGCCAAGTTTGGTTCCTCAGTAGGGGGGCGCGCAGCGAGGCAGTGAGGGCGTGGGCGTAAGTTCGCGCGCGTTCGGAGGAAATTGTTTATCGTGTGGAAGACGGGGGCATAGGAGTTCGCAGTGTCCGAATCGCGTTAATCGCGAGGGAAGTAGGCTGCCCTCCCACCTGTTATCGGTGTAGGCAGGCCGAACACATTGCTAATGTGTATTCGGGGGCCGTGGTTAGCTGCCAGGTTTGCGGGACCGCGGGGGTGGTCTTCCAGATCTGTCCCATGTGTGCGGATGGTCTAGCACCACAGGGAAACTCTCAGGCGGGGGCCGAAACTCGCCCGTCGACCCCTGCTTAAGTCTGCTCAGGCGAGCGCGGTTGGTGCTTGAGTTGCACCGGAACAGGATGGCTCGCGTAACGAGAACCGGTAACGGGGAAATCAATGGTAGTGAAGAGGTCGAGCTCAGTGAGGCTGCGTTGTTATTCACAGCCGAGCCGCCCGACCAGAATAAGAATGGCGCGATTGATAGGCCGGTGCGCGGAACTGGAGGCGCACATCCAGAAATAGCTAAGGATAAGTCAGAGGAATTTTGGGATAGTCTGTCGCGCCGTTATGAGCGGTTGAACGTGTCGGATCTCGAGGATGTTCAATTCAGGAAAACGGTAGGAATCGAAGTAGGAGAAGATCGCACTGTCGAAAAAGAGAAGTCCGGAGTAGTGAGTGAGCGATCCGATCGAGTGCAGGTTGAGCGTGTGGCCGAGGAGTCGCCACGATGCTCTAAGCTGCTCTCGGATGCGCTAAAGATGAGTGAGCAATCCGATCGAGCGCAGGTTGAGCGCGTGGTCGAAGAGTCGTCGCGACGCTCCCTGGTGCCCTCGGGTGCGCCTCAGGTAAAAGAGAGGTCCGATGGAGCGCGGGGGGGGGGCGAGCCTCTCCGCGGCTCTCGGATACCCGTGAGCGGGGCAGTGAAGCGATGCGACAGGGATCGGTGGTCGGGGATCCGGCGAGCTGTGTGAGGGTGGCGGAGATGCCTTCCGTCGTAGCAGAGAGAAAAGCTGAGGCAGGCTCGGATGATCGGTTCGCGAGCCCGCGTGAAGATAATAAAGCAGCCCAGGTGGCCGTAGTGGAGAATAGATTTTTTCTAGCCATCAATATAAATGGAACCAATTATCTACCGTTGTTGGATTCGGGTGCGCAGGTTACGGTCGTAGGCCCAGGATTGGCGAGTAGGTTTAGGTCGCGGTTGAGACCGCCAACGATATTTGTAAGACGAGTGTCGGGTGAAGAACCGGACCCTTTGGGTGATCTGAAATTATACTTTCAGATAGGAGGAAAGAGCGGGACGTTGATCGCATGTGCCGTGGCGCAGTGCGCGCATGACATAATCTTAGTTAGCGCGGATTTTTGGAATGCGCGGGTGCAGGATATCAGCATTGAGAGACGGGAATGGCGACCTACGGGCTCACGAGAATGGATCCCCTTCGCAAATAATGCGGACAGGACGGCACATGTATTCGCCGAGTGTGCGGGACTCGTGAGTTATGTAAGGGTGCAACGTGAACGGGTGTTGGCGTTGGTGCAACGCATCGTGCCAGAACCCGGATTTGCTCCGACTATGACGAATTTAATCAAACACGTGATAGATGTGGGGGATGCGAGACCGATTAAAACGCCTATACGCCGGATGTCACCACTGATCTTGAAGTTTACCCAGGAAGAGACGACAAGAATGTGACGTGCAGGGATAATCAGGCCGTCAGATAGTTAATGGAGTAGCACACCGGTCGTGGCGAAAAAGGCAGACGGGACGTATCCATTTTATCTGGACTTCCGTCCAGTAAATAAAGTGACAAAGATCGATGCGTACCCGATGCCTAGTCTCGACTCAATTCTGAATCGATTGCGCGGCGCCGTATTGTTGTCAAAAGTTGATCTTAGGTCGGCGTTTTGGCAGATCCCTTTGGACGAGAAAAGTAATCAATTTACGGCGTTTACGGTTCCTGGGTTGGGGCTGTGGGAGTTCGAAAGAATGCCCTTCGGCCTGGTAAACGCGCCCGCGACGTTCATGCGCTTCATGGACCCTCTATTCGGACAGGAGTTTGCGCATAACGTTTTCTGGTATATGGATGGTATATGGATTGGTAGTGAGCGCGAATTTCGAGGACCACATGCAGTGGTTAGAAAGGGTTCTACGGCGTTTAGTTGAGGTAAGTTTGGAGATCAACCTTGAAAACTCGGACTTCTTTTGTACGCAGGTGACCTATCTTGGAAATAGGTTGGACGGTGAGGGCCTGCGCCCAGACCCGGATCGAATTCAGCCGATTATGGACTACCTGGCGCCTCGATCGATAGAACAGCTTCGTAGATTCCTGGGTATGGTGGGTTGGTACGCGAGCTTTATCGAAAACGAAAGGGACATAAAGGTACCGCTCACGAAATTATTGAGGAAAGATTAGCCGTGAGTTTGGGGCAAGGAGCAACGGGAGGCCTTTGAGCGACTGAAAAGAGCGCTCACTGAGGCTCCTGTGCTTGCGAGACCGGACTTTGAGCGGACATTTTATCTACATTTCGACGGTTCGTCATACGCGATGGTAGCGTGTTTAGTGCAGATTTTCGAGGACGGGGAGCACCCGATTTGCTATGCAAGTCGTATGTTAAACACGCAGAGAAATGATATCGGTAAGCGAAATTGAATTCTTGGCGGTTCGATTCGCAGTTAAGAAGTTTAGACCGTATATCGAAGGATTTCACTTTGTAGTAGTGACGGATCATAGCGTGTTGACGAGGCTTTTAGGCAAGCGAGATCTGACCGGCCGACTCGAGCGTTGGGTGCTGGATTTTTAACAGCTCGATTGCGAGATAGTGCATTGGAAGGGTGCCTTGCACCATGTCCCGGATGCACTCTCGCGCGAGTTTGAGGACGAGGCAGAGGTCGACGAATTTACGACAATCAAGGACTCTTGGTACCAGCGACGATGCCAAGAAGTCCAAGAGCGGCCGAAGATCTATAAAAATTGGAAGATAGAGGACGGCCTGTTATATTGCTATATGACCGACTGCTTGATCTGCATTGATCCGGTTACCAATCGTGAGGTGTGCTGACGAATGGTTGTTCCGCTCGAGTATCGAGAAAGGGTTTTGCAGGATGCCCATTGTACGCCTTCGGCCGGACATTTTGGACAGGACAAGACGTGCGATCGGGTAATAAGGGAATATTATTGGCCAGGGGTGCGATATGACGTGCAGACTTTCGTAAACCAATGTCAGGTTTGCCAAAAATATAAGGTCGAGCAGAAAGTATCGAAGGGGTTGATGGGAAGACGGATGATTGAGCGTCCTTGGATGGTGGTTGCGATGGACGTAATAGAGTTGCCGCGAAGCAGGAACCGATTTCGGTATATGGTAGTATTCCAGGATCTCTTTACTAAGTGGGTCGAGCTCAAACCGTTGAGCTCTGTGGGCGGAAAGTCGCTCTCACACGCGATGGGAAACGCCCGAGTACTTGGTTAGCGATAACGCGAAAGCTTACGGCGTTGAGCATGTATTCTGCCCCCCTTACCATCAGCAGAGTGATCCAGTAGAGAGAGTTAATCGGACGCTGAAGACTATGATAGCTATGTTCGTAGACAACGATCACCGGACTTGGGACCGCTACCTACACGAATTCAGGCACGCGATTAACACCGCGACCCAGTCTTCTTCAAGGATTACGCCGGCGTTCCTGAATTTCGGTCGGAATCCTCGGCCGGTGAAAAGCTTAAGGAGGGAAGTAAAGCGGCGTTCTCCCGTGATGAGGATCAAGCCCGAGATTTGGCAGGACCGATTGGAAAGACTCAATGCTTTCTGAGACTTAGTGGGACGTCATACCGAGAAAGCGCAAGAAAGGCAAAAGAGAGAGTATGACAAGAGACGAAGGGACGTAGTGTTTAGCGTAGGTGATTTAGTTTGGCGGAGGATCTACTCGTTGTCGTGTGCTGCGATGGGAAGGAACGCGAAGCTAGACCCCGAAAACACAGGACCGTATAAGATAGTGATTTTTTTTGTTTTTTTTTTAATTTTCTTTTATTGATATTTTGAAAGGGGAGGAAAGGGGAAAAAGAAAGGGAGAGACCAAATAACTAATGAACCTTAAATTTACAGATGGAGAATGAAATCACGGAGTTGGCTGCTCTGACTGCCGAGATAGGCGTCGGAAGCGAGCCTTCCCCGGGACGGGACGAGACAATGGCCCCGGAACCCGAGAAAACGGAGGCAAGCATGACCGAGCCCTCGTTACCTTTGGCTCGGCCCGAGCAGCTGCTTGCCGGTCCCACGGAGGGTGACGGAAAAGGAGTGCTCCCGGATCCGTGCGACTTGGGGCGCACGCCCGAAAAGGTGGCTCCCAGGATCCGAGAAACTCGGGGTACGCGAGTGCTGGAACGAGCCGTGGCTATGGTCGCGGAGCTCTCGGCCTATCGCGTCCTGAGCGTGGGTCCAGGATTTCCCGAGGAGAAACCTGGTACCGAGGGAGGAGAGGCGGCCGGCCTGATTGTCGACAGTAACGCGGCGGAGATGGAGCTGGAGGAGCTCCTGCTATGGAGTCCTCCGGCGCAGCCGCAGGAGCTGGGGGGGGGGGGGGCGAGACGTCTGTATGTGAATTCGCATGTCCGTCGAGCCCCGGAGGCTCTGCGGACCTGCCTGGCTTACCATCGGTAGCAGCGGCGGACCGGCCCCGGAGAATGGGTATCACCAACGGGCGGCTGCATTTGGCGGGGAAGCCGACTCCGAGAACTGGAGCGAGCGCGGCAATGGCGACGGCGGTTGTTGCGACCAGAGAAGCACATCCATAAACCCATGGAGTGGGTGCCCTTGCGCCAACGGCAGCTGGACCCTAGGTTTTCTCGAGGACGAGCGGAAGAGGACCGCAGAGGAGCAGCGAAGCAGCAGCAGGCGGAAGAAGAGGTAGAGCAGGGGCCCGGATTTCTCGGCGAGTAACTGGGTCTCACCTCTGACTGAGGCCGACGCGAAGGAACAAGAGCGGCCCTTAACGAGTAGCATGGAGGCTGGGATCAGCCGCCACCGTACCGAGGACTCTAGACCAGGGGATGTGTGCGTAAATTCGCACCGTTTCCATGGCGAGGCGTCCGCCGAGGCGATGGCCTTGGGGAGGCGCCCGCGTCGGCTGGAGATTGGACGAGCCCGTGGACTGCCCTGCCCCCGTCGCTCCAGGGAGGTGCGTGTTTCGCCTCCGCGTCCTGCCGGGACGCCCGTGGCGGGTGACCGGGGTGGCCGTGATGGAGAGGACTCCGTGATGCCTGCTCCGGAGCCTCGCGGATTGACCGATCAAGTGTCGGTAGCCGAAGTACCGCCTCTGGTGTTCCGGACTGGGCAGTGGGTCCGAGAGATGAACGGGACCCAGCCAATTCTGGGAGTTTTTCCCCACCAACGCCGACTGACGTGGGAGAAGACTGAGGAGAGATCGCCTCCCCCAGGGATTCCGAGCCTGCCCGCTGCTGTCCGGCCCGAGCCTGGGCGAGACGAGGAAAAGGTGCCGATTGCTTCGGGGGGAACTCACGGCCCCCATTGCGGGGCATCTTCCCCGTCGGAACTCCGGCTGCGAGGGCCGGGGAAGGGGACGTGGTGGTTTGCCGCTCGACGTGCACTTTTCTGGCCGGCCTGAGCTCAGTGCCGTTCGACCGGGAGTCGGACGTGAGGCCAATTTCCTGCATTAACTGCAGGACTGGGGCGCATCGCTGCTCGAGATGCCCGGAGCCGCCGAGCCAGAGGGATTGCTACCGGAATTGTGAATACCTGGACGTGATGGTCGTCCACTGCATACGATGCGCTGCCACCGACGCCAGATATTTACGGGCTCAGGCGGGAGCCGACCGTGTGGCGGAGGCGTCGGGAGAGCAACAGCCCGAGGAGGTGGATGAACCCCGACCGCCGAGTGAAGAGAGGAGAGAGACTCAGGGGGAAAAGGCTGAAGACGGGTCTGCAGCCGAGCCGCGTAAGAAGAAGCAGCGGCGTGGTAGCCGTCTACAACGAGAACGGATAGAGAGAAAACGAGCTCTCGAAGCTGAGAAGGCCGGCCCGGACGCCGCAATTTTAAAGCTGCGAGAAGATGCGCGACAGGAACACCAAGCTACAAGTTCCCGTCAGCGAGACGCCGAGGTCACCCTGCGGCGCACTCCGCCGGGATCCGGCGATGACGTGGAGAGGGCTGATCCTGCCCCTGGTCCCTCGGAGGAGCCTCTTCACTCCCGAGCGGAGGTGGTGGGGTCGACGTTTGAGGAGCCATGGACGGACGAGCAGGCCGAAGAGTTGGGTAGAATGGCTGGGGCGGTTGATCCTAACCACCCCACCACGGCCGAGTACATCAGGATGGTACGGCTGCGACGCTTTGCGTTGCACGCCAGCACACCTGATGTCCAGGGTACCGACTAAGGCATTTGGGTGAGTAGTGGTGAAGGTTAATTTTTTTTTTTTTTTTGTTTGCTGTTATTTGGTTAATTAGAGTGAATGTTGAGTCTGGATGTTGACGTGTGCGAGTGTCGCCCTTTGTTCTGTTTCCATTTTCTGTCCCTCTGAGTGCCCGGGATCGATGGCGGCGGTGCTGGGGAGGTCGAGGTGGTCGTCCACCAATGATCGGGGGTATCGTTGGACTTGGGAGGGGGTGTGACGGGCGAATCGACCGTTGAGTTCGCCTCTCTCTCTCTCTACCGCGTGCCTTTCCCTGAGCCGCTGCCACATCGGTCTCGGTTGATTAAAACCGAGTATCGACGCACGATGAGGCTTTGTTGCAGGTTTGATTCCTGATCGGCGGAGATGCCTGGCGTTGGAGGGATAGAGCGAGAGCGTAGCAGAGGAGGAGAGAGAGAAATAGTGTCGCCGGCATGAGTCACACATTTGTGCGTAGCCGGCGGCGCTCGGCCGATTAGGTACCTATAGGGAGGGGCACGTAAGACGTCGCGAAAAGCTCGAGATCGCGGCGTTAGTATGGCTTTGTCCAGCAACTAATTTCGAGCTAGTTAAGCCTCGCGACTAAGAAGTGCGTGAATAGTGAATTGATACCCAGTGAACAGCATCACAGAGAAAGACCAGTAGAATCTACATAGAGATCCACCTGTTGAGGGCTACATAGTTGGCCCAGCGGATGTGGATTTCCACAGCAGCACTTCCTCCTAAGGTCAGGTACCCTTTTTCGTTTTCTCGGTACGCGCCTCGATTTCTCTCTCTAAGCATCGTATCGGCCGGACGCTGACAAGTGGCTGCGTGCGTGAATTCGCATCGCGGGACAGTTGTAAGGCGATGTTCTGTCTCCTGTGCATTAATTCGCACGGAACGGACTAGCCCAGACTTGGCCGACGCACACGTCAAACGCCGCATGTAAATTGCTGTTTCAATAAAGTGTAAATAAATATTCGAAATGATGAGTTTCTTTGTGCAACCTGTCTCTCTCGTAAATAGGTAAATCGCGATTATCGACACTACCGGACGACATAAGCCCTCGTTAATTTTCTCGCGACGAAGCGAATACGCCTTCCGACCCTTCCCCCTTAAAATAATTTCTGACGCGACGTTGTTCGGACTTATTTCCCATGCGGAATTCAAAATTATTAACGTACGTGTTACAATAATTTAATCATATTAACATTGTCCTGGCTGGATGACACCGTCGATGATGTGGTTCTCCAGATTTCTTGATACAGTTGTGTAAAAAGCGATCATTGTATGATTTAGAGTGGATAAGCAAGAAACGGATTAATTTAAGGAGGACACCTACACATATCATACTATACAATTTTGTAACCATAAGATGTAGTATAGTTTTACTTTCCTTCTTTTAGTTGCTTGTTTGACGTCAATAGCATCTCTGTCTCCTTCGATTTTATCTTTCTTTTTTGCATGCTTACTATTCGATTATGGAAAACCTATTACAACTGTACCCATGTTTAAACATGCTTATTATTGGTGACTTTAACCTTCCATGCTGTCCGTAGTCTGACAACGATGATTTGCTTTCGGCTGATAGTGCCCTCGCAAGTCAAGTAACTCGCTCCTCACCATATCGAATGGAAGGTTTTATGAATTTTCTTTAGTATTCTCAATTGGGTTTATGTACTTATAGTTCTGAAAACATTCTAGTTTTAGCCTTTTATAATAATCATGTATCTACAAACTTTTCATTGGACCCTTTAGTGATATCAAACAGATTCAATGAAACCTTTACAGGGGATATTCTGTACTCTTGTACTACATCACCTTCATCTTTACTATATAGCTCTTCAACTTTTTTTAACTACAATGAAACCAACTTATTATGCTATAAAGACTTTGCTAGCAACCATCGACTCAAATGATTTCTTTAATAATTGCCATCAACATGTGAACACACTTGTCGAACAAGACAAGTCTTTTGTTGATATTTTTATGAAAAGCTATATGAAATAATAATCAGCTCTAATACAACATCAGTCAGTCCGTTTATCTAAATCTTTCCCAAATGGATGTCAAGGGAATTAAGAACTACTATATTTCAGAAAAAGAAAGCGCATCAATTATTTAAATCAACAGAAAATAGGCAGGCATTATTGGATTTTAGACTATTGAGATCGTTTTGTAAACGTTTCATTCAATGTGATTTCAAATTATTCATCAAGGATACTAAAAAATTATTGCTATTAGACCCCAGTAAATTCTGGAAATTCATCGATTATGAGGGTGGCCGTAATAAATTAATTAACGCTGCATTACTTATTGTTGACAATTAACATCAACGAAGGGAATTCTAACAACTGGATTTCTCTGCTGCGTATTCATTTCAGATATATGTTTAGTTTGTACTGTTTAGTTTATACTGAATATAAATATAATTTCAATGTCTGTTATTATCATATTTAATTTGGATTTGTTTATTTTGTGGTTAATATATTTATTGCAGGAATGACTCAGGTGCTCAATTTTACTTGCAAATAATTAAGGGGAGTGATTAAGTGTTATAGAGCAAGAGAATTTATAGTTGCAGAGACATGATTTGCTGATGAGTAAAAGTAATACTCACTAAGATAATGAAGTTTTTTGTTTCTTATAGTAGAGCTAACGCTTCTATACGAGGGTAGTCCGATAAGTACTTAGCCTACAAAAAAAAAACGAAAATTTTGTAAAAGTGGCGTTTTATTTTTCAACATAGTCTCCTTTTAGTTCGATACACTTGGCCCAGCGATGCTACAACTTCTTTAACCCGTCTGAAAAATACGTTTCCTCGAGGTCTGAAAAGTAGGCTTCCGTGGCAGCGATTACCTCCTCATTCGACTCAAATTTCTGCCCGGCGAGTGACTTTTTGAAGTTTGGAAACAAAAAGAAGTCGCACGGGGCTAAATCTGGAGAATACGGTGGATGGGGCAGCAGTTCGTAGCCTAATTCGACCAATTTGGCCATGGCAACGGCGGAGGTGTGAGCCGGTGCGTTGTCATGGTGGAAGAGCACTGTTTTCTTCACCAAATGGAGCCGTTTTTTCTGCAATTCGACGTCGAATCGGCCCAATAATTCGGCATAGTACAGCCCTATGACCGTTTTGCCCCTCTCCAGGTATTCGATGTAGATCACACCTTGTGAATCCCAGAAAACGGTGGCCGTCACCTTTCCGACCAATGGGGCAGTCTTCGCCTTCTTCGGAGCACTTTCGCCGGTAAAGTCCACTGTTTCGACTGTTCCTTGGTCTCTGGTGTATAGCAGTGGATCCATGTTTCGTCGACTGTCACGAAACGACGCAGAAACTCCTTCGCATTGCGCTTAAACAGCGTCAGACATTGCTCTGAAGTTGTCTCGCGGTTGCGCTTGTTATCCGGAGTGAGTAAACGCGGCACCCATCGTGCCGACAGCTTTCTCATGCCCAAAATTTCATGCAGGACATGACCCACGCGGTCTTTTGAGATGCCTACGATCTTAGCTATCTCGCCTTCAATTGTCGATCTGCCAATACGAGATCGTGAATTTTTGTCACGTTATCCTCTGTGGTAGCCGTTTTCGGAGCACCTGGACGTGGCTCTTCAAAAATCGACGTGCGACCACGTGGAAATTCGTTAAACCAATTTCTGACGGTCGCCATCAAAGGAGAAGAGTCATTGTACACAGCATCCAAGCTCTTTTTGATTTCGCTGCGCGATTTCCCTTCCAAAAACAAGAATCGAATCACCGACCGATACTGCTCTTTTTCCATTTTTCAAAAATCAACAGACACACTTGCTTCCACACGCTCTCAAAAATAAACTACAACTCCGATCCGGCTAAAATCTTGACAGTAACCATCGAGAAGGTTGTACTACGAGATAGAATATTTCTTTTGCGAGAGTGGCGCCATCGGGCGGTGAGGCTAAGTACTTATCGGACCACCTTCGTATTTACATTAAGTTATCAGTATTTAAACTAATTTGCAAGGACTATATATATGGTGAAGAATTTGAAAATGTAAGGATGAATTGGTTACAATCATGATATGAAAAATTATAGATCAACTGACTGTTTTGTTCCTCTTGTGAACTTTTCTGATGCAATGTAATAAGCAATTACAAATGTGCAGTTTTTTGATTGCGGTATCCTGAGACATTCACTGTATTATTTGAATCACGTTATATTACATTATTTAAAATTAGAAATATTTGTTATTTTTTTTAGAATTTTGAGGTTTATTTTATCTGGCAACAGTTTTTATATGCACTGACAGGGGAGTAAAGCATATCAATGCGAATGAGAAAAATGAAATGATTGATTTTTGAGAAATCCTTGAAATTCTTAGCTTTCAATAGATGAGATAATTACGTGTAGTATTTTTTTCAATGTAGACTACAATTTTTTCAGTAGAGATTCTATTATGAGAGAAGAATTCAACAAGGCTATTATCGTGTTAAATTTCAGGGAACGTTTTTGTTAGAAAGATGTCTTGCTAGCTTCTTTTCTTATTATAAAGCCTTTTATACTATAACGTGTGATAAATCACTCGTTATGTCTCTCTTTCTCAGACGACCATATTTATTTATGTACCTATATGCTTACACATATCTATATTCTTTATTTGGTATAATATTAATTTATGTACGATGTCTAGAAGTAGCAGCAGCAGTGAGCAATAGAGTACAAGGTAAGAGAGAGAGAGAGAATACTTACAATGCAACGCGAACTGGCGAGAGGGAAGATAGACTCGCGTAGGCTTTAACTGAAGGTATGCTCATGTGCGAGAGCAGAGACTGTCCCGCGATAAGAACCGATATATGTTCGGCAAAGAAGGAGAGAGAGTGGGGAGCTTTTCCGCGGCACCAGCTTATTGATCGTGTCCGAAAGCGCACGTGTTCTCGCCGACCGGCTTTCGCACTGTAAATTGACGACTTCTTTTCGAATAGATAGCAATTTGTGCATCGAGAGTGCTGTGTGAGAGAGTGCGTGGGATTAAGTGAGTGCTAGGTAGTAGTCAGGTTCACTTATTGTATTTGAGCATCAAGTAGAGCTCATCCGTGGTCCAGTCGTCCTATGTAAGTACCTTCTCGTATACTTTGTCTCTCTCTCGCTAACTTGTTATTCTCTCTCGCTTTATCGCTGCATTGCACTCCTTGTAAACCCTTATATTATATAAACGCCGTTTTATCTTATATGTACCTTCCTCTTATTTACACCTAACTCTACTGCCTTCCACGTTTCCCCCGTCGTTAAATCAATACGAAGATTAGCTGCTTGATCCACGACGCTCCCGCGGGCCTTAAGGCATAACTAGGCATCCGGGAATAGCCACGTACGGTTATTGTATGCCCGCAACGAGCTGTATAGCCATGTTTCGCCTTTCACGATAATTACCGTGTCATCAGCAAAAGCCAACATATTATCATTTGGTAGCAATTGTAACATATCATTTATATAGATTATTAAAAATAAAGGTCCCAATATTGTACCTTGTGGTACGCCAATGTCGACTTGTTGATATTGACTATAATCACCATTAATTTTAACTCTTTGTTTCCTATTACTTAGATAGCTTTTGATAAGTTCATACGCACTACCTCTAATTCCATATCTATAGAGTTTTTTGAGTAGAATTTTGTGGTCCACAGTGTCAAAAGCTTTCGCTAGATCCAAGAAAGTTGCTGCTATTGATTTACTTTTGTCTAGTTGATTGTATATTGAGTTAGTTAGGTAGTATAGGGCATTTTTGGTGCTAAGACCTTTTCTAAAACCAAATTGTTTATTAGAAAATAAATTATGTTTGTTGAAAAAACTTGTAATCCTGATTTGTATTAATTTTTCAAAAATCTTGGCGATATTTGATATTAAAGATATAGGTCTATAGTTTGTTGGTAGATACTTCTCTTTAGTTTTGTGGATAGGAATAATTTCAGCACTTTTTAATTCGTCAGGCCATATTTCTTTTTGTAAGCGTAAATTAAAGATATAGGTCAACGGATCACTTATGTGGTTTATTATCATCTTTAGTACCTGAGTGTTGATGCCGTCAGATCCTCCATTTTTGTTGCCCATTTTTCTTATTGTTTGTTGAACTTCTATTCTATTTGTTAAATGTAGAAAAATACTGTTGTTGTTCATAGATGGTAGAGTAATGTTACTATTTATTGGTTGTCTAATATTATATCACATATCTGTTTGCCTGCTGTACTGAAAAATGTATTCATTTGTTCTGCAATGTCGTTTGAGTTTGTAATTTTATTATTACCTATTAATAGATGATTTATGTTATTGTTTTTTTTGGTTTTCTTCCCAATTTTGTTGTTAATTATTTTCCATAGTTTTCGTGGATTGTGTTGATTTATTTTGATTTGATTTTTTTCATATTTTTCTTTAGCTATATCTATGGTCTTTTTTAAAGTTTCTACATAGTTTTTATATTTTTCTCTTTTTGTTGCATTATTGGGATCTTTTTTCCAATTATTATAAAGTTTTTCTTTGTGTGCACATGATATCATTATTGCTGTAGTTATCCAATTACTCCTTGGGTTCATTTTATTCTAATTGTGTTTATTGTTATTAGATGATGCCGTAATACATGTTTGAATTTTTTCTATTAATTTGTTCGTAGCTAGATTAGGGTCTTTTATAATTTGTATGTCAGACCAAACAGTTCTTTTGGCTTTATTTTTTAGTTTAAAATAGTTTATTATTTTGAAATTGGTTTTTTGTGTACATTTATAATTATTCCTTAAACTCATCATTCTTGGGTAGTGATCATTGAAGGGTACGTTGAGGACGTAAGTTTTATATTTGACTTTTTCTAGCCTAACATAGAAATTATCTATACATGTACCTTTGTTAATATCAATATTCGATGGTCTTGTTATGGTATGTAGTCCAGGGCAATATCCATTTTCTAGCAGTACTTGTAAAAAATCTTGATCTAGTATTTCTTCACTCAATATATCAAAATTAAAGTCTCCCATTAAAATATTGTTTTTATATTTTTTGTTTATTTTCAATAATTCTTTGAGATTCAATAGGAATTCAGATTTAGATAAATCATGAAATCTGTAAATTGCAGACAGCACCAAATTTTTGTTGTTTTCTAGTGTAATGTTAGAGTTAATTATTTTTAATTTATCTATTTCAAGAATTTCTGTAATTTCGGTGATTTCTTCTTTCATATACAAAACAACTCCATCTGATTTGTTTATTTTACTTTCATTGTAATATATTTTATAGTCTGGAATATTGAACATTTCATGATTGTCTAAATTCCATGTTTCTGTGCATACTATTATACATGGTTTTTTTTCGAAGTTCTTCAGAAATACTAGTAATTTATTGTAATTTTTTTTAGGCTTCTGATGTTTATACAAAGAATGATATTATTTTCTTTACATATATATTTGTTTAAATCATCAATATTATCTGTTTTATGTTCATTTTCAAATATAATATCATATAAGCTGTTATCCATATTGTAATATTGCAGAAAACTATTTAGTATTCCTGGTTTTATTACCTGTTGGACTTGGAATAGATAATGATGATAACGATAAACTGTTATTTATTCTCGGACGGTTATATATCTTGCGGGTGTTTGTTTCAAAGTTTATTCTACCAAAATATCTTTGATAAGTTGGTTGAATTGGATAATCTGTCATTTCAATATACCTTTTTATTTTCATTTTTAAAACTTCACACATTTCGCTATCGATTGCACTATGGTTTACGTTGTAATTTTTACTATATGTTTCGTTGTGGAAAATGCAGTTTGGACATTGGAGTATGCTGCTACTACACATTTTTGCTTGGTGCTTGCCAGCACATTTATAACACGTTGGCTCTTTTTTTGCTTTTTCACACTTTCCGCCGCCGTGGCCAAAACCTGAGCAGTTGTAACACGGATATGTGTTGATAGATGATGAATAGATGGAACTTCTATTATTGCAGTTACTGTTTTATTTTTTTCATTTGTAAATACATGATTTACTTTGCATTTTTCTTCGTATTGACTAAAATTTCTTGCATTAATATCAGTTTCTATATCTTTTACATTTGTTGTGAAAGCTTTAGAAATTCCTACTACTTTAACTATCGGTTTACGTATTTCTTCTTTTAGAACAGTAAGTGCCGGTAGTTTTTTTTGTAAAGTTTTTTCTAACACTGTGACATTTTCTTCGGTCATGCAGTTGATAATTATTGTATCAGTATTTTTAACTTGTACACTTTTTGTTTGTATGTTTTTGTCTTTAATTAAGTAATGTGCTACTTGATTTTCTAAGTTTATGTTATCATTACTCTTTTTATTTATTATTAATCTTGGTATTCTTTTGGGTTTAGGTTTTGGTAGTGCAATTGTTTCAGCATATGTTTTTCTCATAATGTTAGTATTTACATTTTTATTTTGATTTTCTTTAATTAGTAGTTCATTGAGCAATTCATTTTTTTCTTTTGTTTCTTTGTACAGTTCTTTCAATAGGTTATTTTCGGCTTTTAATTGTTGTAATTCATCCAAATCATTGATCTGTGTTACATTCATATGATCATCTTTTTCATTTAAAATTTGCTTTTCATGCACAAGCTCATTTAATATTTCCTGTTTTATTTGTTCTCTACTTACAAGTTTGAATTGTGTTATGAAAGCACTAGCTTGTTCACTTAAGTCCCCATATGGCAAGTTTGATGTTAGTGCAAAATTTGGATGCTCCTGGCATATTATGAATGAGCTGTTTATTAGTTTGATTGCATTTCCTGCATTGATTTTTGCTACTATTTCACTCATATGATAGAAATTTCCACATACTAAACACACAACTGCTCCTACTTTTGTATTTGGATGACACTTGAAATGCTTATGTAGCGATGATGCGTCAGGCGGTTGCACTTCCGCACCGCTTGACGGCGACATCTCGACTGAATTTTATATACGTAATTTTAAATTTAATATCATTGTAAAAGAGCAATCACATAAAAATATGTAAAAATCATATTCTACAGACTGTACAAACTATATTGCACAGACTTATAAAGTTAAAAACTATGGAGTAACTAGAAAAATTAGTACTGCTCTTCTGATGGCAAGTAAAAAATTGAGCATAAAGGCAGCAAAAATCATTACCAATTATATAGAAATCTGGGGAGTGGGTTTCGACTTGAAGGGAGTAGACGTGTCTTGACTGTCAGTGCGAGTTTTGGTGAGAAAGTTTGAGGGGAAAAGTGTTTGAGGAGAGAGATAGAGGTGAAAAGGTTCAAGGTGAAAACAATGCAAAAGTTTGAGTCTTTTATCTTACAAATTGCATCGACTTCTCATATTTTCACAAGCTATAATTTAAAAATTAACTCAAGCTTCACAAAATTCTCTTTTTTTTGCATTGTTAATTTTGCCTTGATGAGTTTCAAAATATTCTTCGGTACCCTATTCAAGATTAATGCTGGACATACTTTTAAAGTAATTTCGATCTCTTAAATTTATTTCATAAATATTACCGTTCGCAATGTAAGCTTCATCCACGTACATACATAACAAATCTTTCTCACTTTTTCTTCAATGTTTCCGATAACTGCTTTCTCCGTTTGACATGCTTCATTGTACCACAAATTTTCATAGAAAAATAAGTGATAAAGTTTCATTAATGGATTTTTTTAAAATATTTGTATACTTTCAGCTAAATATTTCTGTAATGTTTTCATCTTTGTTTGCTTTTTTGTTTTTATTATTTTTTGACAGACATTCTGCTTAAAAAAAATGATTAACGCATTCCATCGGTTGAAAAAACGTCTTATAGCTTGGTAACGACTCAACCATTGATAACACAGATTTGCAAAATAAGAGATTCTGTTTGTTGTTGGTCAACTGACAGTCATTTTCAAAGTAATTTTTTATGTAGATTTCGAACCTGGAGTCAGAACTTGTTGAAGGAAGTTGTTGAGTGACGTCTTCAGCACATAAACTGAGAAGCTGATATCTGCATTCCATATTAATAACGTTGTACAGTAAGGTTTTAAGTTTCGCAAAGACAGACTTATCTCCATCTCTTATCATTACTCGAGCCGTGTCAAAACAAAAATTCATAATATTCTCGTAAGGAATGTTACCCACGGTTAAAGGGTTCCGTGGGCTTAATATGATAAAGAAACCAATTTTTTTATTGTTTCATCTTAAAGTAAAATTCAAGGAAAGAATTTTCTGAAAGTTTGAAATCGATCCGAGCTATATATAGAAGGAAGAGCGATTTTCCAACTTTGATCTGCTCCAATCTCTGTAAATCATATTTTTCGTTTCACGCAATTTCTGCGGTGCAATTCTTGAATTTTTCTTGTATTGGCAACAGACTTATGTCCTAAAATTATATATATATATTGCAACGGTAGTCGATTCAATTAATCGAACCGTTCGCGATTCTGATTTTCGCGCGTTAGTTCTAAGTATTGAGAGAGAGAGGGGGCGCGCGATCTTTCAAATTAGCAGTTACGTCTCAGCTGTTGTGACAAGTAGATATCGCCGAAGTTATTTGCACTGTTTTTTCTCGCCGAGTAACAGTTTTCCTGGGACAATTTCGTGCGTGAGTGTGATAGCGATATTACAGCAAGTACGGGGCTTCGGAAGCAGTTTGCAGCTGATAAGCAGAGTGAGGCAGCGCAGCCAATTATTCAAAGGACAGAGGCAGTTGATATTTTGCTGACATCAACAATTACGGCTGATCACCGTAATTGCACCGCAGGGTAGGTGCACCTCCCTTTATTATCGCGTGTCTAAATATATTTATTATTTTGTTCAGCCGCGTTAGCGTTGATAATTTTGTATTCGCGCCGAGCGTTAGATCGCGCCAATTTTCGTATCTTCTCTCTCTCTCTCTTTCTCACCGAAAGTTATTTAATTGTAAATCCTGTTCGCGTGCGTCAGTCTTTCGGCCCGATAAAGACTGTAGAGATTTTTATTAATAAAATCTATTAAAATTATTCGCCGATTTCGTCATATAATTTTTCCTAATAGATTAAACAATTGAAATAGGCTTAAGTTTTAATCCGATCATAGCTAGGGGATTAAGTGGATTAGGAGCAAAGTCGATTACACTTAAAACTCATCGTGTGTCACAGGGCACGTGACTTAAGGTGAGTTCAACTCCGCTTGATCGAAGACAACCAAGTTAAATCAGCTGACATTAAGGCGAATACACGTATTAACATACGTGTTAACGGAGCGGCGGTTTGCTCTGCATCGTGGGAGTTTGCTCTTATATAAATTTCTCATTTTGCAGGTTTATCCCCCCGTTACAATATATATATATACACACATATAATAGCATATCAGGATCATCATTGACGTCGTTTAACAGCTCTTAAGCGATGCCCCTTCGACGGTCTTTTTGTTCAAAATTAAACAGTTTCGTAACAAATTTTGCTGCTACACGTTTCATGCACAAAACTTCGGAAAAAATTGCATGGCACGAGCCAACAGAGATGCCGACGTCTTCCGCCACTTCTCTAATAGTGATTTGACGATTTTTTAACACCATTTCTTTCACTTCAATACGTACTTTCATCAGTTATTGAAGTGCTGGGGCGTCCAGAGCGAGGTTCGTCGTCGTAGTCTTCTCAGCCATTTTGAAAGACCTTATACCACTTGTAAACATTTTTTTGACTTAAAGTAAACTCACCGTATGCCACTGTTAATATTTCAAGTATTTTGAAGCACTTAATTCCATTTTTTGCACAAAATTTTATGCAAACTCTTTGATTCATTGTTTTTAACAGCAGAAAATCGCTGAGCACAAAAAACACGTCTAACGTTTCTGTCTCGCAAAAAAAAAGTAAACATACAAACTGGTTAAAACTGTGAGCATATATGAGGAACATGTATACCAACATAATAAAAAAAGTATCGATGATCGAATCTACGTAGCCCGCCTAATTTAAAAATTCACCTTACTTTTTGAACACACCTCGTATACTAGCTACATATTTGATATAGGGCCAGAGCGCGTGCTAGTTCGCTCTCTCTCTCTCTCTTTCTCTCTCTCTCTCTCTCTCTCTCTCTCGGTGAGTAACGACACACTGGTCTTTGAGGCTCTCTTCCTTAATATACATTTTCTCATTTTTGCCACTTCCTCGAGCGGCATATTTTTGCAGGCGAGTTCGTCCAGCTGGCCACTGCGCTTCCTGCAAAAAATTCTTGGCTTTTAGTCAATTTTTTGGCCAGTGGATGAATAAACCGCCTGCCTGGTTACAACATAACCTTCATCAAATCTCCAATTTTAACGAGTTTTGATCTATACACTTCTGCAAACAACACAAACAACAACACAGCCTCCACACCAGGACCGCTACACTCTACACACTACACATCACACATCTCACCGAATGCAACACTTCCAACACTTTTGCTGCTAAGTACCAGTGTCAACTATTTTTACCGTTATCCACATATTTGAATCTTCTCGGAGAGACTCCTCATAGCCGGTGCTATTTCTTCGCCGCATCACTTGTAACGGGGTGGACCATTTAATTATATTTTTATTCGCGCGACTTTGTTGAAAGGGCGAATGTAATTATCTATGCTCAAAACGCAATCCGGAGAGCATGGGGAGACAGGCGTCAGTCAACCAGTAAATCTATTAACCTATAAGAAAGTGAGTGAAAGCAAAAAGAAGTAAGCGAGTCGAAAACACTGGTTAGTAACACGAACAGAACCTTTTATTATCACTCAAATGCTACATAAGGTCGGCCCGCGCGTTTGTTTACATCGACGCTCGCTCATCGACAACACGTATTGTCGGGATGCTCGCTGCTCTTTGTTATTGGAGCCGTTACATGCACGCTTCGGATATGATAAATCGACTATTAATCATGCAACCGCGATCGCGAGATTAAGCTGGCCAGCTTACCTTGAAATTGCAGACGTTCGAAGGAAACGATAGAGTCGCACAGCGAGAAAATTGTCTTATTGTCTATGTCGCGGATCGCGAGTTCACGCACACGTGGTTTCGCCCTCGATGGCGAAACCTCACACACACGCTTTCTTGATCGCGTCGGGGACGACGTTTCTCCGTCGGCTCAGGTTTCTTCCTTGGGCTGCTGTACGACACCTTGCTGATAGCGATCACTCCGGCTGGCACTGATACTGGCGTTCTTTTGATTTTCGATTCTAGCGGCTCACGAATCGGTGTTAGCAAAACAACAAAAGCGGACGAGCGGGACGGTGGTCAAAGCTTCACTATATGACTCGATCTCTAGCTCTCGTATCAGTAATCGGCGTCGTAGTTGCGGGTGAGCGTGACGATGACCAGTGCTTCACTAGTCCAATTTCAAGCGCGCGCGTTCCGTCTGCTCGCGCGCCGAGTTCGTCACATTCCTCATCTTTCCAGTAGGTGCTGCCCCCGCGAGCAGCAGTTAGGTTATATTACCAGCGCTAATTTGACGCTTACCGTCATACACTACTTTTAATCTAATTCGTTCTTACGCTTAGTCATCGCGATGGCTATTTTAATTTTAAGCTTATTTTAAATTATATTTATTTTACTTCATCTTGTTTTGTTTTATTTAGTTTAATACTGTTCTATTTTCATCTAGCGCTATCTACACGCTAGACAATTTTATTTTTAATCTTAATTTTAATTTTATTCTATCGACTGTGTCAAATCGCTTTTGCTTTCTTACTTTTTCACGAATTTTGCAATGTAATATTTCTGCGTTCGCTTCATCAATCATTTTTTCTCATTTCATTTTTGCGGATAAGTTACTTATTTATTTTTGCGTTTCAATCATCTCTAGGTTATTTTGCGAATTTTCTTACCGTCTCTTGTAAATGGCATCATTTTACTCCTGTATCTCCCGCCAATTTTTGATCCTTAACTAACTGAGTTGGTGCCACTGAGGCGCCAATTTTCAAATCTCTTAAATCCAGACTTTTCACAACTACCGCTGATGACTGGTCAGTGACTCAAATTTTCGCGCGAAATTCAAACTATGTTCAATTAGTCGTGCCAATCGGTCCTTTAAATTATCTCACTTGTTACAGTTTCTTGCGAAGTTTTGAGATCCGGAGAGGAGATATGGGAAACTTTTTGACACATTTTATGAATTTTTATTTTTTGTCTTAACTAGTTTTTAAATTTTCATTTTTATCAAATGGTCTTGTCTTCATGCGCCGAGTGTGGTGAAGCGCTGAGTTATCTGGGTGCTAATATCCTACAGTGCGAGTCCTGTGATAGATCTTTCCATCGACACTGTTTCCATATAACCTCAAACCCTGACCTTGCGACCTTTACCTGTCGTGCCTGCTCTTTTCAGTCTTCGGTTTTGGCCAACTCTCGTCAGTCCGGTGGCGTTTTTTTGGAATCCCCTCCTTCCACTCAAATTAACTTTGCTTCTGCTGGTACTTTGCCTTTTATCGAAATCTCAGGCCGTAAGAGACAGGCATTACCTTACGAGCTTTTCCCACCGAAGACGTCGAGAGTGGAATCCCGGAGCGACTTCTGTGGTGCTGACCGATCGGCCGCCCTTCCCACTGTTTCTTCCTCCAGCACGGACCAAACCCACTTGCTGGATAGCATGGCATCTACCACGGGCGACAAACCACCAGCATGGTTTTCTGGCTTCGTGAATAATGAATTCACTGAATTTCGGAACGAGATCAGAGCCACCCAGACTTCCATTCTAACCAAAGTCAATCGTGTTGCCGACGAGGTGAAGAGCCTCAAGTCCGTATTGGGTCTCAAGGATCGTTTCGAGCTCCTTATTCTAGGCCTACCGCAGGGGTTCCAGGGTTCACTGGAGGATGCCGCCGGGATGCTTTTTGAGGCGATTGGTAGCCCAAACGCTGGTGGTCGCATAGTGGCCACCAGAAAATGGACTGCCACTCGTTCTCGTCCAAATCCGACCGATACTACGTCCACTTTCGTCGTGCGTATCGACTGAACGGTGGTGCGTGATGTCATACTGGAGCGCTCGGGAGGGCTCGCTGGGAAGACGGCGAGGGACATTTTTAAGTGTGGTCACGGAAACCCCGTCTTCATCCGCCAGCTGTTACCGCAGCCGATCCACAATCTCTTTGTAAAGACGCTCGCGCGCAGTCGTGAGTTGAGTTTCGCGCGCCCTTTCGTCTCGGGTATGGTCGTCCATATGCGGGAGAATACATGTTCCACCCCGATCCCAATCACGTCGGAGAGTGACCTTGACACCTGCACGCCTTTGCCTCCTGGTCAGCCTTCTGCCCAGGCCGCTCCGCGCTCTAGTGCCATGGCAGTGGCTACCACTCCGATTGAGATCTCTCGTTGACCTGCACAACCTCCACTTCGTATCCACTGCTCCCACTCATCACTATCTTGATACAAATCCCCCTTCCCATACTACTCTTGACCTCTTCATAGTGAAAAACCTAAATGCTATCCAGACATTTGGAAAGTCTGATATTCCTTTTATTGCTGGTCATGATTTCATCTCGCTCACCTATCGCTTCGCTACTAACAAGCATATCACCAGAGTCATTAGATCCCGCGGTTTGAATCGGGTGGACGAAGCTGCCTTAAATGGGACCCTCAGGGGCCTTCACTCGTGTCTGGTCGACAATTCTTCAACACGACTGCAGCACTCTTTCGACCCGTCGATCGAAGCCGACGTGCATCCCCTTGACAACTTGGTGCACTCTCTCACTGAAGTCCTCATAAAATCCTTTGATGAGGTAGCCCCTCTTAGGTGCATCAGGTTGTCTTCTAGGCGTAAACCCTGGGTGACTCCGAGCATTCTTGCGCTTATGAAAAAGCGTGACGCTGCCTATAAACTGGCATCCTCCTCCCGCTCGGGCAGTGACGTCGCTGGGTATCGAAGACTACGCAACGATGTCTCAAATGCCCTCGACTCTGCAAGAACTTCTTGCATTTCAGGCAGACTGTCTTCCGCAGCCACCAGCAAGGCCAGATGGAGAGAGTTATGGAACTTGGGAGTCACAAGGCGCGCTCTTCCATCCCCGTTTCAATTTTTTTCTCCAGCCGTACTAAACACCCACTTTGCCAACATAGTCAACTCGTCCCCTCCATTGACACGTGACTTTTTGGACGCCCTTTTAGCGAGTCCCCCAAACGCTCCTCACGTCCACTCCCCATTCAATTTTCGTGAGGTCACTTGCCAGGAGGTCATGGGTGCACTAAACTCGTCCACATTCAGAACATTCGGTCCTGATGGTTTGTCTGTCAAGATGCTTAAACTCGTCTCCTCTTCTTGTTTCTCATTTCTCACGCATCTTGTCAACAAATCATTACTGTTCGGCGTCTTCCCTACCTCCTGGAAACGGTCTCTCATCACCCCTTTTGCCAAAGTACCTTCGCCCGCTCTTTTATCGGACATCAGAGCGATAGCAAGGTTATCTGAGGTATCAAAGGTGCTTGACAGGCTCGTTCATTTACCACTCTCGTCTTACCTGGACCGCCACAAGCTGCGTGATCCACGGCAGGCGGGTTTCGTGCGGTTTCACAGCACCCAGACAGCTCTCCTAGGTGTCCTGGATGACGTCCGCAGGGCTATTGAGGAGCGTAAAATTACAATCCTCGTCCTGCTGGATTTCTCCAGGGCTTTCGACGTTATCCCCCATGGTCGTCTGATGGTAAAGCTCAGGGACCTATGCCTGTCTGACACTGTCCTGGGATGGTTTTTTAGCTATCTGACTGACAGGTTTCAGGCTGTTATGGGGGAGGATGGCAGGGTGTCGGATTGGCCCAGGGTTGCTACTGGAGTACCGCAGGGTAGTATTCTAGGACCATTGCTATTTGCAATCTTTATCTCGGACCTGCCCTCTGTTCTCTCCTTCATGAACTACATGCTTTATGCCGACGACACGCAGGTCTATCTTCACTGTCATCCCAGCAGCCTTGCGGAGGCTTTGGGGAGGGTGCAGCTTGATGTGCAGGCTATAGTGGATTGGGCACTAGGAAACGGTATCTCCCTGAACCTCACCAAGACCAAGGTCATGATACTGGGCAGCGAACAGTACATTAGGGCTATCAACTTGAATGACATCGTGAAGATCACCATCAACGAGGTTCCACTCGACTAAGTTACTAGTGCTCGTAATCTGGGCGTGACACTTACTCCCACGTTAAACTGGTCCGAACATGTGAGAAGCGTGACGAGGAGGGCATACAGCTGTCTGGCTTCACTTCGTTTCCACAGGAAATCTCTCTCGACTACCCTCAGAAAAGTTCTTGTCGAGCAACTCGTTTTCCCACATTTCGATTACCTCTTAGTGGTTTGTATTCAGCTTGATGGAGAGCGCTCGTCTAAGCTTCAAGTTGCACAAAACGCCTGCGTACGCTTCGTAATAAGATGGATCCCTTTTATACCTTCTCTATCCTTAAACAGCCACATCACGCACCATAGACTAGCCCTGGGCTGGCTATCCCTTACCCCAAATAAGTATAGAGCCCTTGCCGTTCTGGCCTACTCTGTTGTATCCAGAAAATCGTCGCACTACCTGGCTGAAAACCTGTCTGTCCTGCTCGATGGTGTCATTATCCGCCGTCGGCGTTTGAATACAAGGCCCCTCGAACTGAGGCATGGAACCATTCCTTTGCTATCCTTGCTCAGAGAATACTCAACTCACTGAGCATGACCCTGTTCTCCACCGATCGGATCCCTAACTTCAGGGATTGGACCCGTGATCTATTCTTAAACTACGAGGCTAGAGCATGGATTGAGAGGGCGACTCGCGAGAAGTTAATGCCAGTGCCGGCACTGTCCGATTATACTCGCATACCAAACAGGGTCAATCCAGCCGCGTTCTCCCAAAATTATCCATCGTCCCACACTTACCCCTCTATCGACCTATGGTTCATGAAATAGCTAATTGAATGGTTATTTTCTAGCCGAACGCACGTCGATCTACCTTTATACCTTTCTTCTTTTCAGACTTTCCTTCTGTAAAACAGGTGCCATTCGCGTCTTTACTACTCTTGCTACTTTTATTATTTTTTAATACTTTTAGTATTTTGTTGTTCTTATTATTTTTATTATTCTCTATTACCTTTATTGTCTTTATTATTTTAGTATTATTTTTCATCTTTTATTATTGTTAATTTTGTCATTTTATCTGATAACTCATTTATATTGTTCTTTATATATTTTATTTTACTATATTTTACATATTTTATTCTATTTTTATTTTTACGTATATACTTTTAGTGTTTACTGTTAATGCCATTGGAAATTCGCTGCTCACCGTATATACTACTCACACAGTTTCACGTAATTCATCTTCTTCAAATAGTTAAATGCGTTACTATTCATCCTTGCATCTCCTCTTTTGTCATGTTTAAATTTTGTTATTATTTTGTTATGTGCATTTTCCAAACTCCCAGACGGGGTTCCACCTCATTGGCGCAATAAACGAAATAATCTAATCTAATCTCTCTCTCGATTTGATTCAGCGTAGCGTGGTGGTCTGCATGTATGTTTCAGGATAGATTTGTCCCTACGAACTAGATAATTTGATTAAAAAAAAACTTTCTTTTCACAATATCATTGCTATTTATTTTTTATACAATAAATTTCTGCTAGTAGAATCTTAAACTAATTTCTTGACATCACCACTGATTGGGTTATATTTTATAATTCGAGCATGTAGAATTAAACAATAAGCGATAGTGCTGTTAGGAAAATCTCCCATTTCAAACTCGAAGCGTACGTCTACAGGCGCACTGTTGATAGATTCATTTGGTTTCGAACAATCTATGACGATTAAGAATAATTTCTCAATGAAATCTTTCTTATTAAGCAACGGTTAATTTTTTTTTTCTGTAATAGCTTTGAAAATTAGAGTAGATATTTTAAAGTACTGCATACTGATTCTGTTCAATATTTAGATTAAGATTTACATATGGATAGGATTGTGAATTGAGAAATAGTTTTACATTACTAATTTTAAAGTGATCAAATATGCTTGCATTAGTGCCTAGTTCATTTTTTCGTTGAGTTTAAAAGGCTAAAATAACGAAGTGAGATTTTTCCAACTGATTTGATGTCTTCACTTTCCAAAAATGCTTTAAGGCAGTACCCTCAGATATGTAGCTAGTTAGTTGAGAGAGCGCATCGACTCGCGGTTGACTCACTGTGTACAAGTCGTAAGTTTGGCAACGTTGCCAAACTTACTCTACCTTCTCACACATTTGAGCGTATTGTTTATACACTTTTATATAGTATCAAATTTTAGTTATTACTATAATACATTATAATATATATTATTATTATAATTATATTATATAATATATATTATAATAATAAGTTTATTATTATAATATATTCGTTAAAATTTTGGTACGATAAGTAAAATTGCATATAATTCATTGCACAAATTATTTCATAACTTTTATTCCAGGCTCTGAATGCCATTTCTCTGAACGAATATCGATTTAAAATAATTGTTTACATGAGTCATAATTTTTCAGAATTTTTTCATTTGTGGGATTTTCTAAAAACGCCAAAAATGGCATTTTCCCATAAGACTACATGTTATATTCAATCTTTAATTTCTCGAGTTCAAAGTTCTGAAGTGTTACATAATTGAAACCATAGTTTTATAACACTTCAATAAAGATATGGTCGAAGTTTCAAACGATTCTTATTTGTAGATCATTTTTCGAGGGTACTCCCTTATGTGAGATAATTTCAGATACTCGTATAATTCCCAAGGACGGTAATAGTTGCTCTATCACGACCAATTTGACTAAGCAGTTTAATTTTTTCGCTATCGGATGCTTTTATGTATGGCAATAATGATTGAATTTTATTCAAAGTAATATTAATTTCTTCATAAGTATTTATTCCTTGCGAATTTCTAGGTGTAGTTATAACAGCATTCAAGTTATTTCTTGATATTGTAATGAAAAGCTCATGTTTGATATTTACTATGATTTTTCGATAATCTGCAGCGAATTCTAACAGCATACTGAGAGGGATAGTAACGTCAAAATACCAGTATCATTTATAAGCGACACTTTGTCGCTAGTCCAGCCAGCATTTTCCGCAATTAAACTTTGACTTGGGTTGAGTGATAACCAGTTCTTTATAAGACTTGTTAATCCAACATTTTTAGCTTTTTCTATTTTAATAGCATTTACTCATATCATATATCCTCAAAGAAAAGACAGAGGGCGTTATTAACCACCTAACAATAGTTTTTTCTACTGCATCACCATTTTCCTAAGTTAATCGACCACATATACGAATCATACTGTGAGATAGAAATAAAGATAAATCATGATGTTGAATTCCGATACGAACTTCATTATTATTATTATTATTATTATTTTTTTTTTTATTTCCAATAAAAATTACAATCTGTCCGGGGACAATAAGTAAATGTTATTAAACAATACAAACATTGGTTACAATAAATTTGTTATGATTACATGAAGGTACTTCACCGTTGCTCAGTACCTGTACGTTAATTACCGTATTTACTTAATTTACATTAAAAATGGTATTTTATATTTTTTAAATCTTGAAACTGTTGGCGTTGTATTTATTAGTTCCTTGGCGAGTTGGTTTGGATGTACCGAGATTCTATTTGTATATTTTTTGCAGAATGCTTCTATTTCTTCTCGTACGGTTACTATGTTTACGTCCTTCCTTATGTATTCGTTTGTGACAAACCATGGTGCGTCAGTGATGTATCGTAATGATTTATTTTGGAATCTTTCTATTATATCTATATTTGATTTTGTAGCAGTGCCCCACAATTGAATGCCGTACGTCCATACTGGTTTAATTATTGCTTTGTAAATTAATAGTTTATTTTTTATTGATAGTTTGGATTTCCTTCCGAGTAACCAGTAGTATTTTCTCGTCTGTAAATTTAATTGCTTTCTTTTTGTCCATATGTGGTCTCTCCATGTTAGTCTTCGGTCCAGGTGCATTCCTAGATATTTTGCTGAGTCTCCTTGTGGGATCAGTTTATTATTTATATATACTGGTGGGCATATTCCTTTTTTTTTGTGTAGGTTACTTGGATTGACATCGTTTCATTTATTGTAATCCTCCAGTTATTGAACCATTTTAGTGCTATATCCAAGTATTTTTGCATATTGTTTGAAGCTTCTATTTCATTAGCATGTGATATCATTATTGCTGTGTCGTCTGCGTATGTGGCTATGTTGACGTTATCTACAATTGGCAAATCGTGTGTATATATTAAATATAATATAGGACCGAGTACGCTTCCTTGGGGAACTCCGGCTTTTATTTGGTATAATCCAGTTATTTCATTATTAATTTTTACCTTGAAAGTTCTAAAGTTTAAATATGATTTTAGTAATGAATAGAGATTTTTTGGTACTATTTTATTAAGTTTATATAAAAGTCCTTCGTGCCATACCTTATCAAATGCTTGCGCTACATCAAGAAATACAGCATTGCAGTATTCATTCTTCTCAAAAGTTTTTCTTATTTTATTAATGACTCTGTTTATTTGTTCTATTGTGGCGTGATTGTTACGGAAACCGAATTGATGTTCAGGTATTATATTTTGTTCTGTTAATATTTTGTTTAATCTTTTACTTATTACTTTTTCACAGATTTTAGATAAGGTGGGTAATAAGCTGATTGGCCTGTAAGACGCGACGTTTTGGGGCGGTTTACCTGGTTTTGGGATGAGTATCATTGTTGCTATTTTCCATACAGTGGGGAAGTAACTTAAGCGAAAAATTGAATTTATTACAATAGTTATGTACCTTATGGCTTTTATGGGTAGTTCTTTCAGTAGTTTTGCATTAATATTATCATGACCAGGGCTCTTTTTATTTTTTAAATTGCGTATTATAAAATTTATTTCTTTTACTTTAATATTTTTATTTAATTGTTCATTATCATTGTTATTTTGTATATTATTTAATAAGTTTTGTTCTTCTACTTCTGTTATTTTCCGTTGGGAGGGATTAAATACATTTTGTAGGTGTTTAGCGAATGTGTTAGCTTTATCCATATTAGTTCTAGCCCAGGTCATATTATTTTTTAATATGGGAGGTGAGAATTTTTGCGGTTGATCAATTTTTTTAGTTGCTTTCCAGAGTGAATAGTCAGTAGCGTCAGTTGCAGTTAGGTTAGTAAGATAATTATTTATATTTTCATTTTTTTCTTCATATAAAATTTTTTTAAGTTCTTTAATAGATCGATTATATTGCGTTTTATGTACTTGTAATTTAGTTTGCTGCCATATTTTTCTTAGCTTTCTTTTTTCTTTAATTTTATCCATTACTGTTTTAGAAATAGTTTGATTTATGTTTTGTTTTGATATGTTTATAGGAGTTGCATTTTTGGCAGCTTGATATATATTTTTATTTAGTTTTTCAATCGTGATATCGATATCCTGCTTGGTCTTTAGTGGTATATTACATGTAAGTTTTTCATCTATTATTTCTCTGTAAAGTTTCCAGTCTGTTTTTTTATTATACAGTGGGATATTTTTTGAAGTTGTTTTAATTGTTGAATTAAATTTAATAATAATTGGGGAATGATCAGAAGTTAAATCAAGGCATGTTTTAGCTGTAAAATATTTAGGGCATAAGCCTTTTATAATTGCAAAATCTATTAGGTCTGGTAATTTATTTATGTCAGAGGGCCAGTAAGTCGGTTCGCCTGTTGATATTGGTGTTAAGTTTTCGTTTTTCATCACTGCGTATAGTATTGCTCCTTTAGAATTTGGAGTTAGCGACCTTGATCCCCACCATGTATGTTTAGCATTATAGTCTCCGCCAGCAAGGAAGCGATTTCCTAGGCTATCAAAGAATTTTATATATTTTTCTTTTGTTATTGTGTGTCTTGGAGGGCAGTATAATGCAGATAGAACTATTTGGCCGGTATTATCTGAAATTGCTACATTTGTTGCTTGTAAGTAGTCGTATTTGTATGGTTCTACTTCATGATGATTTATTGTATTTTTAATTACTATAGCTGTTCCTCCGTGTGCCTTGCCGTCGGGATGATTTGTGCTGTATAGTGTGTACTGTGGGATTTTAAGATAGTTTTTATGTGTAAAATGTGTTTCAGATATTAACATGACATCTATGTTATTTTCTATGAGAAAAGGTTTTAATTCTACACTTCTTTGCGCTAAACCGTTAGCGTTCCAAATTGCTATTTTTATTTCTGTGTTCATTTGATTTTGTTTATGAGCGTCGTAAGTAGATTTAGCATTGTGTCCATTCGATTCATCAACTGTGTCATCATGTTTTCAAGTTGACTGTTATTGTTTTGGTTTTCTATTAGTTGAGGTGTGTGTGGTGTCTGTGTTTGTTTTGATTCTTCTTGCGCTGTGTTTATGTTACCTCGTGCAGCTTGTACATATGAGACGGTTGGTCTTATGATATTTTCCGTGTTTATTTCTATTTGTTTTGGTCTTAATGCCGGAAACAATTTTTGTTGTAGAATTTTTCTTGCGTTACATCCTTTGTAGCTAGCTACATGATTTCCGCCACAGTTTGCGCATTTGACGTCTTTTATTTTTGCGTGTATTGGGCAGTCTGCCGTGAAATGATTTTTCGCACATTTCACGCAAACAGGCAACCTATGGCAATAGTTTTTCGTATGGCCATATTCTTGGCATCGCATGCATTGTAGAATGTCTCGCTTTTTACGCGGGGGCTCGAAGCTAATGATTTGGTTCATTAATTTATTGATTTCATATATTTCTTTATTGTTTACATTGGTTTTAATTTCAACGAAAAAAATAGGTAGTGGTTGCTTTGTTATTCTGTGTTTAATGTTCGAAATTCTAATTCTGTGGTTATACGATTCTATTTCTTTTTTAAGTTCTTGTAAATCAACCGACGGATGAATGTTTTTAAGTACCGCTTTATATGGTTTGTTTTCTTTCTTTTGGAATGTATAAAAGTTGGTGTTTTTTCTCTCTAGTTCAGTTATTGTAGGGGTAAATAATTCCGGATTTTCTATTTGAATTTTAATTTCATTATTTGGCAATACTTTTAGGGTGTATTCATTTTTTGTAATCTGATCTAAAAGGGCTTTTAGGGGACTAATATTTAATACGCCACTTACAAATATCGGCGGTGATTTTGCTGGTTTTCTGACTACCTGTGATGACGTTGGTGTGTTTACGTTTTCGTTTTCCTTTTCATTGTTTTTGTTATTTTCCGTTACTTCCAGCACTTCAAATTGGTTGTTCAGTGTAACTGTGTCATTGGAATTACCAAGCCAATAGTCTTTAATATAAGTTTGCCTTTTCTTGAATAAACGATTTTCTTCTGGGCTACTTCTTAATCTTTTGTTTTGCACTGTTTTCCATACTGTTGTTTCTTCGGTTGTTTTTTCTTTTTGCACTATTTGGTTATTTTCAGCCATACTGGCTGCGTTTTGTTTAATTTCGAGAATAAATGTGTTTTAAAATAATCTTAGAATAAACTTAGAATAAACTTAGAATTTCTCAGATTTTTCACGAGCGTTTCATCACACGTCCGTACAGGACGAGCTCAACAGTCGAAGTGATTATTATTATAACGTGATAAAGAATAGGTTTGATGTGTATGAACTTCATAATGAGCTAGCGACTCATTGAAAAAGATACCTGAATGAATGTTTAGAATTTCGTCCATTTTGCTGTAAACAACACACTAACGTGCAAAATACTTTCGATAACGGACAATTTTCGATAACTTTTAGTTTTAAACTTTTTAGGAACTAAATGTTCCTAGATGCGAGTGTTGGGATAGCTCGCTCTTGACTGATCACTGGCTGATATTTTGGTCTATTAATATACCCTCATCCAATCTTAATATTTTTATTGTTATATTAAATACCCATTATGATATTATATCTTTTATATGAAATCATACAGTGATAATTTCTGCACGAAAATTTAAATGACCAATAAACTTGATCAACAATACGTATCTGTAAATGATCAATGCTTCTCACGGTGACTGGAAGGTAAATAACGTGTGAAGAAACTTCTATAATCTTATATCCAGGTGGTACGGCTGGAAAAATTCATGTATAGTGTACACTTTACGTTCGTTTATATAGGCACCCGTAGGAATATTGCAGTCTATATGTGAAGCATTCACTTTTAGTATTGGCAAATCGTCCTATGTGCCTCCAATTCTGTCTTGGTAACATAGTGTTTGCAGGCACCATGATAAACGTACATGTACCTGTTCCGGAGTTTGGCTGTCAGATGTCGAGGTGGCGAATGTTTCGCCTTATAACGTTTATTTAAGTTGCTTAGTGCCAAAGTGACACTCCAACTAAATACGTATTTGATTACTCCCATAGGCCCGCAAGAGCTTTGCCATGTTTTAATATAATCTACTGGTCGAAATTGCATGAAGTCATCGTGGACCCGCTGTTCTGGCCATGGTTTACCCTGTTCATCGCGGTGCGGTATGAGAAAATGCAGTCGTCGGTCGGCGTCATCCTCCTTCGCATAGGCTGGTGTAGTTAATCGTGGCGTAAACCCAATTGGGTTCGTTGTTTCCCCGTCTTCGTCTTCCAAAGAGTGTTCATCTGAAGTATAAGGTGACCATTCCCCTACGGTACACGGGAAGAATCTTAGTATCGCCGCAAGGTAATCATCCTCGAGAAGAAATTCTATAATGATTTCTCCATAATGTGAGGAGGATGGGGCTGCTATCGTTGTAGTAGAGCGTATGGTCCCCACAGTACTAAATAATTTGATGACCGCAGCTTCTTGTTGAGGGTCATCAAATTTGACTCGAATTGCAGTGAAGGAGTCATCTACTGGTGCCATAGCTCCGAGGCGAATTCCGTTAATTTCTTCCATTCGAAGATAGAAATATAGTCCAGTTAGTTGCGTGGTCGAGAGAAGAGAAAAAAGTACAAAGATTTAAGACTAGACATAAACAAGAGTAAAGAAATAGGTCAAAGTTTAAAGAGTTATGGGTCCGTTAAGTAAAATAATAATTATATAATTGAATGGTTCAATAATTTTTTTTATCCTACGACTTATAATTTATACAGCTGATTCGAAGTATCTTCTATCTTCAGGGTCAATTCTTGTTATTACGTCTTCTTCCGTTAGGTCAGTTCGTCGGGCTTTTCGTAAGGTTGCCCGTGGATTAGGAGTAGGGTCCATTAATTTAATTTTCGTGAGCCTAACAAGATCTGTAGAGGGTTCATTTTTGTCTAATCCTATGTTCGGTCGGCTTGTTTTGGTAGAATTCACCTTATACACTCTTCTCACTTCTGGTTTAGGGTATTGTCTTTTCATTTTTCGTTCCCTGAGTTTATTTTGGTGCTGCCACCTGTAGGTGGTATCGTGATCCTCATAGATTGATGCGGCTATCCATTCGTCGCAAAGCCAGTGGTGCCTAGTTTCATCACTGTGGTCCCATCTTCTTTTCTTTACGTCAGCATATCTAGCGCCGTAAATAGGATCGCATTCTTTTAAGGCTGTTGCGGCATAAAAAAAATTCATACAGACTCCGCTGTCTGGATTTGTAAACCCGAAGAATTTTCAGATTTTATCAACGGATTAGGTATAGTAGCGGAGGGTTTCGGTTTCTTCGAGGGTTGAATGTGAAGGGTTTCAATTTGAGCTTGTTTCTTAGATCGTTCTTCAGACATCCGGGCAGACGTTTGCTTATTCGTAATCAGTCCGAGGCTATGAAGAATTGATCTGTGTCGAGGATCCGGTGTATGCACGTGAGGTGATTCGGTATTATTTAACGATTTTGTGCGTACGATGCAACATTTATAAATTATACTGATAATTATTATGATTAGGATATTAATACTGAATCCTCCATAAATCAGTCCTGATTGTGTTGTTGTGATTTTTTTATGATTTCTTATCATTTGCGTCTTTTCCGTGATGCGCTTAATGTTTTTTCTTGGCTGGTCCAGGTTTCAGCTTGTGGAGTCCATTCTTCCAATTTAATATTTGTTTCAGATAAATGGTTAGTGTCGGGTAAAGATTCGTTAGGTTAAGGGTTAAGTTTAGTTGATATAGGTAAACATTTGTATTGTCTTTGCCCACTTCCGTAAACAAGGTCGCATCCTTGGTATAACCGATGCACCCCGGGGTAATTCTTAATATTCCTACCCCGTGTATTTCGGTTTTTTGGTCCACTTGGTTCGGGCAGACAATTCGGACTGCATCTTGTTGGTTGGCAGAGTATATCCATGACCCATCCGTTGATATACAATTCCAACTGGTAATTCGTTGTATTCTCAGAACTATGTCACAATGGTATAGTTCATGACTGGATGGTTGTAAAAGCAGTCCTAGTTCGCATTTACTATTTAGATTAGCATCTTAAACAGGTCCTCCTACCGGACATATAAATGTATAGTGTGTTCGCGCACGACTTTGCAATGAATGATGATTCATCTGTATATATTGTTTTTGATCCGAACTTAATGCCAAGTACGGGTATTCGTGTTTGATATATGCAGATCTTCCAGTTGAGCTTGGTGATTGCGGTATCAATACTGAGTGCAGACGGTATAGATTATAGTAATTTCTGTCAACTAGAGGTAAATGAATGACAATATATGTCTTCTTTTCTAGCTGAATCGCGTCAATGATGGAAATTTTAATAATTTCTCTAATTCGGAGGTGTTCGGTTGGAATTGGGAAATTGAGGTCCGTTACCATGAATTTTATATCATTTGCTATCTGGTGCAACATGTTAGAATCTATAAGGTCCGGATGTATTTTGCCCCTTTTCAACGCATGAATAATTTCAAGAAGTATTTCCGAGCATTTGATAAAATGATCTAATTTTGCCTTTAGCATTCTTCCAAGTGAATGTACTGAAAACATGTATTCCAGTCGGGCATTTTCATTTTCTAATTTCCTGAATTTTTGTCGCATTTGGAGGTTTAAATTATAAATTCTGTCCCCGTGGACGTCCATCATTTTATATAGTTTATCCATTCCTGTGGTAATTATATGGATCCTATCATTAAAGAGTTTAATGATATCTTTTTGGTCTGCATATAATTGATTTATATTGGCTTCTATTTTATCTATAAAAAAATTCTTATGTTTTCACTCCTGATATTTGATGATTTTATTTTATTAAATTTCTGATCTTAGGAGTTATCCCTGTTAGGGATAACTCCTGTTAGGGATAACTCCTAAGATCAGAAATTCTATTTTATCTGTTTCGTCAATGGTCACTAATCCAAATAAACTATGACTCAGTCTTCCTATGCCTCCAAAAGGTACCAGTCTTTTCGGCCTTATATTTTTAGGTCCTTGGACATCGGGTGGCTGAATATGTCCCATGTTTTCAATAGTTCCTTGAATCTTCATTCGTATTATTTCAAGAATGATTGTCTTCAGATCAATGTGATCCTTGCCGATTATATTACTGCAAGTTTCCTCATTGAGATGCTCAGTACAATTTTGTAGTAGTGACCGAAGGTCAATTATAGCAGTGTTCTTCGCCAGGAACAAATTGAAGCCAATGTATACTTTCCCATCTGCCCTCTTTATTCTCATTGGATCTATTCTTTCGTAGTAAATTCCTGAATTGTTGTCTAACTTTTCTATAGAATAAGCTTGGGGGTCCATAATAGACGGGGTGAATACGGAGAGAAAGGAAAGTAAGATTAGATACATATTAAATGAAAGGAAGTATTTTAAAAGAAATAATACCTGAAAGAACAGAACAAAGTAAATAGTATAGACGAAGAATATAGAACAGATAAGATAAGTGAGTAATTGAATTTATAAAGCTACGCCTGAAGTTTAAGTTTATCCATATGCTTCCGTATTGTTTTACCATTGGGTAATTCTAATAAAACGTTCTTATGATCTAAATATCGATGATTTTTAGGGGTTTTTTATAATAACTATCGACTTTTCCTACCCGAGGTTCGTTTAATATCCAGGCGTAATCACTGACTTTCCCTTTAAAGGGTCTAGCATGTTTATCATATTAGTTTTTAGATTTTTCCTTTTCACAAATTTGATTATCACTCGCTGCTATCTTTAGTTCTGTCAAACGTAAGACTAGATCGCGTAGGTATTGATTATTGGTCCCTAATTTTTCCTCCCTAGGTATCTTCATGGGGAAATGAGCGATTCGTCCGTAAACTAGTTCAAAGGAGGTGTAACCAGTTCCATTATGTATACTTGTATTATATGTAAAAACCGCAAAGGGGGTTAACCGATCCCAGTCGTCGAAACGCTCCGAATATATCCGTAAGAAATCGATTAATGGTGCATTGCTTCTTTCAAGAGACCCATTAGTCTGATGTCTATATCCGAAAGTTGTTAAATGATGAATTTTGAATAAGTGTAATAGTGATTCTACAATCTCCGAAAGAAAGCTTATCCCGCGATCTGACAATATTGCTCTAGGGGCATCGAATTGGCATATTAAGTGTCTTGCTAATGCGTCAGCGATAGTGGTTGCTCTAAGGTCCTTTATTGGTACTACAATTAGGTATTTGGTCAGATTGCATTGCATGATCAGCAGGTGAGAATTTCCACTAGGAGTGGTTCGTAATTTTTCTACGGTGTCTATCGATACCTTGTCGAACGCCTCGATTGGTGTGTCCGTAATCAGCATCGATTCCCTAGTCTTGTGACGATCAATTTTCTTCTCAAGACAACTTGGACATTTCCGTACGTAATTTATTATGTCCTTTCATAGTCCTGGCCAATAATATCTTGATCGAATTTTTTGGTATGTCTGGTTAATACCCTTATGGCCACCCACTAGGCTGTCATGTAGTGTTTTAATTATTTCCGTCCGCTGGTTTGCCACTGGGAGAACCATGTTCCCATAACAAATAATTACTTTTATAGGGCTCTTCTCAAAAATTCTTATTAATATTTCTGTTAGTAATCCAAGTCCAAGGTCATCAGTATAGTCCCCTCTTCTAGCAATCCGGAAACTTACTATATTTCTTTTAATCAGTATCATCTTTAAATTTGTAAGTCCGACTTTTATAGCCTCTATAGTAATGGAGTCATTATATCTGTCTTTTACGACTACAGAGAAAATATTATGGTTTTTATATTTGGTCGTTAATATTTGTCCGACCTTAGGTTTCAAAGATTTCATATTGCGTAGGTCTATAGCCCCAATTTCACTTAATAATTTCGAGATAGCAGTTTGGTTATTACAGTCTCGTGATATAAAATGTACAATGTTATCTCGTCGATAGGTTAAACATTGTTGGCTCGTGCTTACATTATTTTGTAAGATATATTTTGCAGGTCCTATTGAAGAATTTCTGCTCCTGGTTTCACTGCTTGAGCTTGGGTTCTTATAGTCTTCCGGTCTTCGATATTGGTTAATTAGTCCTGTCGGCGGTAACAAGAAGAATAGTTCATCATCTACGGGTGTTTTTGAAAAGTATAATTCTACAGAACTCTTGTTTCTAGGATCTGACTCTTCTGGTATGCCCTCAAGCCCTTCGAATCTTACCAGAAGTCGAGGTCCTTTAACCATAGGAGTACTTCTGGCTCCCGGTATTCCTGTTTTAATAGTTGGGGTTACTGATATCTCTCGATATCGTGGCTGACTTAAAGTTTCTTCAGCTTCCTCAATTCTTTCGGGACTCTCTTCTTTAGTCCTATCCGAGAGACGTTGATTTTCATCTTCATCCGGGCGATCTGTGTCTGAGCCACTGCCGTGTTCTAGGTGAGATTCCATTAATCTTTGCGAATCTTCCACTAGCTTCATTATTCTATTCGCTATTACCTCATCAGAATCATTTCTTTCACCATATAGGTCAAGGCTCCATAGTGTCTCTTGTAGTTCTTGGGGGGGTCGTCTCCATCTGAAAAATGAGAAGGCATTTCTATGATTCGGTTATCTCGCGCAAGGGCCATGTCGTTCCAATAGTACGATTTATTATCTAAACTTCTATGTTTTCGCAAACTGGCTTCGAATTTTTCTGCTGATTTCCACACTTCGTTTGCCGATAAACTAGTCCTCTGTGCCGGGGCACGTTCTTCGCATCTTTTAGTAGAACTTTCATTTTCTGCTAATTCATCGTCTTCTCCAGAGTTCCCGCTGGTTTGAGGTCCACTAACTTCTAGCTCTATTCGTTCAGTAATATTCAAATTCCGATTTCTAATATTCAAATGGAATAATTTCCTTTCACTTCTATGGTTACTTCTCTCTCATGGGTATTGATAGCCATAATCTTGCAGGTTTCATGATCATTAATGACTATGCCTTCCCCAAGAAACACTTTTTTGTCGCCCATATTTATTCTAGGTAGATACCCTTCTGCGAGCGTACTCTTCAGCAAATTAATCTGTATAACTTGACGAGTCCTTGGTGCTAATGTAGTATATCGTACCGTGCCAACCGCCAGTCTCTCTTTGCTATCTGTAATCTTATTACTCGCACTTACTTTAAAAGCCATTCATTCTATTCCGCTATCTAGGTCCACTGCAGTTTCAATATCCAATATTTCATCCTCACGAGCTCTGATACTCATTGTTTGTATCAGATCACCTTGTAGTCGGTCAATGGAAACATCAATCGGTAAGAACGGTATCGGGTTCATTACATCACTATTTACCATTAGGCTGTTATGATAATACGAAATCACTGCATTGGTGTCGATCAAATAATCTCTGCCTAACATTCCATCCTCTTCAATAGGAAAATTGTTCCATACTATGTGGAATTTTGCGTTATTTTTGATTTTCCATTAATGGTTAATATTGCCGTACCTATGGTCGGAACGGTGTGTGCCGTAATACCGCTCAAGGTAGTGACCTCCCTCGGATCAAACCTTGTAGTCCAATTTAATGCACTAAACTTAATTAAGTTCACGGTTGATCCATTATCAACCATGAATACGGTCCACTTTTTACAGGTCTCTAGTATGTGAAACCTTACTCTTGTTGGCGCATAGATCTGATTATTTCCTGTGCCAAGTCCCCAATTTGAGGCAACTGCGATGACTGGTTCATTAACGATTGCGGATTCCTTAGTACCGTCATCACTTTTGCCGGAGGTACTCCCGGTTTTTCGAACGTTGATTCTTCCTGGATGTCGGTCAACATCGTCTTCGCCTTCGGTTGTTGATGTTGAATTTTGTCTTGATTCTGGCGGCACGTCTGACAGGGGCCCGTTCCATTCGCTACTGGGCGAGCCCTATCCGAGTTTAAATTATTTGCATTATTCTGTTGCTGGTACTTTGGATTAGATCTAAGCTCGCCTCTTTACTGCTGGTGATAGCCTATTGTTTCATAACGTTTTCCAGAGGGATGGTGATACGAGTTTGTGTCCAGGTTATATAACCATCCTATGTGCGGCCCATTATCCTGATAATTTTTGTAACGAGGCTTCCAGTTCCTATTTTGGTACTGCCTCTGCCCTTGAAATCGATTCTGTTGCTGTCCTTGGTTATTCTGGTTATTCGTATACGACTGCTGTCCGTTATTTCTTTGTACGAACAATTGTTGAATTTCTGCGGGTAATTCCTCCAACTCGTCCTCTAATTATTCCTCTTATTCATTTTGTTGGTCTTGTACGAAGTTAACATTGAGGCTGCGCAATAAATTTGTCCATTTGTTAGGGTTCAACTCCCCATGCCTTGCCCTTGACTTATTTCTTGTTTCTATACGCAATGCTTTTTTATAAGCATCCTCCAAGGTTTTAGGCTGTTTAATGTCCACTAAGTCTCCAATTTCTTTTGGCAATCCATCTATGAAAGTCTTAATAGTCGAGTTGCGCATTGAAGTCATCATCGTCTCGGTGTACTCTTCTCCGAGCTCTTCTTTCAGCGCATTCTGCGCACGGTTCAGCAGAATGTTTATCCTGTCGTGAAAGTTTCCGACAGTGTCCCCTTGTATCATACGCAGACTATGGAATTTTGAATCGTAGTATGCGAAGTCTTTGCAAGGTGCGAACCGCTCCTTTAAGATTCTGATTAAGTCATCAACTGCTTTATTTGATTTTTCATAAATGCAGTCACGTGCGGGTCCTCGTAGTTTAGCAGTTATTAACCAGACAAAATTTTGTTCCTGTGAATCTGTTATAAATGCTCTTCCATTGAGAATATCCTGGATGAAGTCTTTAAGCGGCACATTTTTTCCATCGAACTCCGTAATTCCTTGTACTATATTCTGTAGGGTAAATCTGGATAACACTAGTCAAAAACTGTAAAGTAGCCGACTTCATTTCGTTACGGTCCTATGTACGTTGCTATCTTGCTATGTATCTTGCTTTCGTTTTCATATAAGGTCGCACTAAATTTTCCCCGCAGTAGTTTATAGATTATATGTGGCCCAGGGTCTTATTTTTATTTTTAATATTATAGATAAAAAAGATAAAATAATGGTAAAAAAAACTAAATAAAAACGACAATACAATAAAATTTTCCGTTGTCAATAAAAAAAAATAATAATAATAATTCCTAACAAGGTAAAAATTAGTCTATTAAATTATTCAAATAATAATTATTAACAAAATACTAATTATTAATAGTTAATATATGTACCTATAATAAAAAGGGTAAAATGGTTAAGAGAAATTTAATAGCAGGATGGTACGGTATAATGTCAAGTATCAATCCCCTGTTAGAGCAAAATAAAAAAAAATAAATTCGTCTATTTCACAGAAGGGAAATATTTCGTAAACGCGCACATCAAATTTCGAACGATCGTTCATGAAATAATATCCTAAAGAAATTTTGGTAAGCTGCGTTTAAAAGGACCCCGCACAAACCTTACGGAAAAAGACTTTCTGTCGAAATGGTTCAAAATTTGGGATTAGCTAGCCAACATCATGTAGATCAAAAGTCTCCATGGGCGCATCGACCGGCTATGACTATAGTATATATAATAAAAACGACAAAGTTTGGAAAGTAAGAACACTGTATGATTATTTTCGTCAAAATTGTATGCAATTTGGCTTTTTTGACTATAATCTATCAATAGACGAGATAATGGTCAAATATTATGGCAGATTCGGAATAAAACAATGTATACGAAATAAACCAATCCGATTCAGGTTCAAGGTGTGGGCACTTTGCTCCTCAGATGGATATATATATGAACTTGACATTTATACGGGAAAAGCTGGAATTGATGAAAGAAATCCTTTAGTTGCCGTCGGTTTGGGATCTAGAGTCGTCATGAAGTTACTTTCACCTCTATTAGAAGTAACTGACAAAGATGATCTTCGTAAATATCATATATATTTTAATAATTTTTTTACAAGTCCAGATCTGATGGTTCATTTAGATAAACTAGGATTATCAGCAACTGGGACTGTTAGACAAAACCGAGTCAAAGAAAAAGTTGAGATGCCAAAAAAAGCAGAAAGGGGTACAACTATGGCTTTGCACGATAGTAATTCAAATTTGAATTATATCACTGTTATGGACTCAAAACCTGTATCAGTTCCTTCAACGAAATATGGTGATGAGCCAAAAGTTGAAGTACAGAGATGGCACGAGTCATCTAAGAAGTCAATTCTCTTCCCTCAAGCGTTTTCAATGTATAATCGATACATGGGTGGAGTTGATCTGCATGATCAACATTGCAAAGCATTGACGCCTACAATTAAAAGTAAGAAATGGATGTGGTGTCTCTTTGTGAGACTTATTCAGGCAGCATTGACAAATTCTACCGTCATCTATAATAAGCTTCATCCAGAATTACCAAAGGGAACGAAAGACCTTGTGCAAGAAGTTTGCCAATATTATCTCGATAAGTTTTCAAGGGACCGCCCTGTCAGACAAAAAAGACATAGTGATAGTTCATCGAACGAACACAAAATAAAAATAGGTAAGTACCTACATTGTGAGGTTTCATCGTGTAAAAAAAGAACTCAGCTGTACTGTGAACAATGTTCTAAAGTTGTATGCAATGATCACAGAAATGACCACATGGATGAAGCTTCATAGAAATTTGAATGTATTATAGAAAATCGCTATTTTACAGTTATTTGTTTTTGGAACAAATTGACATTTGACAAAAAAACGTTATATATATTTCTTTCATGTTTTTTCCCGTAGAATCGATTGCCGCTATCAGTTTTTTAAAAATAATACCTTTTTGATAATTTGTTTAAATAATTTTTTATAAACAATTGAAAATGGTAAAAGAAAAAACACGGGTATTTTTTTTTTCGATTTAGCTACGATTGGCATAGTTAGTTTGGCGCTATCTTTCCCAGGTTTGGCATGGGCCTTAATGGGTTAACTTCTTGGTTACTCGACAAATCAATGTAGGCTAATAAGTAAATATACAGGGTGTCCCATTTTAAGGGAACCACCCCGAAATTTTCTACGGTTGATATTCTACAAAAAAAATTGTTCAGACAAAAGTTGCTTGGGACAATGAGAGCCACCATTCCCAAAAATCGAATTTGACCTTGAGATTTATTTTCAAGGCCATTTGAAGGTCAAAGTCATTTTTGAATAGGAACCTATAATTTTGATCCCGGATTCGGAAAGAGTGAGAAATTCTATGTTTAGATAAGGTATTATGTGTGGGGTGCGGTTAACCCCTTCCCCGCGTAAACTCATGAAGAAGTCAAAGGACCCCGCACAAACCTTACGGAAAAAGACTTTCTGTCGAAATGGTTCAAAATTTGGGATTAGCTAGCCAACATCATGTAGACCAAAGTCTCCATGGGCGCATCGACCGGCTATGTCTAGGTTTCGAGATATGATGCCTCAAATGTAGGCCAAATGATGGATTTCTGAATTACCGGTAACGTCTGCGTGATCAACTTTTAGTATGCATATGTTGATACGCGCACCCATACAAATAACACAGTAAACAAATAAAGAATTATTAATATATGTATGCATTGTGACGGTAAACGTCAAGTTAGCGCTAATTGCGTAACCTTATTGTTGTCCGTGAGGGCAGCACCTTCCGGGGGGACAAAAACACGAAATAAAGGAATTCGGCACGCGAGCAGACGGGACGCGCGCGAACGAATTTGAACCAGTGGAGCCGAGACCATCCTGGAGTCCGCTCGCTATCGTTACTATCGTCGCTAATTCCCGTGTCCTCGCCATACACACGCTTTAAAAAACAGCTGAAATTAGTGATTCAGGAGTGCTGCCGCTAAGGAGCTGCCCAGCTGCGAGCCAGAGGCGAGAACGAGAGAGAGAGAGTGCGAAAGGTTTCGCCATCGAGGGCGAAACCAGTGCGTGCGCGCGTCCGCGACTCGCGAACACCAAAAAAAGAAACAATAACAGAACTGTGTCGTGTTGTGCGGAGTACCCGTTGTTTTTCCTCGGTCGCCTGCAAGTAAAAGGTAAGCTGGCCAGCTTAATTTCGCGACCGCGACTACGTAAATAATAATTCGATCTTAACATTTAATGCATGCATGTAATGGCTCTCGTAACGAAGAGCGGCGAGCGTACCGGCAAAGCATGTTGTCGATGAGCGAGCGTGCGTGTAAACAAACGCGCGGGCCGACCTTTGTGAGTTAGAAAGATAATAAAGCATCCGATTTATAATACTAACAAGTATTTTCGTTGATTCTCTCCTCACATAGCTTCCACTCAATTTAGTTAGGTTATAGACGATAATCGGTTGACCGGCGTACGTTTTCTCGTGCTCTCCCGAACAAGCAGTGAGCATTAACGATTCACGCGTGTCCCCTTAGTATAATCACACGATGTATTTATTAAACGGTCACACCCCCGTTACAGCATATATATAGACATGTATATATACATACATATATCTCTCAAAAAATTATCGACGACCAGGCAACCGCATACGTGTATTATTGGGTTATCAACATCATATATATACGATATATAGGGTGTCCAAAAAGTAACGATACACCTGAGAAATTTTCTAAGCCGGTTATTTTTTTAACCGGGTGAAGGTTATTCTTCAAGTAACTTTTTACGAGGAATCCGATGGTAACCTTGGATTTGACCTTGAATCTCATTTTCAAGGTTATTTTGAGGTCAACCTCATTTTTTTAAATGGAAACCCCTATTTTTTATGGCGGAATCGGAAAGAGCGGAAAATTTTACGTCCAGATATGTATTGAGGTATGAGGTTGAGGTAACCCCTAGAGGTCAACTGGAGGTCAAAGTATGAATTCTTAAAAATCTCGCGAATTCAGTGGTTAAACAAAACAAACAAAAGGATAACACCAGGTAACTTTCAACGGTGATCTTTAATTTGTCCTTGAACCTCATTTTCAAGGTTATTTTGAGGTCAACCTCATTTTTTTGAATGGGTACCCCTATTTTTTATGGCGGAATCGAAAAAAGTGAAGACTCTCACGTATGGATGAGTTGAGGTTTTAGGTTAATGTGACCTCTAGGGGTCAGATGAAGGTCGAACTGTGGCTTTGTAATAGTACCGGGATTTTAGTGGTACAAGGAAGCAAATAAAGGTCATGGAAACCCCCATTTTCGACAGCGGCAATCGAAAGAGCGGAAAATTTCACATCCAAATATCTACTTAGATCATAAGTCAAGGGCGAACTTAAAGTTTAAGGTCAGTCGAAGGTCATCCAAACTTAAAGACGTCCTAAAATTTTTTAAAGTTTTTTTCATAATGGAGAAGGGTATTTATTTAGTAATTGCCCATCGGAGATCCGTGACCTTGAATTTAACCTTCAACCTCATTATCAAGGTTTTTTCAAGATTAATTTTTTTACTTTTAGCGTTACCCAGGAACAACGACGTGGACGTAGTAAAATCTGTCCCTTTGGGGTGCTTTATTTTCGTGAGTTCCCCTCGCCTCTCACGATCGGGGTGCTTGATTTTCGTGAGTTCCCCTCGCCTATCAACAATGATTTTTTACGCTTATTTTCTTAATAACTTGATTAGCCGGTCAAACTTTTTAAGGTTACTATCCCATACCTATTCATTGAAAATCCACTAACAATTTCACTTGGTTCTATCCTTAGGAAATGTACTATGCCTAACTTTATCGTTTTGAGCTTATTCTTCGCGACAATTGCATTTTCAAAAATTAATATTCGAAAATCTCCATAAAGCATTAGTGCATTAGTCGGACTGTAGTAGAACTTTTTTGTAAAAGTACTCAAATTATAATTTTCATTTTTTGAAAACATTTATTTGGGTTGCAAGCTTTTTGTTTTTAATTCTGATTGATTTTTGAGTAAATTTCGATTCGCTGACTTAAAATGGAACGCCTCATTGAACGAGAAAGAATATCACTTCTTATGATGAGAGGCTGGGGTGGAGTAGAAAGATCTTACAGGGCAGTGAGAAATCTTTTTAATGAGACATTTCGGGTTAATAGAACTCCAATTGCTGTGTCTACTGTTCAGAATACTATTTCAAGGTTTGTAAATTTTGGCCATGTCAGAAATCTACCTAAGTCAGGTAGACCACGCTCAGCAACAAATGAAGAGAATTTATTAAATGTTCTATTATCATTCACTGAAAATCCACATAATTCCATCCGCAGAGTTGCTCAAGAGCATGACATAAGTACATCGTCCGTACATATCATTTTAAAAACAGCAAAATTCCATCCGTTTAAAGTACACCTGGTTCACAAGTTGAATGAAGACGATTTCGATCGTCGTGTTGAGTTTTGTGAAGATATGATGGCACGCATAATTGAAAATCCAAATCTTCCATCAAACATAGTTTTCTCTGATGAAGCAACTTTTCAACTTGACGGAACATTAAATCGACATAATTGCAGGTACTGGGCTGCGGAAAATCCATACTGGATGCGAGAAGATATATCGCAATATCCGCAGAAGTTGAATGTTTGGGCTGGAATAGTGAATAATCGAATCATAGGGCCATTCTTTATTGATGGTAACTTAAACGCTCAAAATTATGAAGAGATGCTTCGTAATCAAATAGTTCCAGCAATTAGAGAAATAGTCGAAGACAACTTCGAAAATACATGGTATCAGCAGGATGGTGCTGCAGCTCACTATGGACGAGACGTTCGAATTTACTTAGATGAGGTGTTTGATAATCGGTGGATAGGAAGGAGAGGCACAATTGAATGGCCAGCTAGGTCCCCCGATTTGACGCCTTTAGATTATTTCTATTGGGGTTATCTAAAGGATCGGGTATACAAAACTAAACCCCAAAACTTGGACGAATTACGTCAAAGGATCTTAGACGAATTAGCTCTCATTTCCACTGAAATGATCCAAAATGCTGTTGATGCTTTTTACCACCGATTAGCTTACTGTCAAGAAGTGAACGGTGAACAATTCGAGCACTTAAAATAAGATGTGCTAATGTAAGATAAATCATACGTGAGAGACCAGGGGAACTCACGAAAATCAAGCACCCCGATCGTGAGAGGCGAGGGGAACTCACGAAAATCAAGCACCCCGATCGTGAGAGGCGAGGGGAACTGACGAAAATAAAGCACCCCAAGGGGACAGATTTTACTACGTCCACGTCGTTGTTCCTGGGTAACGCTAAAAGTAAAAACAATTGATCTTGAAAAAACCTTGATAATGAGGTTGAAGGTTAAATTCAAGGTTACGGATCTCCGATGGGTAATTACTAAATAAATACCCTTCTCCATTATGAAAAAAACTTTAAAAAATTTTAGGGCATCTTTAAGTTTGGATGACATTCGACTGACCTTAAACTTTAAGTTCGCCCTTGACTTATGATCTAAGTACGAGGTGTGTTCAAAAAATAACGAGAATTTTCGTTTTATGAAAAAAATATTTATTTATTCATCTACATTAATGTTGTCGCCTTCAAAGTAGTCCCCTTCGGATACAATACACTTATGCCAACGCTTTTTCCAATCCTCGAAACACTTTTGAAACTCGATCTTTGTAATAGCTTTTAGCTCTTTCAGCGATTCGCTTTTAATGTCATCTATGGTTGTAAAACGACGGCCTTTTAATGTTCTCTTTATTTTTGGAAATAGAAAAAAGTCACATGGAGCCATATCTGGCGAATATGGAGGCTGAGGCATCGTTACAGTTTCGTTTTTGGCCAAAAATTCACGAACAAGCAATGAAGTGTGAGCAGGCGCATTATCGTGGTGCAAAAGCCATGAATTGTTTTGCCACAAATCCGGGCGTTTTTTTCGGATTGCTTCACGCAAACGACGTTGAACTTGTAGGTAGTACTGCTTATTGATTGTTTGACCTTGTGGCAAGAATTCATAATGCACTATGCCATTAAAATCGAAAAACACAGTGAGCATAACCTTCACATTCGACCGCACTTGTCGAGCCTTTTTCGGTCTTGGCGATCCAGAATGCCTCCACTGGGACGATTGAGCCTTAGTTTCGACATCATATCTGTAAACCCATGTTTCGTCACCTGTTATAACACGTTTTAGTAGTTCTGCATCGTTATTGACTTCATTTAGCGACTCCTGAGCAACTTCCATTCGCCGCTGTTTTTGTTCGAAATTCAACAATTTTGGAACGAATTTTGCTGCCACACGTTTCATACCCAAAACATTCGAAAAAATTTGATGGCATGAGCCAACTGATATGCCAACATCATCAGCGACTTCTCTGATTGTGATTCGGCGATCGTTCATAACCATTTCTTTCACTTTTTTCACGTTTTCATCGGTTGTTGATGTGCTTGGGCGTCCGGGTCGTTCGTCATCTTCAACGTTTTCGTAGCCATCTTGGAAACGCTTATACCACTCATAAATCCTTGCTTTACTCATAGCAGACTCACTATATGCCTTTGTTAACATTTGACAAACTTTACTACACTTTATTTCATTTTTTACGCAAAATTTAATACAAATTCTTTGATTCATTTTTTTTCACAAACGAAAATCGCCGAGCTCGAAAAACATGTCTAACGTTAGCGGCTGCCACTTAAAAAGTAAGCAACGAATATTGCTGAAAATTTTATCGTACTTCAGGGGCATGTGTACCAACATAATAAAAAAAAATTTTATACAAGCGGACTCTACAAACCCGCGAAATTTAAAAATTCTCGTTACTTTTTGAACACACCTCGTAGATATTTGGATGTGAAATTTTCCGCTCTTTCGATTGCCGCTGTCGAAAATGGGGGTTTCCATGATCTTTATTTGCTTCCTTGTACCACTAAAATCCCGGTACTATTACAAAGCCACAGTTTGACCTTCATCTGACCCCTAGAGGTCACATTAACCTCAAACCTCAACTCATCCATACGTGAGAGTCTTCACTTTTTTCGATTCCGCCATAAAAAATAGGGGTACCCATTAAAAAAAATGAGGTTGACCTCAAAATAACCTTGAAAATGAGGTTCAAGAACAAATTAAAGAGCACCGTTGAAAGTTACCTGGGGTTATCCTTTTGTTTGTTTTGTTTAACCTCTGAATTCGCGAGATTTTTAAGAATTCATACTTTGACCTCCAGTTGACCTCTAGAGGTTACCTCAACCTCATACCTCAATACATATCTGGACGTAAAATTTTCCGCTCTTTCCGATTCCGCCATAAAAAATAGGGGTTTCCATTTAAAAAAATGAGGTTGACCTCAAAATAACCTTGAAAATGAGATTCAAGGTCAAATCCAAGGTTACCATCGGATTCCTCGTAAAAAGTTACTTCAAGAACAACCTTCACCCGGTTAAAAAAATAACCGGCTTAGAAAATTTCTCAGGTGTATCGTTACTTTTTGGACACCCTGTATATGTGTAGCCCTGTTCAGGGCAGTTGGAGACCTACACTGTACTGCGGTGATTTTCTCTTCGACAGTGCTTTTCAGGATAGTTGGAGATACTCTCTGCACGGCGGTGATTTTCTCTTCGACAGTCCTTTTCAGGATAGTTGGAGATACTCTCTGCACGGCGGTGATTGTTTTTATACAGCTTTTTAAAATCCTGTTGAATCTTTGATATTTGGTTTTATTTCCGAGAGTTCCTATCAAAGCAACTAAATAATGGCTTTCCGCGCATTAATACGGTGTTATGTCTGTGGTAATCGTCAGATACCACGTATTACTGCATTTATTGGTGATAAAATTGCTCTTCTACGTGAAATCGCAATTGCAAGACGCGACGAAAATGGTATACCACCAGCTGAGATAACTCCTAATACTCGCGTGTGTAATAATTGTATAGTGACAATGCGTCGAGAAATAGAGATTATGGCCAATGATCCTCAATGCTTGAGATTAAATGTTTTATCACAGACTTCTTCTCAATCGTGCCTTATATGTAATGGTTATAATGATATCCACAGACTGACATTAGAATGTAGGATACATATTTTCGTAAAGAGAAAGATATATGTTCCCAGAAAATATGTGTGTTGTAGAAATCATTTGAATGATAGAGAATTTTTGACAGAAGCTCAGATAGACGAATTGAGATATATCAATAGGCCATATATTATAAATGGTCAAGAGTTGCAATCATTTTTAGAAGGTATGCGTGGAGAAATAGAACAAGGTGATCGTCGCAGGTACACAGATGAGCACGACGTATCTGACGAAGAGTTTCGCACGCTTTATTCTATAACTAAAGTTGATTTTAATGATCTATTTTCTTATTGTGATCCAGTACCTATACCAGGAGGATACAGGTATATTAGCAAAAAGGATCTTCTCTGTTTTTTATGCAAGTTAACTCAAGGTCATAGTGATGAATTTTTATGTGTAATGTTTCGTTATACTTCGAGGCAGGCTACAAGCATGGCAATAAGTACAGTCAGACAATCATTATCAAATAGATTTTGTCTCGAAAAGATTGGATTTGAAGTCATTACCAGGAACGAATACATAGAAAGACATGTCACACCTTTTGCAAACCAATTGTACAATCCTACGCCAGAAGATCCAAAAGCCATTGTTTACATTGATTGCACTTACATAGATATTGAGAAGAGTTCCTGTTTTCAAGTTCTACGTCAATCGTATTGTGTTCATAAGCATAAGCATCTTGTTAAACCATCAATGATTGTTGGTCCCGATGGCTATTTTTTGGGTATCCAAGGACCATATTTTTCCAACGCAGCTAACAATGATGCTCGCATACTTTTGAATGAGCTTAATCAAGACGTAAATGGAATGCGGGATTTGTTTCAAGAGGGCGATATTGCTATAGTCGATCGTGGGTATCAAGACTCAATTCAAACTTTACAAGAAATAGGCCTCATTACGAAGATGCCACCATTGATAGATCGCAACGAAAATTAGTTTCGAACTGAAGAAGCAAATGCTTCACGTTTAATTACTAAAACCAGGTGGATTGTTGAAGCACGGAATGGTCAAAGTATTTTTTAAATATTTTCAAATACTGTACCAACGTCTCATGCTGCAAACTTGTCTGACTTTCTTTGCATTGCTGGTGCAATTATAAATAAGTACTATGGGCCTATAACCATGCCAAACGCAGACGTAGATTTGGCCAACCAAATGCTTCATCGAGCAGAAGAAGAAAATGTAGTACAGGCAAGAGTAGAGGCTGAAAATCTAAGACAAAGAAGAGCGCGCTGGCTTCTGCTTACTCCAGAGCATGTTCCGCTATTTCCCGAATTAACTGTAGATGATTTACATTCTCTGACATATGGAACGTATCAAGTCAACTTAGCATCTTCTTATATACAAGACAGTTCTTTAAGAGCCGATCAGGAAGACGGTGAACAAGAGGACATGACTTTCCAAATCGACTTAAATACGAACGAAATAGGATTTATAAGAGTCAGGTTGCTTTCCCGTTTCAGAAATGCTACTAAACATCAATTATGGATTGCTTTTAATCTAGAATATGACGCCGAAGAAGAAAATAACGATATAGACGGATATTATTGTACTTGCAAAGCAGGAGCTCGAACTTTAGGTACCTGTGGTCACGTAGCTGCTGTTATTTGGTACCTTGGATAAGAAAAATACCACGGAAACGTTCATTATCCATCGCTTCGACATTTACGTACTATAATGGATGCTCAAATGGAAATAGACAATCTCACTGATATTGAAATAGTAGATCCGAATAATCTGAATCAATAATGGATTTATATTAATGTGAATTGTTCGTTCACCATTTCTATCAGCAAGAATCTTCCCTTATATATATATGTATATATATATATATATATATATATATGATGTTGATAACCCAATACTACACGTATGCGGTTACCTGGCCGCCGATATGATTTTTTGTGTACATACACACACACACACACACACACACACACACACACACACACACACACACACACACACACACACACATACATACATATATATATATATATATACATGTACACACACACACACACACACATATATGCATACATATATTAATAATTCTTTATTTGTTTGCTGTGTTATTTGATTGGGTGCGCGTATCAACATATGCATACTAAAAGTTGATCACGCAGACGTTACCGGTAATTCCGAAATCCATCATTTGGCCTATATTTGAGGCATCATATCTCGAAACCTAGTCATAGCCGGTCGATGATGCGCCCATGGAGACTTTTGATCTACATGATGTTGGATACTTAATCCCAAATTTTGAACCATTTCGATAGAAAGTCCTTTTCCGTAAGGTTTGTGCGGGGTCCTTTCACGTTGCCAATACTAGTCGGTCAACTAAGCACAAAGTGTGGGAACGGAAGAAGCACACACCCGATCTTAGAAGCAAAAACTCTAATTACGCTCACGCGACCAAAAACGAAACTCCGCTGAATTCCGGAGCCTCCGATCGTGTGAAAAACAATTTTCCACGTCTCCGACGTGGCCTTTAGCCTGCCGGTGAAACGAGCGTCTTATTCACCCGTATCGCATTTCACCAGTGCAGGAAAGAAGTTATATTTTTCCGATCGCGATTATAATTAAATATTATATTAATATTATAATTAATATTATAATTTAATATTATATAATATTAAATATTATATAACTTAAATATTATACAAAATTAAAGGGAAACAATATATGAAATTAAAAAGAAATAAAATATTAATAATAATGAGAATGACGGTGGATTAATTAATATGTATCAATATTAATTAATACGCGTCAACTTACACTATGTAACAATATATATTTTACACACTAGTCAACACGTATAGTGTATTAATACCAATTGCATTTAATACACGTGCTAGCCAATATACCTATAAAAATCAATATGGAATAAATTTATAAAGTTATTCAATAAATTATTAAAATTTTATCAACGCGAGAAAAAAGCGAAAAAATAAAGCCTGAGAAACCACGCTCTGCTACCAGTTGATGGGTGACAACTCGCGCGAGGCGAGTTTGTCCCGTACAAAGGCCTTTCAACAGCAGAGCGGCCTTTGACTCGGGCGGCAGTTAGGCTCTCGGGCATCCCGTCCCGTTAGCGCGTCAATAACGAAGTCTTCGTAGATTTGAATCCGGGCTCCCGATACCGCGATCGTGAGATATTCGATCGGACGTATTCGTATATATCTATCCGTAATCGGTTATATATAAAATAAGCAATAACAGGGAAGCATATGGATATACTCAAGCGCGTTTAATAGTATTTATAAAATTTATTTTATAAAACTCAAGTACATGAATAAATGATAGAGCGAAAGTAGAAAGATATATATATATATATATATATATATAGACGCGTGTTCTTCGCCTCGCGTTGTCTATTATCTATAAACAATATGGTACTCACTAATTTTTTTAAAATAATGTTATTGACAATCGGTCCTTTATATATTATTTCCTATTTACTGGTCCTCTCTCCTTTCTGTTTCTTTTTAAACGGATTGTAAGGTCCGTCAAATGTACGCGTATATTTGTATATGTCCAATTAATACTGTGGATTAATATATTTCCTTGGTCCTAGCGGCGTGAACAAGTTGCCTGTATGGTTGCTGTCTTTCTTTGCCTTTTATTAACACTCAAGCTCTGATGAAGTAAACTGAACTCAACTTTTAATTAAGTAAAAGAGTAATACTGGATAACTCGGACAGATTAAACGAAACTAAATTTAAATTTAAATTGGCGAGGTAAACTCTGAATTCGGAAATATTGCGGCCTAGTTGCTCTAGCGCTCAGTCCTGACTAACTAATCTAAGCTCCGTTGTTTTCACCGGTTTATTATATATTCTTTGTCCCTCGCATTCCGTCCTCTCTCGCACAAATGCTTTAGACGTTTATACTTCTCGAATCGACTCGTACTACTTAGCTAAGCACGCTGACTGCAGCATGCTGTCGCCGCATGCTGCAGCAGCGTGAATCAGCCTCTGGCGCTCATTCGCACCGAGCCACGCACACATGTCCGAACGGAATTCTCGAGAGCGAAATCTTAATTGTAAAATATAATTATAACATAATGGAACGTCACGTAACATAATGACTTTTAGAACAAATAAGGTTAACTTTAAATTTTTCTTATATAACACTGGCTGGTCCCGTTAATATTTTAATGGTTTATGAAGCGATGTACCTTCTTTGATTAAATTAGTATTTTCATAATCCCAGGAATGTTCATTATGCTAGTGAAATATTCCAATTCTTCCATAAGTCAACTCATCCGTCCATAAAATCCGATCCAAGATACCCTCATTGATTTCGATTTCACTCAATAGCCATCGACTGTACGCTACGCGTTGTTCAGCATCGCCATCAACTTTAATTGTATTTAAAATTGTATAAACAGAGTACTAACAATGTAGCACTAAATATGATATTTGTTAGCAGTACTGTTCTTGTATTTTTTTGATGTGCCGTGCGCGAAGATTCAATTTACGCACGTTCGAGAAAGCAAGCTCGTGCATTTAATTTATTTTCATTCATTAGCTTGTGCTCTTTAGTTTATTTTTGTGCATTATTTTATTGTTAACACATCATGATCAAACATAACACCAAATATTTTTAGAAATAAAACATTTTTGAACCATTTATTGAAAGTATTTTTATAATCATTAGCAAATAACAAAAGAAAAAAAATATAGTATTTTTCCAAATTGTCTATGAATAGCGTAGTTTGTGTTCCGCTATGTAGCATAGTTTTTAAAAGCGCTAGTATTTTCGACTCACTTAAATTCATCATCTTAATTCGTCACTTGATGTTGAATAAAATAATTCAATTGAATTCGAGTAATTGTTGAATTACTGAAAATTGCTGTTAACAAATAAAATTCATTAGGCGCATAAATTTAGTTGAACACCGTTTTCAGTTGATTGCGGCGCGCACATGTCAGCTCTCACGCCATTCCACGCTCTCCAAGCTGCGTTCTACATTCTAAGTCAGTCGACGATTGGCTACTCTTTAATGTTGGTTATCTCATTACCTATTTACCAAAAAAATTTTTTAATAATTTTATCTTAAATAATTTTTCAAGACGAATCTAGTGATATAAATTTCATTCAATGTTTCAGAATCACTGTGTATGGGCCTTCATATAAGTTTAAGAATTTTTTAATTATTTCTTCTTCTTTCTTACTTATATTTGGACTCCGTAATAATACATTATCATTAATTTTATATTGATAATGATTACTATTCTTATTAATATTACTAGTACGTTTTATAAGTTTTGAGTGCATTTTCTTTCTTATTACTTCTATAGTACTATACTATGGTATGTTTGCACATTGGTTTTGATATCTGGTATCCATCGATGTCAAAATCTCTCTAGTTTAAGGTGGAGGTGTGCTTTCATAAATGTCACTTCAATTGTCTCGTAATATACACAGTTCATGATTTTTTGTATTTTGGGGGTTAATAGAGCCCACCTTTTATGATTTTCATTGGCGTAAGTGCTTCGAAATTTTCCCAGTTCTTTGTGGATCCTCTCCACGATATTACTTTGTAGATGACGAATACTAGAGAATATTAATTTTATATTAGCTGAAGAAAGTTTCTCTTTCCAAGCTTTTGCAGTGAACTGAGTACCATGATTACATATAATTACTAGTGGTTTTCCATAGTTAGGAATATAATGTTTCAAAATTTTTTTTATAGTAGTATATGTTGTTGATCTTTTTATAGGATACATTGCAACAAATTAACTGAGACAATCTATGGTTGTTAAAATATATATAACTCCGCCACGTGAAGTAGGCAAAGGACCATAGAAGTCTATTGACAATAAATCATTTGGTTTGTCTATAAGTATTGGCTGCATTGTAAATGATATCTTTTTAGTATAATACCTCGTGCACTGGCATAAATCACATAGATTTATACTTTCAGCGACTTTTTTACGAAGCTTATAAATATAAAAATTTTCCTGTAATATCTTTGTAATTTTTCATGATCCAATGTGACCATAGATCTCGTGTATTTCTTGGATTAATCCTGGAATAATTACTTCAGGTAACTATATTTTATTGTTAATTTTATTCTTTTTATATACTAAGTTGTGCTTGATTATATATCTATGATCAACATTTTCTTTTTTTCTTAACTTTTGAATGTAGTTATTCTTTTGTTGTAATTAATCAAGATTTTTGAAATGTTTAATTAAATCACAAGAAGGATCTTTCATCAACGTAGCGACTTGAATTTCATTGGTGTAGTCGTTGCTGCAGTCCGTTATGTATTATAACGGGGTTTTGGCTAACCCGCCGTTACAATCGAGAGGATAGACTAGTTGACAGCTCGACTTAACCAGTTACTGATGCCACGAGGTTAATACGCTGGTGCGTGGGTGGCCAAGCCCTTCGACCAGCTACGATATCAAGCAGCCTTGTGGCCCGCGTAGAGCGTCGCAGGTAGTAGTGGCTGAAAAACGCGAAAAGTAGTGACGAGCGCAGAGAATTCGCCAAGGATAGGGAGTGGGAGCCGGGCGCAAAATCAGAGAAACGCAGAGAATAAGAAGGATAAAAATAATTTATATAAAGCACCAAAGGGAAAGCGTACAGAGTAGCAGATCGGCGAGGAGAGAGAGAGAGAAGCGGCAACCCAGCAAGAGAGAGCTAAACGAGTCGGTACTTACAATGTGACGACAATGGCCAGGCCCTTTGTACAATAAGCGATCGCTCGCTGAACGGCGTTCCCGGACGCCGGTTGCAGTGGTGAAAAAGCGTAGGACTGCCTAGCACTAGGTTTTGCACACGCACACCACCCTGTCAACTCGCCGCACCACTGCACGCACTCGCAACAATTTAAGGCAATGCCAGGTCGAAAGTCCGAATACTTCAGTAAGCGAAAGGAAGTCGAGGAACGCTAGACCACGGCAACTGCCCGAGCAAAGGAAAAAAAAAGGGAGAGGCCTGCTCTTCAACGCGCGTTCAAACACGTGTCGCCCGTGTTACGTCCGCCAGTCAATTGCCGCGGGAGGCGTCCCCACTGTAAATAAGATGAAGGATTACATAAGATAAACGGTATTTATATAGCATGTGGGTTTACATAGAAGGCAGCGCAACTATAAAAAGAGAGAGAATAACTGGCTAGCGAGAGAGAAACAAGTACGCAAGAAGGTACTTACATATGCGGACTAGGCCACGGATGAGCCTTATCAAACACTCGAATACAGTAGATCAAACGGCAGGTTCGCACTCGAATAATCCCACACACTCTCTCACAGCACTCTCTATACACTAATTGCAGCTAGTGTATGCGTTGTTTCACACTTTTCCGTTTTGAGGGTGGTATAGCGTAATCAAGACATTTCCACCCCTCTCTCTGGGCGCCAATAAGTTGGCATAGCCCACTGTCTTTCACCCCTTCGCTTTCAAATACATCGGGGATCCGGAAGTCAAGTTTGCTACGACATCCCTGACGCACTCAGCGAGTCGGAACCTTTTTGATCTAAGGCGGTGACCTCCTCGGAAGGAGTACCGATCTTTTCACGGTTCGACGCTCAAGGAGAGCGGAACTAAAGGCTTGACCCTCGGTTTGGGCGCGACGGGACTCTAGTTGCCCCAACGTCTACTGCGTCGGAAGCACGCAGCATACAAATCTTACGAGATTTGCTTGACCTGGTACCACTACCCCGCAGAGGCAAACCCAAGTTGGGATGTCAGAAGGGAGACTCAGCCAGGACAGCCAGAGGAAGATTCCTAAGACGATCGACCAACTAAGTCCCCCCTCCTAGGCTCGCGTTCGAAAAACATCCCACCCTGCGTACCTGTATTAAGGGATTTCTCCCACGACTCACAGGTCCATCGCTTCGACGTACCGGGGTACGTCTTCCCATTGCGTTTCGGTCATCCCCGTTCACGCTGGTGGGTATCCGTCATTCGGAAGGTTGTTGTTACCCCGTTTTATCCGAAAGTCAGATCTCGATTTCTAAAGAATGGTTTTTATGACTTGGCTGATACTGATATTTGCTCTTTCGATTTAGTTTTTGACTGTTATGTCAGGGCGGGGTCTCGTCTAGCCGACAAGGCGACTCCCCAGGCAGTTTTCAGTATTCTTGCCTGTCATGCCACGCATTCGGTTCAAAACTCCGTCGTTGGGTTAAATGGGGTTCATCGCGTTCAAGTATTCGAACTTCAGAATTTAGTTCTGGAGTTGATGTTAAAAAATTATCGTTTAAAAATTAGATTATTGTGCGAGCTTTTGTCCTTTGGTTAGGGACCTTGTAAGAGGCGGCATCTTTCTACCGTAGTTTATAACTACGTTTCTGCGCTTTCTCTTCTTTATGGGTGCTCCTTCCCTGGGCTCTATGACTTTTCTAGCAAAGTCTCCAAAGGCTTTGTAGATTTTCCTGCTGGATACTAGGGCTGTTTCTGGGCAAGGCCATATGTGGTCTTCTTCTTCAACAGCCTCTATTAATGGCTTTCTTAATTCCCTTAATTCTTCGCAGTTAAAGAGAATATGGCTTTCGCTTTCTATTTCTCCACAGCTACACAGTTGGTCTTCGTATAATCCTCTTTTATAGAGGTATGACTTAAAAGCACCATGTCCAGTCATGAACTGTACTGTGTAGTGATTGGGGTTTAGCCACCTCTTCTTTAATCTATCTTTGATTACTTGGAAATAGCAGTACGTTCTCCTGCCATTTGTGGTTGACTGCCATCTCTCTTGCCATACCCTTTCGATTTCATCGTTGATGAGTTATATGGCTTTCGAGATTTTTAGTCTGCCCGATCAAAGTTCTTCCGATTTAATTCGGATGCCGTGCATTTTAATCAATTTCCCTTTCCTGACGCAGTACTTTGCATCTCTCACGTCAAGCTCTAGAGCTATCGGTCGGGAGGCTGCAAGTACGTGCGCCGCTTCGTGAGAGATCGATCTGTAGGCTTTGAGTGTTTTGCAAAGAACCGATCGTTGCAATCTTTCTAAACCAGATTGCTATTTGATGTTGGTCCTTTGCCACCAGCCCGCAGCGGCATATGTAACTTTCGATAAGAGGAAGCCACTATATATCTCTTTCATAGAATTGAATTTTAGGCCCCAATTTACTTTTGCTATTTTACTTAACTCGAAGTAGGTGCTACTGCAGTCTTGAATCACGTTTCGAATATGTTTTTCCAATCGGAAGCCTTTCGAGATTGTGATTCCTAGGTACTTGACTGTTTTGTGCGTTCTAATGTTGTCTTTCCCAATTTTGACTGTAGGGTTCCTACTCTCGCTTAGTTGGCCTTTTAGCCATATTAGTGCTGACTTTTGTACTGCCAAGTTCATTTTGTCAGATTTGCACTAGTTCGTCATTATATTAATGATTTCTTGGGCTTGTCTTTCAAAGTCAATGCGTGTTTTTGCCTTAATGATAGGAAGCACATCGTCTGCATAGGCTAGTACTTCGTATCCTGCGTCCCTGATTGCCCGGAGTGGTTTGTCAAATATGACGTTCCAGCCTACCGGTCCGAAAACTGAACCCTGAGGGCACCCCTTCGTCACTGTTTTCAGTGTTTCTTCGAAGTGGGCATATATGCCCACTTCTCGATCACTGAAGTAACTCTGGAGGAGCTTATAGATGTTTCTCGGGCAGTTTCTTTCTTTCAATTGGGAGAGCAGGCTTGGCCACCATAAGGCATCGAATGCTCCTGAGACGTCCAGTGGAATAGCGGCTACGTACTTGATCGACGGATCAGATTCTGCCTCTTCTACTATTTCATATAGTCCTCTGATGGCGTCCTCTGTGAATCTGTTTGCCTTAAAGCCAAATTGATCCTCCGAAGACCAGTCCGAGCTGTTTAGAATGTTGGAAATTCTTTGAATCACGAGCCTCTCGAGTGTCTTCCCGGCTATGGGGAGTAGACATACGGGTCTATATGATTTAATCTCGTTCTCGGGTTTTTCAGCCTTTTTGAGCAACGTCATTAGCATTCCACTTTTCTATCTTCTGGGGAACACTCCGCATTTTAGGCAGGCGTTAAAAAGTCGTGTCAGTTCCTGGTGTAATGGTTTTGCGTTGACAAGCATTTCCGACTCTATTCTATCTTTGCCTGATGATTTCCCTGCCTTGTTCGCTTTAAGGGCCATTTCAACTTCCCTTATTAGGAAAGGCTTTGCGTCGCCGGTTACTGGAACCTCCCGCATATCTCTGCGAATCTTTGCGTGTGTATCATTTTCGCAACTTGGGTCGTCATCAGGCATTAATTCTTCTAGTAGAGTCATGCTTGTTTTTTTCCAATCTTTTGTAACAGAACCATTACGGTTAACCGTGCACATTGTTTTTGAGATTCTGACTTTGTTGGATGCTCGTTTGTATGGATACGCCAAAGCATTCTTTTCGCTTTCGATAGTGCAGAAGTCTCTCCAGCTGTTACATTTGGCTTTTTTAATAGCCGTTGCATATTCAGATTTCATTTGACTCAATTTGTCAAGTGATCTCTGGATGGCTTTCCTTTGTTTTCTATTCGATCCTTCCTTGTCTTTCAGAGCGACAATTTTGCGTTCTTTTTGTATCGCTCGCTTCTTACTTCGCAAGTCAGGGTTCCACCAGGGTAAAGAGCGCGTTCTTCTCTTTTTTGGTGGAGTAGAGTTCTTTGCTGCCCTTACTAAGACCTCTTTAAGTTTTGAAACATATGTTTCAATGTCTTCAGAGGTTCTTAAAGGGAGTTTAGCTAGGTTCTCTTTCTCGAATTTACAAAGTTTGCCGAATTTCTCCCAATCAGCTTTTCTCATGTTAAACCTTGGTTCTAGTGTTTCTTCGGTTCGTATGAATCTGGCTGGTTGTGAGGCAAAATCCAGTTCGATCACTATGGGCCTGTGGTCACTGGTGGTCCATTCTTTCACCGCCCAGCTAGCCAAGAAGTTTGACAGATTTGACGTATGTAAAGTTACATCGATATCCGTCTCGCCTCTTGTGCTACAGCACGTTGGAAGTTGGCCCCTCCTGTTGGCCACTATTAGCCCGTATTGGTCTATGAATTCTTCAATGACTATTCCATTCTTGTCCTGTGTATTAGACCAGATCTTTGACTTGGCATTTGCGTCCATTCCAACTAAGACTCTTTTGCCTTTCAATTGCTTGAGAGTCTTAGCTAGTTTGTCAAGATAGGTCTTCCTGCTGTGGCTGAACTGGCAGTAGATGCTTATGAAATAAATTTCACCAAAGGCTCCGACTACTTGTGCACAAACACAGTAGGTGTCACACAGATTAGAAATCTTGGTAGCAGTGACTTTGTGCGGATTGTAAAGTATCGCAGCTTGAATCTTTTCGCCCTTTTTGGATCCATGAATAGCTGCGATGCTGCCCATACCTGAAATCGCGTTATTCCAGTGATATGGTTCTTGCACCAGTGCCACCTGTATGTCAAGATTTCTGTCTGTCATGATTTCTCCCAGCTCATCGTTGGCTAGAGTGGTTGACCATATCGCTTTCAAGGTACAACGCAATGTCTAGTTATATTTTTCCTCCTTTGGGATCGCTGCTGGCGATTCGGGAGGGTGGCTTTCGATTTTAGTCCTGGCGTTAACGTGCGCGTTCAATAAAGCAAGTGGCGTTCGAGTGCGAGCAGTGAGTACTTGTGCGTGTGCGTGTTGGCTTGAGCTTGAGCTTTGTTACCTTTTCGGGTTTCTCCATGGTTTCCCATGGCTCTATTATTTACATTTGATTGATTAGCTAGTTATTTTTCTAGCTTTTAATCTGTTTTGATTTTGATTTTGGTTTTGATTTTAATTTTGGTTTTGATTTTGATTTTGGTTTTGATTTTGATTTTGGTTTTGATTTTGATTTTGATTTAATTTGATTTAAAGATTTTCTTGTTTTTAATTTTTAATTAAACTTTCATTTTGATTTTGATTTTTAATATTTAATAGGTAACTTTCTTATTTCTATTTAACGCAACTTAATACTATTTAACTATTTTTTATTTACTGTACTACTGCTTATGCTATTCCTTAAATTACTGTTAACTGTTAAGAACTAAACTTCTTATAATATAACTTAAAACTAATTTCGAGTGTACCAGCGTGTTTTTATTTCACGCTGGGTTTGATTTTAATCAAACCTCGTTTGGTCAAGTCCGGGTTAGGTGTTAGACGAATTGCAACCAAAGTAGCATTTGAATGAGCATGTCGGGTTTCCACCTTTACTATCATCTTAGCCTGTGTTCGCCATTAGCAGCACTGGATCTGATGGACATTTAGTGCATGGTTTTCGCTTTCAAAGGGAGCTGACAGCCACTAATTTCGCTTTCAATTGCAAAATTGCTTTAGCTATTAGGGCTTAAACAATTACTTAGTAGGAAGGATGCTGCCCTTCTGTGGAAATATTTTTCCTAAGGGTTTTGGCATCCGTAGTGCGTTCTAGTCATCGAGAGTTACTCGGCCCAATGGACTGTTCTCTTGCACAATTGGTGTCGGGCCTTACTCCGGGAGCTCGAGGCAAAGAACTTTGGGTGGCTGCTATGACCACTGCCGCGACTCTTTACCCACAGTAGTGGCACCTACCGATTGCCAGTCGATACACTTCCGATCCCTTCGTCAAGATCCCGATAACCACCCCCTCGACTAATGCGGTGAAGCGTCCACGAGGGAGACTTCACAAGAATATACTAACCACACACACTACACCGCATCGACAGAATCCGCGGATTCCCCCTCCCATCGTCAGGAAAAGGAGGAGAGGTAGACCGCCGAGAATACCGACCGTTGACGCATGAGGCCCTGCGAACAAAGGACCTGGGAGACCAACGCAAAGGACCTCACCTTCAATCCTGGCAATGAAGGTCCTGAGCAGCCGAACAGGCGCCCACCTTCGACACTCGAGGAAAGGGTCATAAATAATGACACATGTGACTGTTACAGGATGAAGATCACCTTCGAACAAATTGAAGAGGCAGCGGCCGCTCTCATTAGGCTGGACCTAGGTCCAGCCATCGAGGGAGTAGTACACGCCGCCTTGCATCTCCTCGGCGAGAAAAAGGAAGAGGAGGAGCAGTCACGGATGCGAGCTCACGCGAGCTCGTCATCCGTGGTCATCGAGGAGACCGGCGACGAAGAGTCTCCGCTTCCCTCGACCGTACAGGGCGTCGTGCGCGCCGAATCGATGCCACTACCCGGACCACCCGCGGGGGCCATTCCGCGAAAGGCCCCTCCGACCTCCGTAGGAACGCAGACGGAGAAGACCTTCGTCGACGCGACCTGGCGTCGAGGGGTTGAGGGAGGTCGAGCAAGGCTGGACGACCCTCAACACCCTCCAACGAACCGTGTATACGGAGTACGACGCGTACACGGCTGCGGGACAACGCCCCAATGATATGGACCATTGGAAGTAAGGTGGTGTCCCGCCGACGCCAGTTCGCGCAGGCGTTAAAAGAGGTCCAGCGCCGTCACCGCCAGGCCCTCGATGGCCCGGTGAGTGACACACCCGTAGACCTCTCCCAGTCTCCAGTCATCAGAGCCAGTCCAGCGGCTCCGGGGGTCGGGTCGGAGAGACGCCAGGGCCCGCGGATGTGCGGGGTAAACCTGGTGGTTAACGTAGACGGCAGCAATGGGGGTCAAGCAACGGGGCCCATCCACATTAATCTTGTGGTAGGGTCCACGGGTGATGACCCCATGGTAGAAAGGCCGTTGTGGTCCGCCCCGAACCGGCGGAACGGTTTGCCACTGACCCCCAGACAACGAGGTTTCCCGCATGGCACCCTCTCCCGCGCTCAGTGGGAAGGGTGCAACTTCTGCCATTACCCCGGGGTGACCCGCACAGACCGATGTCCTCGCGTTAGGCAGCATGCCGACCTGGTCCAGGAGAGGCTGGGATGGGAGGCACGCGGGCGCCCCCCGCTGGACGAGGAAGGACGCGAAGTGACCAGCGACCAGCCCAATTGAAGATCCCTGCCCCCATGGGCAGGGATACACCGACATCAACGCGCAATAAAGCCGCTAAGAATACCATAGAGAATATGACCTTTTATTATCCGTTCCCCTCCTCACCTCAAAAGGAACAGCGCTAATAATATTATCGTTGAGGACCCCATAGGTCCAGACTAAAAGGGGGCTGTGACGGTAAACGTCATATTAGCGCTAATAGCCTAACCGAGTGGCTGCCCGCGGGGACAGCACCTACCAGGAGACGAAAAACGTAATGAGGAAATTCGGCACGCGACGAGGTGGAACGCGCGCGATTGAAAATGAACCAGTATGGGACTAACTACCGATACGGAGAGCTGCAGGTGAAGGATCGGCCATCGACACGCCTAGCCAAAAGTGCACAATCAGCTACCGATCCATGAGCCCAAAGTCGAGAGTTAGAACCCGATCGCAGAGCTGTGCTACGTTTCCCCGAGTTTTACCAGAGTGTCGATTCGAGCCGAGTCGGAGCTGCGACAGCGGTACTTTCGCCTACCTGGAAAGCGTGCGTGAGAGTGCGCGTGTGAGGAGTTTCGCCAGCGAGGGCGAAATCGAAAACGCGTGCTTCCGCACATTAAAGACAGACTTTCCCGCAGTGAGAGTGCGAATCGTTTCTTTCGTCTTCGTACGTCTGCAAAATAAAGGTTTAAATTAAATTTCGCGGTCGCGATATAATTACTACGCGACTAATACTTCGATTCGACAAAAAGCGTGCATGTAATATCTCGGCTAACAAAGAACGGCGAGCGATCCGACACTGCATGTTGTTGTCGTGCGCGCGGCATCTAAACAAACACGCGGGCCGAATGTAATGTAACACTCAGAGGTAATAAAGAGTTTTCGTCTGTGATATGAACCAGTACTTTCGACGTGTTTATTTCGTATTCGTAGTTAGTTGGTTGACTGACACCCGTTCCCTCTTGCTCTCCGACCTCCGTATTGAACATAGGTAATTACATGCGTTTTTCAATACGATTACGCGGATAATATTAATTAAACGGTAGCAATCCCGTTACAGTATATATATATTTATTTATTTATTTATTTATTTATTTATTTATTTATTTATTTATTTATTTATTTATTTATTTATTTATTTATTTATTTATTTATTTATTTATTTATTTATTTATTTATTTATTTATTTATTTATTTATTTATTTATTTATTATTGTATAATATTCAAATTCACGACTTTAAAATTCAAACGAATTCTTACTCATTAACGCGACAACCACGAGAATATAATCTAAATAAAATAATAGGTCATCACATCTTTTTCCCCTCCTTCAATTACTAAGAGCGAAAGCATTTCTCTTATGCCCCTAGAAAGTACTAGTGTCAGTATGGTTATTCCAGATAAAAGTCTTGAAATTCCTCCATCACACCTTTATATAAACACAGCATTGCAGTTGTAACATGAGAATCTACTTCATCTAAGATTGCCAGTTATCGCATGTATAAATTATCTACAAAGGGAAGTTGAGATAATAAGTAAGGCAGAATGGATGCAAGAATATAGACAAAAAATATTTGAAAAATTTATTTTCCTTAATATAAAGAAGTATGTCTTTTTATTATATAAATCACATTTTAATACATCAAATTCATTTGCAAAATGCGAATTCAAAGTCGTAATCGATTCTGCTATAGTATAGCACATAACCTGCACCAATACAAGCGCCAGCTCGTCGAAGCTTTTGACATGATAAACTTGTATAACATTGCTTTATTATCCAAAAATTGCGCGTTTTACAGATTCCTAATAAGATATGCAAAGATTCTTGACTCGAGGTAAGATGTCACCACGCCATGCACCTTACACCATAAAGTGCTTTTCCCCTTGAAAATCTTGTATGCTGTACACATTAAAATGGCGTGAACCCGTCATTTGTAGCACACGCTCAAGCCAAGATGTCTGAACGTCGCGAAAAGGTAGAGAGAAAAAGCATCGATTATCCAAAAGTGTAAAAATAAAGATATCGATAACATTATTATGGAAGACCATAGCTGCTAAGATTGAGGTATGAAATTGCTGGGAACAACTCAGACATGTTATTGGCCGCATAGTCGTTAGTTTTATTCTTCTTCTCTTTTAACACGTTTTAGCTCACATTGTACATTCTTCTTCTCGTTTAGAACTCATTTCAGAAGACGAGCTGTTTTATTCCATCACTTCCCAAGTCTGACAGACAGTAGAGGAATGAAAAATGAGCATCGTACTTGATATAACCTACTTCCAATTAGTGTCGATAGTCAATGAATACTTAAAAGAATCAAAAGCAAGAAAATAGGAATTATAGAGTAGTATAACTCATCTTCTTTAAATTAAGAAATGTTAAAAAATTTCATTAACCAACTGAATTTATTATATTAAACATTTGAATTACTAAAGCCAGATAAATGCATGATAACGAATGTACTCTTCTTTATATATCAAAACAGATCTACGTAGCATATAAAATGACGATTTTTGAGGGCGAGTAACATACTTACAAAAATGTAACTCTAGCTAATCGCGAGGATTTGACAAATTATAAAAAACCAACTTTTGCTCATTTCAGAAAATTGATTATCATATCATCCATTATCAAAAATAGTTTTCTAGGTATGATCTAACTACACAATAAAACCAAAATATAGCGATAGTAGATAAGCAATGTATGTTCTGGGACACAAAGGATGCCGCCAATGTATAAGGGATATGTGTATGTCCTGGGACACAAAAGATGCCGCTAATGTATAAGGGATATGTGTATGTTCTGGGACACAAAAAGGCCGCCCGATGAAGGTGTTGTGTATTTAGGATAGTTTGACACGTGTTCGACACCTATTTATCCGCGTTTGACACCTGTTTGTCTGCCAGTGGACCCTTCGACAGAGTGCCCTCCACCCACCCACCCACCTATCCACCTACTTACAGAGGTTGTTAAGGTAGGACTCTGTAGAAGTTGGTAGGATGTTTGGTAAGCTATATACTGCTCTCTCTCACTCTCCTTCGACAGTCCTGGGACACAAAGAGGCCGCCCGATGAAGGCATCGCGGTATCGAGATACTTCAACACCTGTAAGTCCCCATGCTGAGCGGCTAAAACGTAATTGATGTACATTTGACACCTTCCGATGAGTGTCTAAATTTTGAGACCACCTGCTAAGCGTCTAAAAGGTAACTGATTTACCTTGAAGGTGTCGTGTTTTCATGATATTTTTTACATCTGTTTGTCTGCCAGTGGGTCCTTCGAGAGAGTACACTATTTACTCAGAAATAATGTTTTTAAATTAGCCTCTTGTTAAGTTGTGCTAACAATCCCCCACATACTAAAACAAAATAGATGTTCTTCTTCCTTTAAAGATTTTTTCGTAGTATGACTAGAGTTTTTTCAGAGATTGGGAATCATCTTGATTTTGCAGGAAAATCTTTTCCAGAGTCAATCGTTCACCAGTTTTCGACGAGATTAAACCACGTTCTTTCCTCTTTAGAAGAAGTTTCTTTTTTTTTTAGAAGAAGTGAATATTTATGGTGTTCTTTTTGTGCTTTTTATTGTGTTTTTGTGATTATTGAAAAAAGAAAAAGAATGGATAATCTTTAAATTATAACAACAGTCAATGCCATGATTGTATTCATGGTAAACGTAAGTATATATCTAATTAATTAAACTCGCGTTTTTATAATAAATTTTTTAGACTCCACCGGTCCTGTTGGCAAGTTTACCGACAAGTATATTTTATTATTTATTGATTTCTATTTTAAGAGTGGTAAGTATAACAAACATATAATTATATATATATATATATATAATTATGTTTAAATATGTATAAATTTTTTGTTCTTAGTTTCAGCGTGATGTCTAGAGATCCGAAAGGGTTATATGGCAACCACCAACGCAGGAAAGGGCTGCGGCCGAAAGAGCTGCAGCCGAGAGGACCGCGACCGAGAGGGCCGCTACCATAAGGCCTGTGGCCGAAAGAACTGCGCTCGAAAGGGCCGCGGCCGAAAGGACCGCAAAAGCCACAAAATATATGGCTGAAAGGGCTGATAAAGCTGCGGCCGAGAAGACGGCGAGGACTGCAAAGTCTACAGCCGAAAAGGCTGCAAGGGCTGTGATCGAAACGACAGCTGTAAAAGTATCAAAAAAAAGATGTGTAAACGTTGTATCGTTAGCAGCGTTTACAACTCTTCCACCAAAAAAGACATTTCTTAAGGTAAGATTATTTATTATTATAGATAAATAAATTTTTTTTTATAACTAAATTAAAAAAAAATGAATATTATTTTTTAGATTGTAACGGAGAATCTTGGCTAGGCCGATCTCGTCCGTTTGGCTCTCGCAAATGTCCGTGCGCCGCGCCAAGCTGAGAGTGTGTGCATTTGGTACACAAAATTGGATCTTTTGTTTACGAGGTGCTGAACACGGGCCGAGCTGACGACTGGAGCGATGCAGATGGCGCAGAAGAAGAGAAAGAGAGAGAGAGAGAGAGAGCTCGAATTGCGGATCGTCGCGGAAAATTCGGGGAGTCTCTGCTAAGCGATGAGCAGAGGAAGTCGCGCCCGCGGATAAAACCGAAAGGTCACGGTTTTCCAAGTTGGCCCCGCGACCTCGTCGACGATCGTTCGTTTCGGAGACACGCCCGGTGCGCAGACGAGTATTGGAGCGTAAGGCTAGGTCGCGCCCAGCCGTGTCCCGAAGTATACCCGGCACCGGTGCGTGTGGGTAACCGGCGAGGTGCGCGGGTGCGCACGCGAGCAGTCTGGACGTGTTGCAGTACCGAACAATAAAGAGGCGGCGGAGACAACAGCAACAACAATCAACGAACGAGTTACGGGTTGAGGCAGCAGTATTGTGGAGCGAACGAGGGAACGAGAGGAAGGAAAATAGCGACGACAACAAACATCAGCGAGACGGTCAGCGGGGAGCACACCAGTGACGTCACGGTGCATAGCGCTCTAGCCGTCGGAGAGGCTGAAGGTCGAGGTCGGTGCCGTGTTTTTCTCTCGTCTCTCTCTCTCTCTTGCATGTTTGGGCACCAGCTTATGGCTGGTAGCACGGCAGACCTGCTGGCTACCCGTTGGTAGTCTATCGGCGGAAAGTGTTTGTCGGGCATTCATTATAATATTTAGTTTTCACAAGGGAATCGGCAGGCTGACCAGCCACTGATTCACCTTCGCGTTCGCGTTTGTTATTGTGCCACTCGTAGTGTATAAGTCCGAGGTCGCCGTATTGTAATCGATTGTTGATAATTAAAAGACTAGTGTGTTAATCCGCTGTTGTGTTTATTCGCCGCTGTATCACTCCTCATCCCGATCTCGAATCTGTGCGTTTAACGTGGTCATGCTCGGCACGTTATTCAGTCGTAGAAACGTCTTTTGCTTCCCGAATCCCCGAATAAATAATTTGTGCGGATGGTCGCGAGCAACTCAGTCGGGTACAATCGGAATTCTCCGTTACAAGATGAACGATGCTACTGCTGCTGTGGATAGGCATCCAATGAGTAGCATTGAAAATGCCCTTCCAAGGGCAAACATCGCTACCATCACCAGTAGCAGCAGCATGATTTTTATCACCACTGCTACCACCGACATACAAAAAATGATACCGAAGGTGAAATCGATACAAGGCATCACGGATCCGAGCATATTTTCCTGTTTCATTAGGAAACCCACACGTCCTATCAAACCATGTGGGAAGAAAAACAATTAAAAAAAAAATTTTATATATTTAATAAAATGTATTTAATAAAATGTATTAATATTAATTAAATAAATTGATTTAAATTAAAAAAATATCTCTCTCTCTTTTTCTCTCCCTCCCTGCCTCTCTCTCACTCTCCTTCGATAGTAGCATACTCAGTAAACATATGCTGGCTAGGTGCAAGGCCTCGGAGAAGGGGTAGTCTATAAACTTTATTTTCAGTAGTCGACGTTGCTATTTCGAAATATTGAGTTGAATTTTTATATGTAATACTATCAACTTCATCGATACCTTCGAGTTTAGATTGCTTTCGTCTATTTTTAATCCATGAAAAAAATTTTTGTGCATTTGTAACGGCACATACAAAGTTAGCTCGATTATTGTAATGATATGTACATATCGTTTCTAATGGGAAAGGTAATACTTTCAATGGTGGACATCAACATTTTTCTATAAAAGGAAAAAAGTTTCTAATTAATAATGATTTTAATTTCTAAGAAAAAAAATAATTGTTATACTTACTTTTCAGGTAATATTTTTTATAAAAAGGTACAACGCAATGTCTAGTTATATTTTTCCTCCTTTGGGATCGCTGCTGGCGATTTGGAGGGTGCCTTTCGACTTTAGTCCTAGCGTTAACTTGCGCGTTCAATTAAGCGAGTGGCGTTCGAGTGCGAGCAGTGAGTACTTGTGCGTGTGCGTGTTGACTTGAGCTTGAGCTTCGTTACCTTGTCGGGTTTCTCCATGGTTTTCCATGGCTCTTTTATTTACATTTGATTGGTTAGCTAGTTATTTTTCTAGCTTTTATTCTATTTTTGATTTTGATATTGATTTTGATTTTGATTTGATTTAAGGATTTCCTTGTTTTTAATTTTTATTTAATTTTTTACTTTGATTTTGATCTTTAATCTTTAATTGGTAACTTTCTTATTACTATTTAATGCGACTTAATACTATTTAATTGTTTTCTATTTACTGTACTACCGCTTATGCTATTGCTTAAATTACTGTTAACTAATCTTATTATAATATAACTTAAAACTAATTACGTGTGTACCAGCGTGTTTTTATTTCACGCTGGGTTTGATTTTTAATCAAACCTCGTTTGGTCAAATCCGGGTTAGGTGTTAGACGAATTGCAACCAAAGTAGCATTTGAGTGAGCATGTCGGGTTTCCGCCTTTACTATCATCTTAGCCTGTGTTCGCCATTAGCAGCACTGGATCTGATGGACATTTAGTGCATGGTTTTCGCTTTCAAAGGGAGCTGACAGCCACTAATTTCGCTTTCAATTGCAAAATTGCTTTAGCTATTAGGGCTTAAACAATTACTTAGCAGGAAGGATGCTGCCCTTCTGTGGAAATATTTTTCCTAAGGGTTTTGGCATCCGTAGTGCGTTCTAGTCATCGAGAGTTATTCGGCCCAATGGACTGTTCTCTCGCACAATTGGTGTCGGGCCTTACTCCGGGAGCTCGAGGCAAAGAACTTTGGGTGGCTGCTCTGACCACGGCCGCGACTCTTTACCCACAGTAGTGGCACTTACCGATTGCCAGTCGATAGGAAGTAATTTGTTATCTACCCGAATTAAATTCGGATTGCCGGGACCATTGGTCCTCTACAACTAGCTCCCGGAGCGGTCTCCCGTCCTCTAAGATGGCGCGCGGAACCACAATCCTAAGAGATTTCCCCTCAAGTGACTCCCGGATTTTGGCTTTTCTGGGCTCGAGTTGAGCTCTTGGGGTGTGGTAGACTCCGCGTTGAATGTTTGGGCGTTTACAGGCCGCACCTCACCACGTATTGTCATGATCCGTTTTGTTTGTTTTGTTTGGCCGGTTGGCCTATTGCCCTGGGGGAAAGCGTTGTGTGTTTTGCCTACTGTTTCTTTACAGAGACAGCGTTTTCAGCCCCACCGCGTGAAGGTACACACATCCGCACTTGTGATTGCAAGTCTTTGTTCAAATATACATTGCATTCACTTCGGGTCGACAAGCGTTAGTTGCTTGTCGAGGGCAATCGGTGACGCATTTTGTACTTCAGCATTTGCATATGCCCGTACACAAAAGAGAGAAGTTTTCGACGTCCTCTCCTAAAACAACGAGTTATTTGTTTGAGGAGTCTCCGTTCTCTGTTGAGGAATACAATTACTGTCCGCCGCTTTGACAAAAGATTTTGCATAAGGTGACCTGGGCAGCCTCGCGGCTGGCCATATGGTGCACCATGTGCATCATCTATGTTTTTGCTAAGCGGATTATAATCGAGCTTCCTGAGAGCGTCGTGATTGCAACCGCCACACTAATTGCAATGAGAAGTTTCTCTTTCTAACTACCGCAGGGCCAAACTAAGAGTCTAAATAACGAAAGGTAGCAGTCGATCTTCACTGCAAAAGCCGGCCGGCGGGAGCACGTGTGCTTTCGGATGCAATCCACAAGCTAATGTCGCGGAAGCGCTCCCCACTCTCTCTCCCCTTATCTGTCAAGCCTAAGTCGGTTCTTGTCGCGCGACCGTCTCTCTCTCACACATCAGCACGCCTTCGGCTTGGACCTGCACGAGCTTATCCTTCCTCTCGCTAGTTCGCGTTGCATATTATGTATTCTCTCTCTCTCTCTTACCTCGTACTCGATTGTCTGCTGCGGCTGCCACTTCTAGGCGTTGTACATAAATTGATATTATGCCAAATAAAGAATATAAATATAAGTATATAAGTACATAAATAAGAGTGGTCGTTTGAGAGAGAGAGACATAACGAGTTGTTTATCACACGTTATATTCCCCTCCCCCAGACGTTGGTAACGCAGGTGGTACCCACTCGATACCTTGGTCTCTCTCGTTCGGGGAAGAGAACTGCCAGGGGTATAGGAAGGAAAAAGACCACTATTCATCGGGCTGGTCATTGAGTGTAATGGTTTCTGATAGAATGAATATAATAACTTAATTTGATATGAACAATAAAGCTTTATTATAAGTAGCTCCCTTACTCTCTCTCTCTTGATTTACAAGACTTAAGTGTTGGAATTAAGGCAATGCCGTGAAGAAACAAAAGAGCAGCTGACTCACACGGATTGCAGTACATCACTTGTTTGACGCGATAAATGAAATGTGTAGGAGAAGGCAATGGCCATTAAAATAAAGAGAAAGGTGATCTCTCGATGGGGGGTTGTCCTCTTCTGTCTTCGGCGTAGCCAAAGAATAGCAGGGATGGTTACTGAACGGTCCTCTAATGGAAAGCCCTAGGGCCGTAGTCTTCGAGATAGTTATACCTGTCTGCCAATCCCAGCTCGAACTTCCAATGCTGGAAAAAGTTCGGGCAGTTTTCTGTCCTGCTTACACCGGTGAGATTACATACGAAGCAATACCGGACGCCCCTCTTTGGCACATTAGGCCCGTCCCACTTGCCGTATTGCGTGGTAGCACACATGTGCTTCAGCGCGTGGTGCTGAGGGACCAGGTTCTGGTTGCCCTCGCAGTAGTGAGCGGCTTGAGCCCTATGAGTCAGCTCCCGGCGCTGATCGAGAGAGAATTGGACTTCTCTCGATGCCAGATCATCGGCTTCGGCGGCGGGATAGGATGGGGCCTGTGACACCCCAGCGGGCACGAAAAGCGGTTGAACTTCCGCTGCCAGCAGATTTAGCTGGGCCAACTGGCGCTGAATCTCTTCTTTCTCCCAGCGTTTTTGTTCCTGGAGTTCCAACAGGCGAGCTCGCTCCTTCTGAATCTTCTTCGCCGTATCCTAGCGAGCCGCTGCATCAGCTAGGATAGCGCGGCGCTCCACTTCGTCTTGGATCTTGGTGATCAGATCCTCGTGGGCGAGGGCCCGGATCCGATGGTCAGGATGATTAGCCAGGGCTAGGGCCTCGGAGTAGGCCTGACCTTCGGCTTGATCAGCCTTACGGCGAACCGCTCGAAGATCCTTTATCTTCAACCTACATTGTTCCTCGGGGGAGACGGCATTGGCCATATCTCCTCCTTGACGGGTCGAGGCAGTAGGGAGAGCCGGTACCCAAGGCTGGGCTAGGGCCTCACGGATGGGTTGGCGACCGCCGGCTGTATCGGCCCAGGTTAGGAGCAGCTCTTCGATTGAGGGGAGCTGAAGAATCAGCTTGGAAGGGAGAGTGGCTGTTCGCATGGCCATTTCGTTGGCCAGTTCCAAGAGCCGGGTGGCTACGAAGCGCGGAACTTCCACCTTGACAGTCTCTTGCTTACCGGAAATTTGCCGTGCAGGTAACATGATCTGTAAGGAAGACCGTCGTTTATTGTACATGCGTGAGTAATAACATAATGTATTCAAGAAAAAGCAAAAACATAGCTTATTATATAAGAAGCGTTAGAGCGGTAAAAAAAGTTAGGGACAGGGCAACGTATATCGATTAATAACTACGATGTAGGATTGTGTAGCGAACATAGTCGGCGAGGTGAAAGTATAACTGGTGGCCATGCAGGCGATAGATTTTGGGACTTACGGGGCCTGCCTCTCTTACGTGGAGCTACCGCCTCCAGGGCGGGTAGAGCTTGGCTTGAGCCTGGCTAAGAAGTCAGGTCAGCTGCAGGAGAAGGCGTGGCCACTGTAGTAGAATCCTAAGTCGTCGAATGACCCGCTGCCTCCGGGCTCTCCTCGCGGATAGCTAAGTTATTTTGCCCTTCCGTGTTGTCTACCAATTCTGAGGGGGCGACGTGAGGGAATTGTTCCTTGTCGTTGCATATTTTAAGCTGATTTACAACTACCTTTCCTATATTTACTCCATTTTCTGATTGGATCAGATAGGAATTCATTCCCAAACGTTTAGTCACGATGAACGGACCACAGAATTTTGGACAAAGTTTGGCGGCAATGGCTTTAGCCGAAGAGAGAACATGATTTTTCGCCCAGACTTTGTCACCGATATTATAGACGACGTCGCGATGGCAGTCGTTAAAGTACTTTTCCTGTCGCGTCTGCGCGGCTTTGCTATTTTCCAGAGCTCCAGTTCGTATTTCGATGAGTTTTTCCATACGGTCGCATCATTCGTCACGGGCAGTAGCCTCCAATTGTAGGACCGCCGCACGCTCCTCCTCGCGTCGAACTGTGCACGGGGGCGCTGGGTGTCACCCGTAGTTGAGGAAAGCTGGGCTTGAGCGAGTAGCTTCATGAATGGCTGAGTTATAAGCGAATGCGAATTCCGCTATGTATTCATCCCATTTCGCATGCTTATCTTCAATGAGAGCGGCAATCATAGTCTTAATAGTCCGATTTACTCGCTCAGTGGTGTTCGACTGTGGATTATACAGGGCGCATGTTCCATGGACCACTCCGTGTGACTTCAGGAACTCATCGACTAACTTGTTTTTGAAGGGCGTGCCATTATCCGAAAGAAAACGGTCAGGGGTTCCGAAGCGAAGGAAAACCCGTTGATTGAGTTCTTTCTTAATGGTTTTACCGTTAACCTTACGGATTGGAATGCATTCGATCCAACGAGTGAACACATCCATAAAGATGAGCAGGTGCTCATGGCCTTGGGGCGAGCGAGACAAAGGCCCCATGGTGTCACCGCAGACCACTTCCCAGGGACGGGTAATTACGTGTTTACCCATGAGTCCTGCAGGGGATTTTTGTTCTACTTTTACTTGTTGGCAAATCATACAGTTACGCACGAAGTGCGCAACATCTTTGTATATACCAGGCCAATGATAGCGTAATACGGCTCGTTGATGAATCTTATATCGCCCTTGATGGCACGATGTCGGCTCATCATGGCATTCCGCCAGGACTTTCTCTCGTTGTTCTCGAGGAACTACTAGCTTCCAGGCGTCGTCATTATTGCCCATAAAATTATCGACTATTAGGTCAGGTCGATAAATATATAAACGGCCTCCTACTACTTTCTAGTAGGGATGCGCTTTTGAATCCTGAACGACTTGTGAGATCTTGCGTCTATACCAGGGGTCTTTGGTATTGTCGTCGAGGGAGAAAGAAGCTAAGGCGGTGGCGATATCTTCGTCTGTCTCGAACATACGCGAAAGTGCATCGTGCACGACATTGTCCTTGCCTTTGTGGTGTACGATATCAAAGTCGTAGCCTTGAAGGCGTAACGACCAGCGGCCTAGTTTCCCATTAGGGTTCTTCAGATTTCTAAGCCAAGTCAGACTATGGTGGTCTGTAACCACTGTAAAGTGATAGCCTTCTATGTACAGGCGACATTTCTCAATCGACCAGATTACCACGAGGCATTCTCGCTCGGTAACTGACAGGCGGCGCTCGGCAGCAGTGAGGACTATGCTGCCGTAACAAATGACATAGTCGATTTCATTTATTTTTTGAACCAACACGAAATCAATGCCCGTGTCGCTGGCGTCACATTCGATAGAGAATGGGGCATTAGGGTCTGGTCCAGCCAGAACTGGAGCGGAAGCAAGGAGAGCTTTAACTTGCTCGAAGGAGGTCCAATGTTCTTCGGTCCATACATATTTGGAATCTTTCCTAGTAAGGGAAGTGAGTGGTTCCGCAATAGCTGCAAAGTCATCCAGAAATTTCCTGTACCACGAGGCCATGCCCAGGCAACGACGTAGTTGACGCAAGTTTTTAGGTCTCGGGTATTGTAGAATGGGTTTCACTCTCTCAGGATCCGGGTGGCAGCCATCTCGATTCACCAGTACGCCGAGGTAGCGCACCTCTGACATATAGATCTTAGACTTTTTCCTATTTATAGTAAGCCCAGCCTCGTTAACTCGCTTCAGAATCAGCGTGAGCCACTTTACGTGATCGGTAAACGTATCCGTTGCAATAATCAGATCGTCTAAATAGGCAAAAGCAAAAGACTCCATTTCGGGCGTGATAAGCTTATCCGCCAGCATTTGAAACGTAGCCGGACCGCCAGCCAAGCCATAAGGCATCCGAGTAAATTCAAATAAGCCCATACCAGGAACAGTAAAGGCCGTAATCGGAATAGACTCTTCCTTAAGTGGAATCTGCCAAAAGGCTTCCGAACAATCTAGGGCGCTTATATATTTGGCGTGTTGTATCTTGCGTAAAATAACATCCATATAAGGTAATGGATATGCCGATATCTTTGAAACTGCGTTAACTTTGTGATAGTTCACACAAAACCGATACGTTCCATCTGGTTTCAGGATCATTACCACTGTGCTAGACCATTCGCTCTTGGATCTCCGGATCACTCCCATCTGCAACATTTTACGTACTTGCTCGTGCATTTCGTCCTCTATTTTCTTAGATACTGGATAGTATCTTTGCTTAATCGAGCGCGGGCTAGTGAGGTTAATTTCATGAACGATCCATCCGGTGCAACCTAACTGTTCACCAGAAGTTTCGGGTATCAAACTATGCATGACCCTATCGATTTCAGCTCTCTGCTCACCTGTGAGATCTTCGATCCCCAGAGAGAACAAGGCCATTGCCTCTTCAGACTTCTCGGAGGAGAGGGCTGCAGGCATGCCTTCGGACCAACCTTTGAAAGTCAGCCTGTTAGTCGTGGGATCCAACATGGCCGAAAAGGCGCGTTTGATGTCAGCACCTAAAGTGCACTCGGTGTCGACTTCTGATAAAATGAGAGCGTTAATCACATAAGTTACCCCTCCCAAGGTAAAGGGTAACTTTATGATACCCATAATGGGTACGTAGTGACCATCGACTGCCTTTGCTCCTGGGCCCACATAAGGATGCACGTGCCTATTCAAGGTGGTAGCAATCGAAATAGTGTTTGGGCCAAGGACAGTACGGGAAGATCCGGTATCCTAGAGGCCTCTAAATTTATAATCGCCGACACTCACGGTCAGCCACCAACGAGGTGACTTCTCAACCTGGGCGCTGGCCACAGTACCACCATCGCAGGGCTGTTGCACGCCGGAAGAACTAACTTGGGCTAGCATCGGGTCGTTCACCGTGTTGTGTACAGCCTGCCGAGCTTCTGTGTCGCCGCTAGTTTCGAAGGTCCCGTGGTTTGGGGGAGCAGTAGGGACCTCATCTACGTGCTCCCTTCGTCGTTTTTTGCTTTGAGTCTAGCACTTTCTAGAGGACCGCACTCTGGACAAGACTTTTTCGTATAACCGGGCCAACTGCAGTTCCAACAAAGAAGTTTATCTCCGTTAGGGCCGGCTGCCCGGTCCTTATTCTTCTCCGACCTTGGCGTAGACACTAAAGGGGGATTTTTATCGCGGGGTCGAAGACCTCCCCGACCACGGCCTCTGCCTCTATACGAATCCCAACGAGGTCTCTTAGACTCTTCACGGCGATTGAGTTCGGAGTTGGTGCCAGGGCTCCCATCCTTGGCCTGAATAGTAGGTGATTTGGAGCTTTCCATTTCTCTGAGCTTCTTCTCAAGGATTCTCGTCATCAACTTCTCCCACTCATCCGCTGAAGCGCTGGGGGAGCTCTCGTTCATGGAGGATAGGCAGGACGGCTTATTCTTGGTGCCCCTCGGAGGCCTATACGCTGTCTCCGGTAGGATGCTGTACTCAGCCGGAGGTTGGGGCTTCCACTGTCCAGCTTCATCATCTTCGGCCTCTTGGGCTTTGGTCAAAAGTACCCGAACGTCCTCCAGGTCATTCCTATAGTGCTTCAGTTTCTTGTGAAGCTTGGGCAGCATATTATCGATGACAAGGGTTATCTGGTCTTTCATCTCTCACGGCGGATCCATTCTTTTCAAAATGGTAAGCAGGGCTACGCTATATTCCGTCACTGGTTCTTCTGCACCCTGGGTTCGCCAATGAGCTTCTACCACTACGTTTCTCCGATTTTTTTTTGATCTGCTGTAGGTTGCGAGAGCCGTATCTTTAAATTCGTCGAAAGTGTCCCAGGTTTTTCTTAGGGCCCTATACCAAAAGAGAGCTGATCCGGTGAATAAGGGAGTCATGGAGTCCAACAGCTCAGTATCCGCCACTCAGTCTAGGCGCCGGTTCTCCTCTACTCTTTCCAGGAACTCTTCAATGTTTAGCCCTTCGGCACCAGAAAATTTGATTTTCCACTCTCTGACTGTTTTCCCCAGGTTCCTGCTCGAGGGGTAATAAGCTGGACCTGTTTGATGTAAACTAGTCGTGTGGCTGGCTACTGGTGGGTAGAAATGTGCACCCTGTTGTGGTGAGTTCACTGTCACGCTAGGTATGGCTCCCCTCCCCCAGCTCGAGCTTGCCGGGGTGGTCGAGGTAACGAGGGAAGCCGTCGGGCCGAGCGAAGAAAGGACAGTGAATGGGGCATGCCGCTTGTCGTGCGAGTAGGCTTGCGGGGGTGTAAAATACCTTTGAGCCGTCGAGGTGATTGTGGAGAGGAATGCATTAGGCGGTGCCATCGCAGAGGGATTTGCGATTGAGTGGAACATCGGAGTCCGTGGGTCCAGTGACAAAATGGTTGGGGGATGAACTGTGTCGTCAAATTTTGGTGTTTCGTCGTAGTAATTATAACTTAAGGTGTCTTGGAATTGTACTGTTTTTGAACTTTGTGTTTCTAGGCGAGTTAGTTCTGCTGCTTGTTGTTGATTGATGGACCAGCTTGTTTTTAACTGCTCGTGCAGTTGTATGTTAGCTGTGTATAGCGTGTCCTTTTCCGTTTTGAGTTTTTGTAAGTCCGTTCCAAGGTGACTGAAATGACTTTCGTATTGTTTCAGCAGGTTTTTAGTTTCTTGTACTTCTTTTTGCCAGGCTGCAAATTGCGTCTGGAATTGTGTTCGTTCTGCATGTCTTGCCATTTCTAGTTTCCATCCTCTACGCAGTTCATCTGCTATTGGCTTCGTCGTAATTTCTGTCTGGCCATTGGGCAGTACGATTTTTATTAGTTCTTGACTAGTACTATCGTACTTTGACGTTGGCGCGGTAGTAGTGGTGTTGTTTACGGGAGTTACATTTATCGTCATAAATGTGCTTGTCTGTTGTGATGGTAATACTTGATGGCTTTGCCCTGTGATTTCGGGAGATTGTGAGTCTGCTCCGAGAGTTAGCGACATTCGCTGTTACTGTTGTGAGGTGAGCTGGTTGCCAAACGCTCTTCACTTTCTTCATTTATGGTAATTTGAAGGCTTAAATATCTTTCCATTTCCAAAGCTGTATGTAGGTCTTTGCTAATGTCGGATGGTAGTGTACCTGACTCGAAGAATGTTTTGGCTAAGTCATCCCGTCTTGTACGGGCTAGTGCGTCATCTTCGTTTTTGGACGCTACGAAGTCCTGTGCTGTATAGTCTCCTTGTAGTCTGCGGTATAATCTGTCCGCTCGTTCCAGAAAGCGTCCTTCGTTGTGCAATTCTAATTGTGATAGTGCGTTGTCTAGGTCGATACTTGATAAATTTCGGACCCAGGTAAGCAGTTGTTCGTTTAATTTTTCTTTAAAGATTGTTAAGTCGTCGAGCGTCCAATTAGTTGCCATTGTTGTCGTTTGTTGAGTTTATTTTTATTATTTTGATTGGCTTTTATTAATTTTATTATATAATTGTTAGCGGACTGAGCTAGTTCGGAGACGCTACCGAAGAAAACAAACGAAAGTTGTTAGCCGAAATCGTTAAAGGCTAAGTTAAATGATCGTTAATTGAGTGTGGATTAACTCAACATCTAGCGTAATATATACTGCGTGCGCTCCAAAAGCGAAGTTGGAATTCTTTCAGGCGTCAGTCCAGTTGGATTCGCTCTAAGAATTATCGCGAGGCAATTATGCGAAAGAAAGAAAACATGTGCATGCACCGCCGAGAAAGGTTGTTATATATTATTATATATGTGTACTTTTATATGTATATTATCGTTTTGATTTGATTAGCTTGTTGATTTATATGCGAACGAAGGTCCACGTTTCGTCGAATTCACATACCACAACACACTTTTCGCCGTGTCCTATGTATACATACACATATTCTTACGTACAATCGTGTGATATTTCTTAAACGGTGTAGCCTTGAAAAATATATTATATTTCAATATTGAAATATTTTGAAATTGCTCGACTAGCGAGACTTATAGCAATTTCAAGGCTGCCGTGTAAATAACACACTGTGTTTACATTCGCTGCGCAACCTGAGTCGCTGTTATACATGCACTGATACTCTATCGTTTTCGTAAACACGCGGCGTCGTGTCTCTCGCACGAAGAAAGAAGAGGAAAAGCTACTTCGAATGCCACTGTCGGTTGGGCGCCAATATAACGGGGTAGTTAATTGCCCTTGTTATTTCGCGAGAGAACGATGAATATATTATACAGCTCGTTGCGGGCGTACGATAACCGCACGAGACTATGCCCGGATACTTAGTTTCGCCTCAAGGCCCGCGGGGGCGTCGCGGATTCAGCAGCTATTCTTCGAGTTAATTCGTCGACGGGGAAGCGTGGATGGTTGTAGAGTTAGGTGTAAATAAGATGAAGGATTACATAAGATAAACGGTATTTATATAGCATGTGGGTTTACATAGAAGACAGCGCAACGATAAAAAGAGAGAGAATAACTGGCTAGCGAGAGAGAAACAAGGTACGCAAGAAGGTACTTACATATGCGGACTAGGCCACGGATGAGCCTTATCAAACACTCGAATACAGTGGATCAAACGGCAGGTTCGCACTCGAATAGTCCCACACACTCTCTCACAGCACTCTCTATACACTAATTACAGCTAGTGTATGCGTTGTTTCACACTTTTCCGATTTGAGGGTGATATGGCGTCTCCAAGACATGACCACCCCTCTCTCTGGGCGCCAATAAGTTGGCATAGCCCACTGTCTTTCACCCCTTCGCTTTCAAATATATTGGGGATCCGGAAGTCAAGTTTGCTACGACATCCCTGGCGCAACTCAGCGAGTCGGAACCTTTTTAATCTAAGGCGGCGACCTCCTCGGAAGGAGTACCGATCTTTTCACGGTTCGACGCTCAAGGAGAGCGGAACTAAAGGCTTGACCCTCGGTTTGGGCGCGACGGGACTCTAGTTGCCCCAACGTCTACTGCGTCGGAAGCACACAGCATACAAATCTTACGAGATTTGCTTGACCTCGTACCACTACCCCGCAGAGGCCAACCCAAATTGGGATGTCAGAGGAGAGACTCAGCCAGGACAGCCAGAGGAAGATTCCTTAGACGATTAACCAACTAAGCCTCCCTCCTGGGCTCGCGTTCAAAATACATCCCACCCTGCGTTCCTGTATTAAGGGATTTCTCCCACGACTCACAGGTCCATCGCTTCGACGTGCCGGAGCATGTCTCCCCATTGCGTTTCGGCCAGACCCGCTCACGCTGGTGGGTATCCGTCATTCGAAAGGTTGTTTTTACCCCGTTCCGTCCCAAAGTCAGATCTTTCAAAACTCTGTCGTTGGGTCAAAACGGGGCTCATCGCGTTCAAGTTAGCTTTTTATCGTGGTCGCCATCCAGGGCCTTTATTGCTTGGCAAGCTTAGCCAGAGCCGCCTTTTGGCCACCCTTCTGGGTGTTCACCGCGTCACCCCGTTGAGGCGAAGCAGTTGGCACTTGCGAGGTCTGCCGTTCAAAGAGATCTCGCTTTAAAACGCGGATACACTAATTACAATGAGAAGTTTCTCTTTCTAACTGCCGCAGGGCCAAACTAAGAGTCTAAATAACGAAAGGTAGTAGTCGATCTTCACTGCAAAGGCCGGCCGGCGGGAGCACGTGTGCTTTCGGACGCAATCCACAAGCTAATGTCGCGGAAGCGCTCCCCACTCTCTCTCCCCTTTTCTGTCGAGCCTAAGTCGGTTCCTGTCGCGCAACCGTCTCTCTCTCATACATCAGCAAGCCTTCGGCTTGGACCTGCACGAGCTTATCCTTCCTCTCACTAGTTCGCGTTGCATATTATGTATTCTCTCTCTCTTTCTCTTACCTCGTACTCGATTGTCTGCTGCGGCTGCCACTTCTAGGCGTTGTACATAAATTGATATTATGCCAAATAAAAAATATAAATATAAGTATATAAGTACATAAATAAGAGTGGTCGTTTGAGAGAGAGAGACATAACGAGTGGTTTATCACACGTTATAAATGTTACAACTTCTCCTTCGCCTTCGCTATTTAATTGAGACAAAGCAGCGGCTATAGTATGATAACTAGCATCAATCGTTAATATACGAGTGTAAGGTTTACTAGGATAAGGAAATTTCAAAGTAATAGTGTCAATAAAAATCTTTTTTACAAAGTTGATTTTCTGCTCAGGTAACTACTAATAGTCTTTGCTGTGTTACAATAAGTTTATTAAAGGTCTACAAATTTCAGGATAATTTTTCGCAAACTTTGAATAAAAATTTACAAATCCAAGAAAGTTTTGCAAGATTTTTAGGGTTTTTGAAGCTTTATAATTTTGAATTATTTAAAATTTACTTTTTTCAGCTTTTATAACGTATGGAGTATAAACATGTCCTAAAAATTCAATTTCTTCTTGAACGTAGCCACTTTAATAACTTGCCCACTACTCGGAAGAGTTGGTTTATCCTTAAAAATATTTAAATTTTGATTATAAAATTCCTTTGAAATGGCCGAAAATTTCACTATCCGAATTAAGTAGAGCTTTTACCGGAATACTATTTAGTTATAGAATTATTTCAGGACAAATTCTGCCCTCATTATTATTTTCATTATTTAATAATTCACGATTAATTTCTTGTCTAGGATCTTCAAAAATAGTTAATAATTCTTTTGATATTAACATATTATTAGATTTTACTGTTACTGCTCGTTGCAAGCTTTTGCATTTTTCCGATTTCCGAGAAGCAACATTTACACGTTTCCCGAAGAAGTACTTGTTACATCTAGTGGAACCGGTTTTTTACTGTTATTATTTTTATTCTTATTTATTTATTATTTTTATTAATTAATTTATTATTTTCAATATTTATACTATTTATTTGTGGTTCTACGCCGCTATCTTTTTGAGTATGACATAAACTAATATAATCATCATTATTTAAAGAAAATAAGATTATAATAAACTCCGAGATTGTTTTTATGTATCTGGCTTGAACTAATAGACACATCTCTATCAAAATGCCGAGATAGTTTATCTATTAATTCTTCCTCATCTAAATTCACATTTATATCAAATGCTAAGTTTTGTGACGGGGTGGATTAGCTAATGCAATAAGAATTTATTGAAGCACAAAATCCCACGATGCAGAGCTAACCGCCACTCCATTAATCACGTATGTTTATACTTTCGTTTTTGATACTTTCGTTTCAGTGTCTTTTTTCTAACAGAATTGAAATCACCTTAAGTCACCTGAATTGTGACACTCGATCTATCTTAGGTGTGAGTGACCTAATGCTTAATCCGACTAATCCCCTATATGAAATCGGTTTAAAACTTAATTCGTGATAGATCTGTTGAACTATTAGAAAATGAAATGACGTAATGCGTCGAATAAAATTAATAACGTTTAATTCTAGAAAATTACAGTCTTTGACGGGCCGAAAAACTAACGCACGTGCATAGGATTTACAATTATTAACAATAATACGGGGAGAGAGAGAGAGAGAGAGAGAGAGAATTTGAACTTTGCCGTGAAATCTAATGCTTGGCGTGAATACAAAAAAAATAACAATCGTGATAGACAAAATACTCTCGCTAGTATTTTGTCGCGCAATATAAGGGAAGTGCACCAACTCAGCGGTGATCAGCCGTAATCATTGAAGCAAAATTAAAGATTCTCCTCAGATCAGCTGCGCTATCTCGCGTGTCCTTTCTCTCTCTCTCTCTCTCTCTCTCTCTCTCTCTCTCTTAGTAGATTGTACAAGCATCGCGACTGTACCGAATCACGAACGGATCGATTAATCGAATCAACTACCGTTGCAGCCACCTCCAAGTCCTGACTACCCGGACAGGACGAATACCCGCGATTTGCCGCCATCAGAAACCTGAAAAAGAAAGGAAGAAAATGAACGAAATAAACCAAAGCTTTCCTCCTTTATTTAGGGCCAATTTATTATCTGCCTTCCAGGGCCTACATCACTTTTTGGCTACACCTGGCGCTCGATGTTTCAGGTAACACCAGTGTGTAGCCTTCTTCGGGTACCGCTAGGAATTGGTAACCCCAGGCTCTCCACAAATCTATTTCGTGCTCAATCCCCACGGCACAGCCTAAAACATATCCTTCGTCAGGAATCAATCTTCTGATGAGGTCTTCGATTTCCTCAAGCTGTGTTTCCGTGGCCCCCCACAGTCCTACCTGCAAAAAATGCCGTACCATCAATTCCAGCCACTTCCATACTTTTACCTGGGCGTCCTTCAGCCATAATTCATCCTCATCCGGATCCAAAACTGCGCGGGACTCTCTTATAAAGTTCGCGCCTACGTAGCAGTCATCCGCGAGCAGTGGTGTAATGGCGACTCTTATCTTTCTTGTGACCCCTCCTACCTTAAAGGGGAACATCACGTGACCAATTATGGGACATGGGCGTCCGTCGACGAGCCTTGCATCGCCTGCCCTGGTCACATTAAGTTCGAATCCCATCTCCGATGCTAATCTTAGCCCTAACTGACCCATGATTGTAGATGAGACGCCGGTATCGTAGAGGGCTCTAATTTTACAGTCATCTATGTCTACCCGCAACCACCATCGGGTCTCATCCTCTGGGTTGTATCCACGAGTTGCATCCGTTCCTCCATTCGTCGTACTTCTCAGCGGATTCTTCCCTTCCAGTGATGCTACAACAATAGGTTTGCTCGTACTTGTGGATTCTTTCGGCAGAGGAGTTTTTTGTATGGAGAGGTTTCCCTCCAATCGAGTCTTCCCCCTCCTCCACAACCTGTATGTTCCACCTGGTCCTTCCAGGATGACTACTCCCCTTGTCTGCCGAGGGCTGGCATCGGGCTCAATCGCCTTCTGCTCTGCTGTACCGCTAGGTCCCGGGCTCTTTTGATGCCCTTCTAGGACCCGTTTGGATCCCTGAGTCGCCGACAACTTGCTCTTTCCAGTCAACGAGCCGCAGGGAGAGGTCGAATTTACTGGAGGCGCGAAGATGACCTCTTCTCTTCACTCTTCTTGCCATTTCCCTTGTTGCAATCTGGGCAGAATTTACGGCTAAAACCCAGTTTGCCACTGCACTCTATGCTTCTCGCCACTCGCTAGGAGACTTGGGAGGAGGAGAATTCCTCCTTCTTTCATCGGCTTTGGCGCTGATCTACAGAGCTGTCCTGCCTTTCTTTGGCCATTTTGCGCAGGATTTTTTAAATGCCCTCTAGACGCTCCTCCATCTTCTTATCAAAAGTAGAGATTTGCGTAGCCGATACCGTTGCTTACTCGGTTGGCCTCCTGGCAGGGTTCTGCACGCCTTATCCGCTCTGCGGATCTCTCTCCTTCTTCGCACGCGCCTCCCCTTCGCTGGCTACTGCAGCGGTTTGAGATTTACTACCAGCCGTTCTTTTACTCGACTGGTAGGCGTGCTGAGGAAAGATCGTCGAGTTTGGATCCGCGAATACGCGTCGACGACGGCTGTAAGACCAAGTGTTTTGTACTTCGGTCACCTTCCTATTAAACTCTCATATCGACGTCAACTCGCTCCAACGCAGCTGTATCTGGATGTTTGGCCCTTTTTACAATAAATTTAACAATTTATAAGAGAAAAGATCTAAGTAATTCCAGGTTTTCCCCTTCAGTGGGCGCACCGCTCACGATTTCGCGCTACCGCCCTCTCAAACCTTCCTAAGCTCTCGCGCAATCATCTTTCTCTCTCTCTCTCTCTCTCTCGTGCGTCGATTACCTTCGACGCACAATCCTATTTGCACGAAACGGGTTTGAATACCAGTTGGGCGCCATGTAACTGGGTTGATTAGCTAATGCGATAAGAATCTAATGAAGCACAAATTTCCACGATGCAGAGCTAATTGCCGCTTCGTTAATCACGTATGGTTATACGTGTATTTGCCTTTACGTTTGATGCTACTGATCGATTAATCGAATCAACTACCGTTGCAGTTTATTTTGCGTATTGCATAATTATAACGAGTTAATTTTCCACCAAAATATTTACTGAACTTTATTTCACGAGTAATATTTCTACGTATTTCCGTTTTCTAAAATTTCTTTTTGAATAATTTTTCAAAATCTTCAAAATTTTTTATCTTGTGCTGTACCAAGTATACCACGAAGAATTAACTCCTGTCATAGATTGAGATAGCAAATATAGTAGCTGAGCAGTATTATAATTACTCGCCTGTAAATAACGTTTGAGGTCATTTAGATATTTCATCGGACGATATTTATAACTTTCATCAAAAACTCGACACGTTAAAGTGGATTGCTTAATCGTTTCAATTATTGTTTCGTTTACAATAGATCTATTTCGATAATTATTTTTAAGTTAATCAATATTTTCATGAAGTACTGAAAATGTTTCATTCATTTCCAAAATAACATTATTTTTTGCCGTTTTAATTTAATTTAATCCGTATTTAATCCGTAACTTCAAACCGAAAAAGTCTGTTACGAATTTTCAAAAATTAAAAATTTATTAATACTACGTTATTTGTTAACATTTCAAAAATATGTATATCCATTTTCAGCTCTTAATATTCATTAGAAAAAAATGCAGAAGCGATTTAGTGAAACGGCGCAACGTTTTTCGGCACTTTTTAGTAACATTTTTGTTAATAATTTTTACAAACAATCGATGACTCCTGTTTTTTAACACGATAATCTAATAAAAATTTCATAAACTATATTTTGTCACAGTTTCGCGAAATGGTAATAAGATGTTCTATATTATTTTTCAGCTAAATAATAAGAAAATATTTTCAATGTATTTTTCCATAATAAGCTCATTTTTTCTTGAATTTTCCTATTTTTCAACTCATAAAATTATTAGGATTTTGCGAAACTGTTACAAGATGATGTTTATTAAATCCTGAAACGATTGCCATGTTAAAAAATGGAGGTCACCGACTGTATGGAGAAGTTATTAACAAAAATGTTACTAAAAAGTGCCGAAAAACGTTACGCCGTTTCACTAAATCGCTTCTGTATTTTTTTCTAATGAATATTATGTGCTGAAAATAAATATACATATTCTTGAAATGTTAACAAATAACCTAGTATGAATACATTTTTAATTTTTTGAAAATTCGTAAAAGACGTTTTCCATTTTAAGCTACCGATTTTGTAACTTTTGAAGTTATAATTTTTACTCAATAAACAGAAATACTTATCACATTTTAGCAAGCACTGTAAGAAACTAGACACTATGAGAAGTAGCTCCAAATATTTTTTTTTCTCAATCTATCAATAATTCTTTTGTTAAGAGCGAGTCGAAAACGCGCGTAGTTGTTTCTCCGCGCGGAGCCGTAGTTGAGAGCCCCAGCGTTATCGAGCTACCTTAAGATTAATAAATTATAAAAATGTCGTTGTTATGTACAAAATTAACGCTTTAGATCTGTATACAATTATATTTATTTAAATAAATTATTGATTGTTTATTTATTGATAACAGTAATAAGTAATCTGTTATCAATGAAACGAATTCTTACTCATGTTTCTTAGTCATCTTGAATTAGTATCCGCTTAATTATAATAATTAACATTTACAATGTAATAAAAAAATTAAATTTGCACATTAAAATTTAATGTGATTTAGTATTTAAAAGTAATTAAAATTATTATAATCTGAATCTATACCCTAAAATCTATATAAAAAATGCTTTGTTTCATTGAAATTACTCTTAAATAACTTATTTTAATTAAACAACAAGAAATATTATATCTATAAGTAGGTAACGTCACACTCCTTATATTGTCATGAAATTTGACTCTGATACTAAGACAATCGTATAATATATGAGGTGGCGCCGTTTAGTATGCTAATTGATATAAGTAGATTGACGAGTTTAGTGGGTTGTAGTAATCTAGTGAAAATAAGAGAAGAGCTGATAGGATCGTTACAAAATGGTAACATTTCTGGTCGGATGTTATGTTTAAATTTAAAAAATAATGATGAGGTAGATTAACTCTATATTTATTAATATTCAAGCAGTCTACGTTATAGATTTTCAGTTTTTCCACATCCTTCACGTAGTAAAGGCAACGTTCACATAAGTAAATTTTTTTAGTAGGTTATGTTAATTGACTTCGAACTAGAGCAGATAAATTTTTAATCCACATATAGTGGAATTTTAATTTGAAATCATCATTGTCATTTGGTATAGAAGAATTTTAATCAATGTAATCACTTTACAGTAAAAGAAAATTTACATGCTTAGTTTGCTTTGACTTTGTTGTATAACAAAGTGAGATTCCGAATTTTTATTCATGTTTTTTAAGTATGTACAAATTACAAAAATACAATTCAATAGTTAAAATTTAGGAATACTTTTAATCTGTACAGGAAAGCTTATGTCATTGAATTTCAATTCATCTATATGAGATTGATAATTGCTAACTCTTTCACTATCACATTTAACTGAATGATGACAGGCAATTCATTAGTTATTTATTTTTGTAATGGAATATACGAGGGTGGTCCGATAAGTACTTAGCCTATAAAAGAAAAACGAAAATTTTGGAAAAGTGGCGTTTTATTTTTCAATAAAGTTTCCTTTTAGTTCGATATACTTGGTCCAGCGATGCTCCAACTTCTTTAACCCGTCTGAAAAATACGTTTCCTCGAGGTCTGAAAAGTAGGTTTCCGTGGCAGCGATTACCTCCTCATTCGACTCAAATTTCTGCCCGGCGAGTGACTTTTTGAAGTTTGGAAACAAAAAGAAGTCGCACGGGGCTAAATCTGGAGAATACGGTGGATGGGGCAACAGTTCGTAGCCTAATTCGACCAATTTGGCCATGGCGACGGCGGAGGTGTGAGCCGGTGCGTTGTCATGGTGGAAGAGCACTTTTTTCTTCGCCAAATGGGGCCGTTTTTTCTGCAATTCGACGTCGAATCCGCCCAATAATTCGGTATAGTACAGCCCTGTGACTGTTTTGCCCCTCTCCAGGTAGTCGATGTAGATCACACCTTGTGAATATCAGAAAACGGTGGTCATCACCTTTCCGGCCGATGGAGCAGTCTTCGCCTTCTTCGGAGCACTTTCGCCGGGTAAAGTCCACTGTTTCGACTGTTCTTTGGTCTCTGGTGTATACCAGTGGATCCATGTTTCGTTGACTGTCACGAAACGACGCAAAAACTCCTTTGGATTGCGCTTAAACAGCGTCAGACATTGCTCTGAAGTTGTCTCACGGTTGCGCTTGTTGTCCGGAGTGAGCAAACGCGGCACCCATCGCGCCGACAGCTTTCTCGTGCCAAAAATTTCATGCAGGACATGACCCACGCGGTCTTTTGAGATGCCTACGATCTTAGCTATCTCGCACACCTTCAATCGTCGATCTGCCAATGCGAGATCGTGAATTTTTGTCACGTTATCCTCCGTGGCAGCCGTTTTTGGAGCACCTGGACGTGGCTCTTCAAAAATCGACGTGCGACCACGTTGAAACTCGTTAAACCAATTTTTGAAGGTCGACATCGAAGGAGAAGAGTCACCATTCACAGCATCCAAGCGCTTTTTGATTTCGCTGCGCGATTTCCCTTCCAAAAACAAGAATCGAATCACCGACCGATACTGCTCTTTTTCCATTTTTCAAAAATCACACTTACTTTCACACACTCTCAAAAATAAACTACAACTCCGATCCGGCTGAAATTTTGACAGTAACCATCGAGAAGGTTGTACTACGTGATATAATATTTCTTTTGTGAGAGTGACGCCATCGGGCGGTGAGGCTAAGTACTTATTGGACCACCCTCGTATGAGCCAGCTTTAAGAGAATTATATTTATTTATATTAATATTAATTCCAATAATATTCTTAAGATAGACAGTCGCAACCTGAACTCGAAGGTATGGATGGAGTTGATAGTAATACAAATAAAAATTAATTTGAATATTTCGAAATAGCTATGTCGACTGCTAAAAATAAAAATTATAGACAGATCGTTTTGTATTCAATATATAATTGAATAATAAATTAATAATTAAATGAGAAAGTATATGAATTCTTCTAATTAATATTCAAATAAAATCAACTTTTACTTTGCAATGCTACCAAAATCTTCAAAAATATAATATTTAGACTTCTAAAAACTTGAAGATTGTAACGATAAACGTTACATCCGCGCTCTTACCTCGTCAGGACGACTGTCCGCGAGGAACAACATTTACCGGACATGAGTTGAGAGCGCGCATTGCATAGGGAGAGAAAGACACATAGGGAGGATAGGGATTCCAGGGTAGCCTCTCGTGCGATACGGTCGTTGCTCTTATGGAGCGCGAATATTTCCTCATCTTTGAAGAGTGTGTAGCAGTTTTGTGAAGGATAGCAGCGGACAGGAGAAGGGCATCCTGAAAGATCGTGCATAAGCAATTCATCGGATGCCCAAGTCAATACCATCAACGTCTCCAGCGTGACCAGGAGATCAAGCGAGGTTAACCTGAGTGATGACTCGGTTAAGAGCTGCTCTCGTAAGATAAGCTGGCCAGCTTCGCGTTGATAGTTTCGTGCGTTTAGAGGAAGTCGCGGACGATCTCACGCGAGATCACAAAACATCCAAAGGCGATCGCGCGTGTACAATGATTGTAGCAAAAACGAGTGAACATGACTCACTCATGTTTTAAATGATGTTTAAAACTTTTTATGGCAGCCTCTCATAGACCTCCAAAATGAGGGAACAAAGAGGAGGGGGGTTCAAATGCCATTTCATACGTCGCCCAACGGCATATTTTGCCACTTCTTGACGGACACGTTCATTCTTAAAGAGATCATAGATTTCCTGGAGTTCTCTATTAGCTCCTACGAAATCGGTCTCGTTATCACTATACATATGTTAGAAATACCCTGACGTGATATGAATCGACGAAAGGCTCTCAAAAAACTTTTAGTGGAAAGACTGAGCGCTAGTTCGACATGGACCGCCTTTGACGCTAAACAAATAAAGACGTAACCATACGCCTTAAGGCATGATTTATTTATGAGCTTTCTCTTTTATGAGGATTGGGCCAAAAAAATCCACGCGAATGTGATCGGATGCCAGCGATTTTTTCACTAGAGCAACTTGTGACACCTACGTTAATAATTTTGAATTCCGCGTGGAAAATAAGCCCGAACAACGTCGCGTCACAAATTATTTTAAGGGGGAAGGCTCGGAAGGTGTATTCACTTCGTCGCGGAAAATTAACGAGGGCTTATGTCATCCGGTAGTGTCAATAATCGCGATTTACCTAGTTTCGAGAGAGAGAGAGGTTGTACAAAGAAACTCACCCTTTTGAATATTTATTTACATTTTATTACAACTCCTTGTTTTTACATGCGGTGTTCGACGTGTGCCAAGTCCGGGCTAGTCCGTTCCGTGCGGATTAACGCACAGGAGATAGAACATCGCCTTACAACTTTCCCGCGAGTCCCCGTGAGTGCGATGCGAATTCATGCACGCAGCCACTCGTTCGCGTCCGGCTGATACGATGCTTAGAGAGAGAGAAATCGAGGCGCGCACCGAGAAACGAAAATGGTACCTGACCTTAGGAGGAAGCGCTGCTGTGAAAGTCCACGTCCGCTGGGCCAACTACGTAGCCCTCAACAGGTGGATCTCTATGTAGATTCTACTGGTCTTTCTCTGCGATGCTGTTCACTGGGTATCAATTCACTATTCACGCACTTCTTAGTCGCGGTTATGGCACATGCCTCTTTATTCAATTAACTGATTCTGTAGGATACGTCGTAATGAAATTAATTTGTAGCAAATCTCGCGTTGCCTCTTTCAAGGGTCTGACCATACCTCGATTAGAACTTTGTGCCGTGACCATTCTTAAAAAGTTGTACGTTCAATCCAAACCTCAATTTGATTTCTTAATTAACCAAGTAATTTTCTGGTCTGATCCCATCATGGTCATTGATAATCATGATGGAATCAGACCAGAAAGACATGATCATGATCATTGTGCTTTGTTAGGTGCATTCGGGAAAAACCATTTTCCTCTCACGACAAAATAGGAAATGTACTAGTTGCTCGGGTTCAAGAATCGCCTGCATTCGATCACATTGGCGTGGAATTCTTAGGCCCAATCCTCATAAAAGAGAAAGCTCATAAAAATAAATCATACCTTAAGGCATATGGTTACGTCTTTATTTGTTTAGCCTTAAAGGCGGTCCATATCGAACTAGCGCTCAGTCTTTCCACTAAAAGTTTTTTGAGAGCCTTTCGTCGATTCATATCACGTATAGATAGAGAACTCCAGGAAATCTATGATCTCTTTAAGAATGAACATGTCCGTCAAGAAGTGGCAGAATATGCCGTTGAGCGACGTATTAAATGTCATTTCAACCCCCCTCCCCTTTGTTCCCTCATTATGGAGGTCTATGGGAGGCTGCCGTAAAGAGTTTTAGACATCATTCAAAAGATATCATTGACAAACAGGTCACTTACGATCAGCTTGAAACATTTTTGATCGAAATCGAAGCGATTCTAAATTCATGACCTTTGTACGCTCTTTCAGCAGATCCCAATTTTTCCTTGGCGATAGCGCCAGCCCACTTATTAATTGGCCGATCGTTCAATGTTTCACGGGGAAATTCTTTGTGTTCAATTCCAGATACTCGACTACCTATCCATACATTTCTGACTAAGGACAGATAAATCTTCTGAAACAAGTGGGGCATAAGGAATATTTGTACGAGCTCCAAAATTGTCAAAAATGGCACACTTCCAGCAGCGAGTTGAAGCCTGGGTCGATTGTTTGAAATTGTCTCTAGCAACTTGTTTAATCCTGTGCTTACAAGTAACCAAAGATTTTTTTAAAAATAGAATTAAGTCTGTTAATACGAGGTGTGTTCAGAAAGTAAGGTGAACTTTTAAATTGGGCGGGCTACGTAGATTCAAGAATCGACTTTTTTTTATTATGTTAGTATACATGTCCCTTATATATGCTTAAAGATTCAGCCAGTTTGTATGTTTATTTTTTTTGCGAGACAGAAACGTTAGACGTGTTTTTTGTGTTCGGCAATTTGCTGCTGTCAAAAACAATGAATCAAAGAGTTTGCATAAAATTTTGTGTAAAAAATGGAATTAAGTGCTTCAAAATACTTGAAATATTAACAGTGGCATACGGTGAATTTACTTCAAGTCAAAAAAATTTTTACAAGTGGTATAAGGTCTTTCAAGATGGCTGAGAAGACGACGACGACGAACCTCGCTCTGGACGCCCCAGCACTTCAATAACTGATGAAAGTATTGAAGTGAAACAAATGGTGTTAAAAAATCGTCAAATCACTATTAGAGAAGTGACGGAAGACGTCGGCATCTCTGTTGGCTCGTGCCATGCAATTTTGTCCGAAGTTTTGAGCATGAAACGTGTAGCAGCTAAATTTGTTACGAAACTGCTTAATTTTGAACAAAAAGACCGTCGAAGGAGCATCGCTTAAGAGCTGTTAAACGACGTCAATGATGATTCTGATATGCTCAAAAAAGTCATAACTGGTGATGAATCATGGGTTTATGGTTATGATGTCGAAATTAAAGCTCAATCGTCCCAATGGAAGACTCCAGGAAAGCCATGACCGAAGAAAGCACGTCAAGTTCGATCAAATGTCAAGGTTTTGCTCACGGTTTTCTTTGATTATCGTAGCGTAGTACATCAAGAGTTCTTACCACAAGGTCGTACGGTCAATAAAGAGTATTGAAGTTATACACCATTTGCGAGGAGCAATACGAAAAAAACGTGGGGAATTTTGGGAAAACAATTCATGGATTTTTCATCACGATAATGCACCTGCTCACTCATCGTTGCTTGTGTCAAACTTTTTGGCCAAAAACAAAACCACAATCATGCCTCAGGCACCATATTCACCGGATATGGCCTCCTGTGACTTTTTCCTGTTCTTAAAACTCAAGAAACTCATGAGAAGACGGAAGGTTTGGAACAATTGAGGAGATAAAGAAAAAATCGCTGGAATAACTCAAGGCTATACCAGAAATTGCTTACCAGACGTGCTTCGTGGATTGGAAAAAACGTTTGCACAAGTGTATTATGTCTGAGGGGTTTACTTCGAAGGGGACAACATACATATTGTTGAATAAATAAATGTTTTTTCATGAAAATAAAAATTCACCTTAGTTTTTGAATACACCTCGTATGTTATATCTTGTTCATCAGATTTATATTTATCGTTGTTTCTTATCACTTATTGTTTCATAAACTGCTTTATAGATTAAGATCTATGGTATGTAAGATGTAAGATTTATTCCGCAGCTTGTACTGGGAGTATGTTCCGTCGTAACAATGTTTCTAAGTACGCGCTTTGTATTTCCATGAAGGTGACGGAAAGACCGGTAACGCCACTTTTTTTCTTGTATTTTTGTTGGCGCTCTTTTCAGCGAAGCAAATGTCGCCGAAGTCGTTTTTTTGAAGGGAACAAAGTAGTACCACTCGAATCGCGGTCGAGAAAGATGAACGCTCAAATTTTATCATTTTAAAGATTGTGACGGTAAACGTCAAATTAGCGCTAATTGCCTAACCTAGTAGCTGCTTGCGGGGGCAGCACTTACCGGGAGACGAAAAATGTTTCAACGGAATTCGGTACGCGAGCAGACGGAACGCGCACGATTGAAAACGAAGCAGTGAAGCATCAGCTACCGATACGGAGGCCACGGAAATCGAGACCGACGAGCTAATTATCTGTGCGCACGAGAGAGATCGAGAGGCCGTTGTCACAGAGCTACACGGAGCGCAGACCTGAGCCAGAAAAAGCAGCATCGTGTTACCTGCGGAATCCAAAGTGTGTGTGTGTGAGGTTTCGCCATCGAGGGCGAAACCGTGTGCGCGCGAACTCGCGATCCGCGGCATAGAACAGACAGACTTTCCCGTAGTGAGAGTGCGAATTGTTCCCTTCGTCTTCGTACGTCTGCAAAATAAAGGTAAGCTGGCCAGCTTAATCTCGCGACCGCGATTGCATGCATGATAACTAATTTTCCGTACTCGAAGCGAAGCGTGCATGTAATAGCTCTGCTAACAAAAAGCGGCGAGCGATCCGACACTGTATGTTGTCGTCGTGCGAGTGCCACTGTAAACATAAACACGCGGGTCAATTCTAGTGTAACATTCAGAGAGGATAATAAAGAGTTTTCGTCCGTAATATCAACCTGTACTTTTGACATGTTTATTCCGTATTGATTCCACTCCTGTAGATTAGTTGGTTGACTGACATCCGTTCCCTCTTGCTCTCCGAATTTCTTATTTGATATAGGTGATTACGCGTATCTATCTACGCGATCACCCGAATAAAAATAATTAAACGGTAGTAACCCAATCCCGTTACAAAATATTATCGGTTACTCTAATAAAATCAAATTCTAATCACTTTCTAAAATTAAAATATTACATTAAGTCTGAAATAAAAAGATAAAAAGTTAAATTTAATGAAATGATGTATATAAGTATATACATATATCATGTGTCAGACGATTTTATCCAGACGTTAGGAAAATCTGCGCAAATCTGATCTTTCCTGGTCCAGGTTGCCTGTTTTCTATCAGAGGATTTCTTTCAAAATATTCTTACAGAAAATTTTTATTTTTGTTTACATAAGAATGAGTGTATATTTTTTATAATTTGTTTAAGATAGATTTTCCTCGTCGTCGTATGCATTACCACCCCGTTCTAATGGATTCACATGTTTACTTCGCCTCTCGTGTACCGAAAAGACTAATTATAATTATATTATTTTGAAAAATATTTTAAAATAAAATTTGATTATACTTGAAGGCTGTGTGTAGTCGAACTAGTTGAAGGTTTCGTCGCGTTGATCCAGCGTGCTGATGATTGTGATGTACCTAGAATTCAAAATGAAACATAAAATAGTTTATAAAAGGCGGATTATGCGAGCCTGTCAGTATAATACTTACTACTTTATTCCACTTGGCGTATTTTTGGCAGCAGTTTTTGCCTAAAATTTGTGCTCAGAAGCTCATCGCGCATTATCTACAAAAATAATGAAAGATTTGCCAATAATTTAATTTAGATTTCATTTCATAATCACTATAAAATATTGTGATAGTATGTATTCGTAGTAATAGAATTGAAATATCGTGTAGTAATAGAAATTGACCTCATCTCCCGACAAATCATCACCAGTGTACTCTTTTCTCTTTTTTCTCCCAGGAGGTTAATTCATACGTATCGCACTTTGCTTTACTTTCTAATTATCTTTCTTTACCTGTATTCTGTAGGCAACGAATGATTTATAACCTTACTTGTTAATTATTAATAATTTTGCTATGTGCTAATTTTCTTACATTCAATAAATCTTCAACGACGATGGAATATTTTCCCCGGCTTAAAGTATTATGACTATTGGAATTGACATCCAACTCTTTCTCTAGGTTATTGGAAGGAACATCAAAAATAGTATCGCTATTTAACAAAATCCTATTGCAAATATCATTTTTACCTTCTTTTTTTCGTTTTGTCAAGCTTTGCCTTCTCATTGAGTATGACTTTTTCTACGTTCGCAATTTTTTTATATGCAATTTTTTTTTTTTTCGAGCAATTCACCATCAGTTGAGACGGACAACATTTCTAAGTATATTTTATTATCTGTAAAGTAGAGCAAAATGAGCTCTCTTTATCAGTTCAAAACTATTATTTTGAAAAACTTAGGATCATTATCCACACCGTTCACAGCTGCGCGCATACGGGTTTAGCCACGGGGGTCCACGCGCCGGCACAATTCCACGTTCTGGTTTTTGAGGCCGCTCAATATTTTTTTATCATAATTTTTAAAAATAAATAAATTTATTTATATATTTTATTAATTTAAGAAAAAAACTTGCGCTAATGCAGAGATCCGACCGCGGGATTCGAGTCCGCTCACGACAGTACACGGTTGAGTGGAATGAAAGAATAACATAGGCACACAAAAAAAAAGTGGGCTGTTCCAAAAATGGCACCTATGTACCCTTATGTTTTTCAGTGCGCTAAATCCGAATCCACCGTCAGGATTGACCCTACACCTTTCAGTTAGTCCTAATCGGTGTAAGCTACCCCTAAAATTTGGAAAATCTCTTCTAAACTTGGATTCTTCCGTTTACATACATTTTCATAGATAAATTGGACCCCGGTGTAATATTTACAACTACAGTTATGTATTTTAATGGGCTGAAGTTGAATTTTCGGGTGACAGAGGCATGCAACCCCCTAAATCTGCAGAAAACCACCCCTTTAAGGGCTGTTTATTGACTCCTCGAAGCGAAGCCTCGAAGCTGTTATCTAATGAAAATGTATTGTAAACGGAAGAATCCAAGTTTAGAAGAGATTTTCCGAATTTTATGGCTTATTAACCCCGATTACGATTAACTGAAAGGTATAAGGCCAATTCTGTCGGTGGATTCGGATTTAGCGCACTAAAAAACATAAGGGTACATTGGTGCCATTTTTGGAACAGCCCACTTTTTTTTGTATGCCTAATTTATGAGCAGTAATCTTGTTTGTTTTAAACTAACCGATTTTCTGGACGGTATTGGTTTTGTATGAATTGCCATCGGTATAACGAACCTTAGTTTATTTGAAAATGATAAATTTGTAATAATGGAAAGAAGGGAAATAGTGAGAGCTGGAAATTCACTTCATTTAAGAATGCTTAAACAATGGAAGTTGATTACATTTGCAACTTTATTCTTAATAATTTGTTGTTTTTTTGTTAATAAAGCCTGAAGATGACAGCAAATGTGCTGACGAAATGTTGCTGAATATAATTAAAATTAAGTGAATTTCCAGCTCTCACTATTTCCCTTCATTCCATTATTACAAATTTTATCATTTAAGAAAACTATAAGGGAATCAAGACAGTATGTTACGTACATAGTTTGTTCGCATTCTTCTTTCTCAGGCTCCAAACTATTAATATCAACTACACGTTCAGTTTTGTACTCAGTCTAGACTATCAAGGAATATATTTTTTCGATCGAATGTACTTTTCGTTCAAAAAAATATTGTACAGTCTTTTCTTTTATTGGTATTGTGACACCTAACGGTATCTGATGGTAGCGGCTTAGAACAAATACTCGAATTTTGTTGGTAAAAAATCGAAAATAATCTAAAATTGTGAGACTCAGATTTAGAGTATTTTTTGGAAATCTATAAAAATGCCGATATACGTGAATTCTTTAAAAAAATATAATCCTTGAATTCAAAGATGTATGGAGAAGTTCATAAGATATAAGACATACTCGAACGCGAATGTACATTACACAAAGTAATTCAATAATCTTTCTCTATTTAATTATGAGAACAAATTGTAATTCAGCATAAAAATAATAGTTGGAAAAAGAAAGCCAAGCTACTAACGTAAGATCCGATTTTAACGAATATTTAGATTGCTATGACATGGATATAGACGACAATGTGCTGGCGGAACAGCTTGCGTATCATCTGCCGAAGTTTAATTATGATACGTACTTCGTTCCATATTTCATTTAGCCTTAAGGGCCGTTATTCACTAAATCGCTCGCTGCTGTACGAGAGTGACCGCGGCTGAAATAGGGCGCGTGCGCTTAAGTGTTAAATAGCTGAAAGGGCACCATTTGATTTATGAAAATGTGCCTAGAAAAAATCAAAGTATTATCATCAGCACACCTACAACTCATTGGCAAATAGTTTGAATGCCATGAGTCTGCGAATAACCTAAATATCAATTTATTAGTTACAGTGTCTCACAAGAACTTTTATTATTTTAAGCAAATTCGTTGAATTTTTAGATTAGAAATACCGTGATATTCTTTAGGGAACGTCATAAAAACAAAGCAGTAAAAAAATTTGAAGTTATGCTTGTGAATTAATATGCAATGAATTGTTATTAGCGAGCGTATAGGGTGCATACTATTCTCTGTTTTATATTGTAAATTATTTCATATATACAACTAAAATATGATAAAGTGTACATTCAAACATTATTATCATTAGTATTTTTCGGGCTGTGTTCGCTCAACTCACGTAATTGTGCTTCGAAACGCATACTATATGTTTTTTAGCAAATATCACATACTGTAAAATAATAGTAAAAAATTTTTTTTTGCTTATTAATAGAGATAAATACAGAAGTGACGATGATAATGACTTCAGCGACACAAGCAGCATTTCGATTAACAACATAATCGAGCAGAAAAGTCAACAACATGATGGTGATGAAAAATTATTTCCTGGATCGTGATGACCGTACAAGCATTTGTGATTTGTTTGGCTACAATCAAGCTTCGTTACGGTTTAACGAAAATTTACATTTTTAATATCTTGAAATTATTTGCGATGATTTGTTTCATGTTATTGATTGTACAACTGTTTATCTGTCTTTATCCCTTTCTCATTTAATGTCCTACCACTATGCATTTCTAAATTAAATCCACTTTAATCAGAATTATATACATTACTTGCTCTTTTTTTTAGATAGTTCAGATTTAACTGCATTAACAAACTTTTGACAGTTCAGCTGTAGATTAGGCTCATTATCAATAGGTACCTTTGTTACATGTTTCAGTATTTTACATTAAGGCTCAGAACATCTTTGACTTTACGAGGATGGTCTGATAAGTACTTAGCCTCACCGCCCGATGGCGCCACTCTCCCAAAAGAAATATTCTATCACGTAGTTCAACCTTCTCGATGGTTACTGTCAAGATTTCAGCCGGATCGGAATTGTAGTTTATTTTTGAGAGCGTGTGAAAGCAAGTGTGTCCATTGATTTTTGAAAAATGGAAAAAGAGCAGTATCGGTCGGTGATTCGATTGTTGTTTTTGGAAGGGAAATTGCGCAGCGAAATCAAAAAGCGCTTGGATGCTGTGTACGGTAACTCTTCTTCTTCGATGGCGTCCGTCAAAAATTGGTTTAACGAGTTTCAACGTGGTCGCACGTCGATTTTTGAAGAGCCACGGCCATGTGCTCCGAAGACGGCTACCACGGAGGATAACGTGACAAAAATTCGCGATCTCGTATTGGCAGATCAACGATTGAAGGTGCGCGAGATAGCTAAGATCGTAGGCATCTCAAAAGACCGCGTAGGTCATGTCTTGCATGAAATTTTTGGCACGAGAAAGCTGTCGGCGCGATGGGTGCCGCGTTTGCTCACTCCGGACAACAAGCGCAACCGTGAGACAACTTCAGAGCAATGTCTGACGCTGTTTAAGCGCAATCCGAAGGAGTTTCTGCGTCGTTTCGTGACAGTCAACGAAACATGGATCCACTGGTATACACCAGAGACCAAGGAACAGTCGAAACAGTGGACTTTACCCGGCGAAAGTGCTCCGAAGAAGGCAAAGACTGCTCCATCGGCCGGAAAGGTGATGGCCACCGTTTTCTGGGATTCACAAGGTATGATCTACATCGACTACCTGGAGAGGGGCAAAACGGTCACAGGGCTGTACTATGCCGAATTATTGGGCCAATTCGACATCGAATTGCAGAAAAAACGGCCCCATTTGGCGAAGAAAAAAGAAAAGTTTACAAGTTTTACTTGAGCAAAATACGTGCATTCACAGCTGCCATGTCTAGCATACCAAAAACAACTCTGACTGGCCAGCGATTGCTTTTACCACAAACGGTATGTGAATGGCAGAGCCAGTTGAAGCAATCTGTTCCTACTTTTGTCTTGTTGAAATGGATAATAACTTCAGGTTTTCCATTGTGCATAGCGTCTGTGCATTTATCAGAAGAAATTACCAGTGCTATCTTATTTTTTTAGGAGTGTAAGACACGAGCATCAAGTCGTTTGCGTGGCAGAACTTTGCACTTGATACAGTCTTACCAGGTAATTTCAATTCGGTAGGTATTTCTTGCTTGTTTTTTTATGATGCCGGTGATTTTCAGGCTATACGGCTCTTCTTTCATACGTTGCAGAAGCGGCACAGAGGTGAACCAATTGTCGCAGGTGATGGCACGATGTGTGCTCTAAATGGGTATTGTACTCTTCCGAAAATAGTATTCTGTGAGTTGCTCGTTTTTTAGTTTATCGCTCAATGGAACGTTGCCTAGATGAGGGAGAGCATTGATCAAGTATGATGTACTAGGATCATTGAGAGCAAACATTTTCAAGCCGTATTTATTCTGGTTTTGATTTTATGTACATTCGAAATTTGCACCGACCACGAAATTCAAGTAAGATTTTATCCAATGTACAATTGCGACTTGGCTGATAACTATTCGTGCAATTATTGGTAAACATCTCCCATATTGTGCGAATAGGCGAAAATCGATCATCTTTGTTTCTTGTTTTTTTATCATCAAATCTCAAACTTGACGATAAAAACACGAAGCGTGCTCTCGGCATTACACATTTAAAAAAGTTGATTCCATTGTGATTACTCCAAAGGTCATGAGTATTCACGCTATTTGACTTCCAAGCACTGATATAATATAATATTGCGATATAAGCTCGCATTTCTTCTTCATCCGTGTAATGATGATATGTTTGTGTCTCTTTGTCTAACGCCGTCATTTAAGCACAATGATTCTCAATCTGGATGTTTGCGTGTTCCACAACGATTTTTCTGATATCGTTTGAAAACAAAGCTTCCCAAAATTGCTGAATTGGTTCCAATTTTTCAACTGGACCAGCAGGTCCAGGAACATAGTCAGGTGGGATATCACTAAGACGACCTGACAAAAAAATAAAAAAAGTAAAATTGAAAAAAAAACTGCTACTATTATCATCAATAAGAAAAATATTCGAAGAATATATACGACATATTTCTATATTTTATGCTAACTTATGATTGATATAACTAATTAATTAATTAATTGAAGTTATTTATTTACCAAGCTTATTTTTTTTATATCCGTACACCAAAACCGGAGTAATTAACGAAACAAGTTGACGAATGCGATCCGACGGATACTCGAAAAATGAAGCGCACTTCATGAGATAAGAGAGCGCATGCACACACACACTCACAACCACGTGTTGCCGACCAGAGAGAAAACACGGAAAATTTAACTGGGAAATGCAACGGAAATGCATGTTGATGATACATGTAGGTCCATTACACTCCCAGACACTAGCACTAACACCCGGAGAACGCTGGTACACCTGGGGCGAGCTGAAAATCGCTGATGAAGCGGCAGCCGGCAATCAGCAGTGTCAGGCTGCTGCGCACCATCGGCGACATCCTGAGCACCACACACTTACACTGATGCTGGCACCCGGAGACACGGATACAACACTCGAACACATACACATCACACGATCGAAAAAGGAGCGCTCCAGGAGGCGCTCCAAAGACCGGCACCGAAACGAGGTGCACGCATGAGAGAGCGGGCGGCCATTTTGAAGCTCCGAACTCGATCAAGCGGAAAAGCGATAGACTAAATATAAGTGGGAGCGAGATAGACTATACTGAACCGAGCAAGATAGGCTGAACAAAGGAGAGGGAGCGCGATAGATAGATAGCGAGCGATCTTCAAGGAAAGAGATAGAGGAAATAACTAAAGGCGCGCATGTAATTGACCAGTACTATTTAATTTATCGTACGCGAATGTGAATTTAGTTGAGACTTATATAGAGCTACTAATAATGACAAGGCGACCTCATAGTTGTTGCGAACAATAATCTCTGTATGAACTTATATCATGAATGCGCTACCGGTTAATTGACGCTGGTGATGGTAAAATAAACAATGTATGAATTTCAAACTCTTTTATGTACACTTGAAAGCGATAAGCCGCGTATTCACTAAACTTAATAGATAGCCGACGAAATTTGAAATCCTGACGAAACTCACTGATGACGTCACGACCAATAGACAAATCATTAGAATATTTGATTTCCGTCCTCATCAAAATTTAGACAAGAGTAGGGACAACTCTCTCATAGATTTAATGCTGACCGACTTAGTGGGGGGGGGGGTGAGAGAGGGTAAAAATTGATGCACTGGGAGATAAGATGAGAGCGCTGTTCCTATTTCTAATGTACATACTGACCAATGATGAAATATTCGGAGGGCTCTACCGATATCCGAATTAGCATATCGGCCAATAATAGGTTTTCTTCTCGGAAAGAGGAGAGGAAAGGTGATCTTTGACCGCGAAAAGCCGATTCTCGTCCATTTTGCCGCTATCCTTTGAGCTGGAACGAGTAATCTGTGGCAGACAGCATCATTTTCCAATTTTCGCTCACAGAATCTTTCACAGAAAATCGTAAGTAGGCAAAGTGCCACTCACTAATAGTAATTGCGGAGTCCGGGCGTGAATTTCTCGGTTTAACAGGTCGCCGCGACGCGTGGATCCGTCGACGCTGATATTCTTTAGTACTTCGAGTGATTCGCGCTGACCATTCCACCATTTCTCTGAATTAACGGGAGTAGCAAAAAGTGGCCGAAGAGAAAATCAGTGATTTAGATAATTCGTGCTGACCTTTCGTTATCTCCCCGAATTAAAACGTGAGTGTTAGAATTGAGTGTATAGAAAATTAGTGCTTATTTTCATTCGCATTGACCATTCGTTATTATTCAGATTTAACGTGAGTGATAGAATTAAACGGAAAATATTAGTGATCGAGTTAATCCGCACTGACCTTTCGCCATTATTCGAATTTAACATTAGTGATTAGATTGATCGGAAGAAAGTTAGTGCTTGAGTTAGGTCGCGTTGACCATTTGTCCGTTTATTAGAATTCAATCTGAGTGCTAAATCTAATCGGAAAATATATTAGTTCTTCAATTATGTCGCGCTGACCATTTCGCTATTTTCTTTTAGTTGAAGATCAAACGAAGAGAATTTTAGTCTCAGTTAAGTCGCGTCCGTACCATTGCGTGTAGAGTCGTGTTGAGTTACACTGACCTTTCTCTAATTAGACCACTTTTGTATATGTAGATTAAAATAAATATAATAAAGAGTGATCAATTTTTGATAATTTTGCGTCTTGTTACCCTCCCTTTCTTGCATGCTGATTATTTTCAGCCGCGAACGGTTATAATCGGAAAACACTGATTCGTCATTTTCGGTTCCAACAATAGGTGACATACGCGCAAATTCGAACGAATCTCTGACCCAAGGTAAAGCGTCACAACCTGAGCTGCCGGCATTTTACGGACGAGAGAACGGAAGGGAACCAAATTGTTGGACATAAAAGGCCTGAATTAGAGGAAATAGCGAGATCACGTACGTTTGCCCGCACTGCGCAGTCGCATTGTAAGCAAACAGGAATACGTCGTGATACCTAGGCCCTATCCCCGACGATCGCCCTAATCACACACGGTGGTCTGGCGCCCTAATAAATAATTGGGGATCAAGGGCCAATCAGGCCTTTTGGCGGAAGAGCTTTGAGAGTGCGGCTAAGGTCCCTCGAAATTCCCCGCCACAAGCTTAGCAACACTATGGTCACACTCGATTAAACTGACCCCAGCAGAAAAAACGTCTGTACGTATTTAGAGCTACGGATGCACTGACGCCGTGATGGCTTCCAAAAACCATTAGAGATCATTATAGTACCTTCAAACAACAACAGATGGCATCACATGTTTCGATAAATATTTTAGTTTCCAAACTACATCAATTCAAAAACTGCTTGGGGTCATTTTGACCTAGTGTGACCACTACGGGTTAAAGTGACTTATAATTATCTTACTTCCAACACGGATATAATTTGAACACTTGAATTGTATTAAACGATGATATTTTAACGTAAAAGCATAATAACTAATAATTTAGCGCAACTTATCAAAATAACTAAAGCAAAGAAAATTCATTTCTATTTGACGAACTAAAAGATAGATTGAATTTCATACAATAATAAATTAACATAGTAAAATGTGCTCAATGAAACAAAACTATTTTAGACCTACAATTAGATATGAAAAATTCATAACTTCTATGATAATTCATATTGATAATTTTACTAAAATAAATATTTGTACGAAATAGGATTTTCTCTAGGCTAAAAATCCTATTTCACCTAAGCAGCTAATATAAGCTAATCAATGTTATGCCTACTGGCGAGATAGCGGGGATAATGTAAAGGAAATAGCTCCGACTTTCATCTATAAATACCCTCGTCATATCTGTCTCGGCGAAGTCTGAGCCCGAGACTTCAACAAGTAGTGGTACGAGCTTTGTTTGAATAAAAATCTAGCTAACACCTATGATGAGTAATTCTTTAACAGTAGCAGTCATTACTCGTCACCTTATCCTATCCTTTATAATGTCGTGCTCAACTTAAGAGAGAAATAAATCTCTTAAGCAAAAGTAGCCGAATCATATGATTCACCCTCTCCAATTACAATTTTTACTATACAAGTCTATAAGAATTGATAGCGATGCTATTGAGTTCAGCTCAGTAGATGCATCAGTTTCTTTGTCACTTTGCTAAATATATGGTAATAGACGAAATAGAAAGCCTATTTGGAAGACCACGTAGTTCCATTAAGCACATTTCACTATTAGAAGAAATAAGAGAAAAGCGCAAGGTTAAGTAGCTGAATAACAGAGTCTGATCACTCTTTTAATAACGTTTTTGTTCTAATGTACGATTCTGGATGACATAAGAGAGTGACGTTACACTTTATTTTTTATAAAGTATAACATATCTCAATTGCAACAAAATTGAAGTGGACGGTTGAGAATGTTCCCTTGTTGGTCCCAAATATGCTAGAAGTTGATTATTTGATAGCATTTGATAATTATTTTACTTTTATCAACGTCGACGTTCGATTTCGATCCTACAAAAAATGTTGAGATTTCTTGAAAACTGAAAAATGGATCTCGATTCAAGATATCTTGCCTAACTACTAATCAGGCTTATAATAAAATAATGGATGGTATTGATAGGTTTGATTAATTGAAAGAAACATGTATTATAGAAGATGATCTAAAAAATGGTGGCACTCTATCATGTATTATTATATTTATATGGCTATAGTGAACTCTTATATTATGTACAAATGTCAGAAAGGAAGTGATTCTCGAGATCAATTAATATTTAGATTACAGTTAGCAAAAAGATTGACTAGTGATTACAACAGCAGAAAAAGATCTATAGATTCACAAAAAGATATTTATATTATTTATTTATTTATTTATTTATCTATATATTACCAAAGTATATATACATTAATTACATAGTCGCAATAAACATACATACATTACACAACTAATAAATTGTGTGATTCAGCAGAGGAAATAGTATTCCTGTTTGCCGGTCTGGACATACTTAAACTTAAAGCTAATAAAATAAAATAAAAGTAATAAAACAAAACAAAAATATATTTGTGTAGTCTGCTTGAAATTTGATAATCAAAAATTATCAAGTCAAGCAAACTATTATAACTCAGTTTATGTACTATAACGAGTGAAATTGCAAACTCGTTATATCTTTCTCTCCCTAGTAACGATATGTAAATATAACATATTCTTCCGAACTTATCCTATGTATTTATGAATTTATTATGTTTATATTCATTTATTACTTATATCTGCATATGTAATTACCCGTCTGTTCGGATATAAGGTGAGCGAGGTGAGAGAGAGATGCGAGTACGCAGGGATACCTCCGTGCGCGACAGCAAGTCGCGGAGAGAGAGAAACATAGTTGAGCCGGCGGCATGTAAGAGAGTTGTTGTTGTGTGGACTCGCGAGCGGACAGGGACAGAGTTCTTTGTCCCGACGACTTTCCTTGCTCGGATCTTAGTTGTGACCTGACGCCTCCTTTTTCCTTCGATCTTGGAGTGTGTGCTCTTATCCAAAGAAGAATTGCAACATCGCCTGGCCCTGCAGAGGATCTACGCACGTGGGTCGTAGCTGGTATTGCAGGTCTTTGTTGCGCGAAGAACTTTCGTTAGAAGAAACCAAGCCGCATAGTGTACATGGTGCCTTACAATTCGTGCGTGTGCGTCAATGCAGACCGTGTGACTCGTTTGCGTTCCTAGAGGACAAGCACCATCATTGTAAGTACCGGCTTGTTGGTTTACTCTCTCTCTATCCATCCTCTCAGCGTGCTCTCTCCCTCCTTCCGACCGAAGGATTCTATTTTTTTATTTAATCGTATCCCGCCGCCTTCTTCGAACGTTCCGCTTTTTCGCGCTGACGCCCGCTCTTGAATCTTTGACTTTCGCGTTCTTTGGCCAACACTACGAATCTGCGCGGATCCGGCTGTCCTATCACGGCGTGACGAGCACTGGACCTGGGAAGACGAACAATGCAGGAGGCTTCAGGCTTCGATCGGACATTCCCCATTTATTGTTTCTTTTTATATTTACGGGGTAAACCGGGCTAAATCCCCGTTATAGTACTTCACAATATTATACACTTATCACCAAAATCGAATCAGCATTGTTCAGGGTGTAGTTCTATTGCTGTAAGTTACTTTCCTGTCACTTGCGTAGCAGATTTTCTCTGTGTGATTAAGTCTGGTCGGGCATGTAAGTCCTACTGCACATGTAACCCTATAATGGGGAAACATGCTTTAACTGCACATGTAACCCTATAATGGGGAAACATGCTTTGATGTTGTTGAGAAGAGTAGCACTTACAGATTGATGTGAAAACTATGTCATCAACAACTATTGTATCTTTATGCTTAGGTTGGAATTTTAGTCCGTAAACGGAATTGGTATACATTTGAGTACCTTATACTCTTCTGCAGAAGTAAAGAATAGCTTTATTATTGCCTAGATAATTGATGTCACCATAAGTCATTATAATGCAATTTGGTTATTCTATTGCCTTGCCTGGGTTTGACTCAACTTTGTTTGTTATTGCTTTAATGTTGTTAACTTCAGCCATTTGGTCTATTATATCAAAAACCGTTTCTATAGGATTATATTTTGTAATGTTCTCATCAGGTGATGATAACGGTTTTCAGTGTAATGCTTTTAAAAAAATTATTGGTTTAAAACCCTTAATGTAGGGTTTATAGGAGTCGTCATTGTTTATATCTAGTATAGTTTTATTGGTTGTTATATTATGTGATTCAGTGAATTTGTTGGTTAGCTTAGTTATGTTTTTCATTTTTTCAGTTGGTCTGTTTAGCATTTTTTATAATTGTAAATTATCATTCTAGAGTGTGATCTATTATTATGTAGGTTACAATGACCTTGAGCACATATGTATGTTCTAATATCTAGTTGTAAGGGGTGAGAAGCAGCAGAAATGATTAGTTATAATTTTTGATCAGTTTATTTATCACTTTAAATGGTCAACGGTAGACCAGCATAAAAACCCCGGTATCGAACGAGAAAAAGCCGGTTTACAAAGAATGGCGCACGCAACATTATAAGAGGAGACCGGTGTAACCGTCCTCATCAAAGCTTTCCGGGGATTAAACTGAACGCGTCTTAGCAGGCTTTATTTATACCTAATACCATAGCATGTGCAATATGGCCTCACCTGTGTTTCTGCTACTTTACTTTCGTTACTGCTTGCGCCCCTGCCCGCCAGCCTCCGGACCCAGGGTCGACACGAAGCCTTCCCTACCCGTAAACATATGACCTGCATACCAAGGAGATAATCTTTACACACCCACGTCAATGGATTGGACTGAGAGCGCAAGCGAGTTCAACACGTTTTTCCTTCATACTATATCAGACCGGACGATCAACCCGCTTTCCTCTTACGCTTGAACACATTTTTTTTAAACTAATGCGACAGATTAACGCAACCTGTTTTCCTTAATCGATTCAACATATGTGTTTTATACTACGGTCGTGAACGCGCTTAATTGCTCGGACCATTCGTCCGCATGCTTTTTTTAGATCGCCTGTCGCGCATGTGGACCAGACTCCCAGACGCTCTAGCGTCCTTTCTTCGATGTCAGGTAGACGGGGTAGCCTTCGTACATGTTTTCTACACTAGTAATATGTTGTTTGGTAAAATTTTATCCTCATGGACTTCCGATGTCTGATACTCAATTCCATTTTGGCATTTTTCCAATGAAATAAGTAAATTCTTTAAGTTGTATTTATCTTTCTTAGTTTTTTTACTCGGTGTAATAAGTTTTATGGGTTTTGTTGTATCAATAAATTGAGTTTTGTTTTCCTACTATGTAAATTTTCTATTGATTAAAGTTCTTTAGGTAATATATTGAATAATGTAATAGCCCTAATATTTTTTATACTGATTTTTTATACTGTTTTTTATACTGATCAATCAGCAAATGTGCTGACGAAACGTTGCTGAATATAATTTAAAATTAAGTGATTTTCCATCTATCACTATTTCCCTTCGATCCATCATTACAAAATTTATCATTTAATCAAATCATAAGGGAATCAAGAGAGTATGTTACGTTTATAAAGATAAAATACTTGGTTTTTTTGTATAAATTTTGTAAGTGAAGATACCATCTCATATTGCTATCAATAGTTACACCCAGGTACTTCATGTAGTCTTGCCTGTGAATTGTTTTACCTTGTATAGAAAGATTCAAGTTTTTATGTGTGCTATTACAGTTATTTCCAAATTGAAGATAGGCTGCTGCATCAATGTTCAATGATAGTCTATTTAAGGCTAACCAGTCAACTACTTCTTGTAATTGATTATTCATCTTGCTTTCAACTTCTATCCAACTCCTACCAGATGCGATGACTGCTGTATCATCTGCAAAAGATAGGATAGAATTTTCTGACATATTGGAAAGAATATTATTTATGTAGAGTTTGAAAAGCATGGGTCCTAGGATCGGTCCTTGTGGTACTTCCATGTATATTATTTCAGGTTTACTAATGTGGTTATTTACTTTCACATTTTGTTTTCTGTTGGTTAAGAAACTTTTGATAAGATTATAAGCTTTTCCTCGTATTTCGTAGCAGTATAATTTATTTAGCAGTATGTGGTGTGATTTACTTGATCAAAAGATTTTGCTAAGTCAAGGAAGGTGATAATGATAGAATCTTCTTGATCGAGTTGAGTGTGTATTATATTCATTATGTAATAGAGTGCATCTTTTGTACTTTTATTTTTCTGGAAACCATATTGTTGGTTCGAAATTATATAGCAATCATTTACAAAACTAGTTATTCTTTGGTGCACTAGTTTTTCAAAAACTTTAACTAAGTTCAACATAAGTGATATAGGCCTGTAATTTGTTGGTAAATGTTTTTCTTTGGTTTTAGAATTGGGAATTATCTCCGCTTCTTTAAGTGCATCTGGCCATTTTTCTTTGTCTATGCTAATGTTTATTATATGGACCAGGGATGCTTAGATGAAACTTGTTAAAGTTTTGAGTACTTTTGAGTTTATTCCATCAACACCACCTTTTCTTTCATTTTATGGATTATTTCTTGTATTTCATATATATTTGTTGTCTTCAAAAATATAGTTTTGTTATTCATCTCTGGTATTTCCAGGTTTTTGTTGTTGGGCGTATTGATTTTGTTAATTAAGTCTTTTCCCACGCTGCAGAAGAATTCGTTCATTTTATCGGCTATTTTTTGTGTGTCTGTAATTTTAATATTGTTTTCAGTAATGAAATCGATATTATTAGTTTTTTTTTAGTGTTTTTTCCTAATTTGTTATTTAGTATTATCCAAAGATTTCGAGAGTTGTTGGTATAGAGTTTAATTTTTATTCTGTCAAAGTTTTCTTTTGCTTTATTAATTATCTGTTATAACGTTCTACCATATTTCTCATAATTTTCCTTTTTTACTACGTTATTGGAATCTTTTTTCCAAATGTCATAGAATTATTCTTTTGTTTTACATGACTGAATGATTGCCTTAGTTGTCCAGGCATTTCTCTGTTGGTTACTATTATTATTATTTTTAGTACTGTAATTTGCTGCATTTATACATAATTGAATGTTTCTTATTAGTGCCACGTCGATACTAAGAAAACGTACGTGACGAACCATGATAAGTAAATAAGTGTCACACATGAAGGATTATGGTAACTAATCGAGTATTGGTAATTTAACTTCCTATCGTATCAACCCTCCCAGGAACATTTGTAAATCTATCTAACAAGATAGATTAGTCTAAGCAGGTTCTCCATAATATTTCTACGAATATTACTCACCGTATATTAATTCGGCAAAAACAAGGGAAGAGGCACATCAACCTATGGTATAAAAAGGCTGGATCAGGATCCGCAGTCCGTATTCGAGCTCAGATTCTAGTTCATACTCTAGTTTATATTCACGCTGATATTCAAGCTAGTACTCGTACTTATACTAATTTAGTTATTTTCTAAGTTTCGCTACCCGGCTACTCAGAACCGGAATTATTCTCTGCTAAGCATAATAAACTTGTCTTTAAACAATAAATCTTACTCAAGTGCAAATACCTGAGACTATTTAGTAAAACCTCTTCTGAAATCCAGTCCTAACAAGGTAAGAAACTAAGTTATCTACCTAAATACACTACATATAATAAGGGCGCTATCCCTTTAACCAACCTCCGCTTAACTCCTGACTAAGATCCAACTTTTACCAACGCGACAGTATTTTAAGCATTATTACGTCTAATCATAACATCTCCTCGCCTAGACATAACGTTAGTTTCGTGATAGCTTGGTTAGGATCTTTTATAGTTATTATTTCTGACTAATTTATTGTTATTGCAAAATTTATTAATTTGTGGAAATTTATTTTTGGATTGTTTTTAATCTGCTTTTATCTTTTTTAATGGAATTTAATGTCATTAAAATTGAATAATGTTCATTAAAAGGTATGTTAAATAGATAAATATTGTATTTAATATTTTCCAGTTTTATGAAAAAATTGTCTATACATGATCTCTTACTAATATCATCTATAGAAGGTCGGGTTATGGAATTGTATCCTGGGCAGTAACCATTTTCTAGTAAAAGTTGTAGAAATTCTTGACTTTGTATGTCACAATTGAAATCGCCAACTAATATACAATTTTTCTTATTTTTATGTATTAGCAAAAGGTTTTTTATGTTTGCTAGAAATTCTGTTTTGTGTGTGTCGTGTAATCTGTAGATAGCAAATAATACTAGTTCTTTTTTTATTTTCGAGCTTCATTGTAGTATTTACAATTTTTAGCTTATTGATTTGGATGGCTTCAGTGATTTTTATAAATTCATTGTTTATATAGACTACATCACCATCTGATTTATTTAATTTACTATTGTGTAACGGGGTATTTCGTTCGGGGCGCGAATAGAAATCTCACCCGTTAGAGAAAGGATATTCCTTGCGTTGCGAGGCTGACCGCCACCTCGATCAGATCGTTCGGATCAGCTCGATCTTCTGACCTCTCGCCTCAGAGCCCGAGAAAGCCCACACGTGGAGGACACGTGCGGCGATTCCGGGTTGCCCAGTGACTCAAGCAGGTTCTGTTATGGGTGATAGGAGAGGAAAACCAAAAGGAGTTCGAAAGGAAAAGTCTCAGCCAGTTGTCGCAAGATTTACAGATTTATTCTTCTTTGCCGCGTTAGATCATACAAAGGTAACGCCGTGGCCGAGAGATTTCGCAGGGTATATCGCGCTCGCGATGAGAGAGAGAAAGACGCGCACTATCTTGTTTCGCTTTCTGGCCGCGCGCACTTACATTTAATGTCGGGAACTTACGCTGCGGTGCCGAGTTGCTGCTGCCAAAGGTATCTTCGACGGTATTCGCGAGTTGCGTCGGTTTCCGGCCCTTCCTCGCGGCACGCCTTTCAGTCAAGGTTTTCACTGCCCGGGTTCGCAGTTGCCCGCGATCCTCGACAGTTGCCTCAGATCGCTCTGGGCAACTGGCAGTAATGGGCAGCGAATAACCTTTCCCTGGAGCGTGATTCTCAGCGACCTTGGAACCACCGAGTCTTCGCGTAATATCGGTCGAGAAGCTCCTTCAATTTCCAATGCACTCACTCGTCACTCGTGTTTTTCTTGCCCGCAGGTCCGGACTTGACTACTGGTATGCATTCCTCACTTCTGTCTCGCGCACGCCGGCCGGCGGCCTAATCGCTCTCATTCCCCTTCCCCTTATTCCTACTGTCCCGTGCTACGCGCGCCTAACACGCGCTGGCCGGCGCCCTAATCTCTCTCCTCTCTCTCACTTTTTCGTTCGTTCGTCTCGCGGGCGCTTCTCCTTCTCTGATTTATTTTCACGGGCCGGCTTTCGCGTCGCCCCACGCGATGGAGGTGCTTAGGCCTTACCTTTAACGAGCGACACTCGTTACAGCCTCCCCCTAGTCGGCCGATGTAGGGACGACATCGGCGACGATCTGCGTTCAAGCGCCTTGGTGATATGATGAATGAGAGATGGACGGGTAGGGATTTTCGGTGGGATTGAATGACCAGGGGAAACGGACTTCGAACTTTTCTCTTTTTCTCGTTTTTTTTTTTTTTTTTTATTTCTTTCTATTTGCCGTCGTACAACCTATTCTCCTGTTCTTCAGGTCTGGTTCTTCTCCTTTTCCTCCTGTCTCGTCGGATAGCTCCGTGTTCCTCTATCCGCGGACACCGGCTGGACTTTGCTGCCCCTGGGTGCCCACAAATGTAGCAGCCCTGATCGTCCTTCCGCGATTTTCCCTCGCGTACCCCCGAGGGGTCGACGATGTTGGGATTGGGCTGCCTCAGGTGCGCCTGACCTTGCGTCTGGGGAGTTTGATTGGGGCGAGGACGTGATTTTTCCCTCGCCCGTTCCCCAGATCGTCCGCCACCCAGGTTGATCGTGATGTTCACCGAGCCAAGGCCCGACGGAGACGCATCAACGCTTATTTTGCAGGGCGAAGGATTGCGACTTCGCCCTGCCGTCCGGGTGGCTAAGGTCGGGCGTTCGGGCATCCTCAGAGGTGTCTGCCCTGTGAACTTCTGGGCTCGCCGTATGCTCACGATGGCGTCGCGGTACGCCTGCCATCTTAGCACCCGGTCCACCCAGGGCACGACGGAGGGATGGGTCCCCGGTAGCTCTTTGTACGCCTGGAACCTCGCCATTACCCGCGTGTGTAAGCGGCTAATAAATTTCCAGGCGTTTTCCAATTCTCGGAGACACCTCTCCATTACTCGCCACCGCTCCTCTAGTGACGTTACCTCGCTCCACAACAGTGGCAAGGTGGGCCAGTCTTCGTCGTCGAAGGGGCGGTCGGGCGTCGGTGTCCCGTGGCCCTGCCGGGCCGCGTGGGCGGGTTCCCCAGCGTCGGATGATGGTCCTGTGTCTCCGATGGCGCTAGGAGTTTCGCCCTCTCCCTTGGCGGAAGTGGGTGCGTGGTCCAGATCTTCTGGTGCTGCGTGCTCGCTCTTTCCTTTTTCCATGGGCGGCTCGGTGGGGCATGGCACATCTGACCTCGATATTTCCCTGCCGGGAACGTTACAATTATTACACTCGTTACAATTATTATAGTGCATAACATAACTATTTATGAAAAGTTGATGATAATCCAGATTCCATGATTCAGTTCATACTATAATATTCGGTTTCTTTTCTAAGCTATTAATGAAAGCTAATAGTTTATTTTAATTAGCATTTAAGCTACGTATATTTACACAAAGTATTACATCATTTGCTGTTTTTAAAAATTTATTTAGAGTGGCTGTGCTGTTGGCATTTATTTCGTTCGTAATAATTACATTGTCGGACTCCATTATTTCGTTTTAATTATTTTATTATTACCTGTTGGGCTTAGTGTAGATAAAGAGGCGATTGTCGCACTGCTGTTAATTCTGAATCGCATATTCGTTACCTCGCATTGTGAATTATTGCGCTCTACTTTACCAAAAAATCTTTGATAATCAGGTTGCATTGTGTAATCTGTCGTTTCTATATATTTTTTAATTTTGTTTTCAAGAATCTCACAGTTTTGGCTGTCATTCCCACAGTAAGTAACATCATAATTACTTTTAAATTTGATATTGTAAAAAGTGCAATTCGGACACTTGGGTGTCTGACAACTGCATTTCATACCCGTGGGATCGTTTCTGCATTTAATGATGTCAAAAACACCTGCAATTCTGATAGCCTACGAAAATTCTATTTATGTTTTCTCTTATGTGTTTTTATAAATTAGCTGGTACTTCAACTATTGCTGTACTAGTTTTTGTTGTTTCATTTGTGTAGATATGTAAAACTTTACATTTCTCCTCATAATTAGTAAAATTTTTTTGGTTTATATCTATATCAACATCTTTCTCATTAGTTGTAATTGGTGTACTTATACCGGTGACTTTGACTGTTAGTTTTTTGATTTGTTCTTTTTCTACTTTGCATGATTTGGAGAGTTTTTTAGTTAAAGTATCTTCTAATTTGTTAACATTTTCTTCATTCATACATTTAATAATTATAGTATCGTTTTTTTTAGAAATTACTTTTTTAGTTTGTATTTTTTTGTCTTTGATTAGATAATGAGCTATTGTATTTTCTGAATTCAAATTATCATCATTACTCATTTTGTTTATGACTAGTCTAGGTACTCTTTTATTTTTTTATTTAATTTTTGCAATAATCTCTGCATATATGTTCTTTAAATTGTTACTCGTTTAATTTTGTCTTTCTTTAGTAAGCAATTCTTGTAGTAATTCGGTCTTTTCTCTAGTTTTGTTTATAAAGTTGTTTTAATAAGTTATTTTCTTGTTTTAATGCATGTAATTCATTATAATTTTCAAAAGTAGTTGAATCCTTTATTGGACCATCTGAATCTTGTTTTTCATGTCTTATTCCGTTTAGTATTTCTTGTTTAATTCGTTTTCTACTTACAGTTTTTATTTTTGCTATGAATTTTGCTGCTTCTTCTATTAGTGTGCCATATGATAGCTGGGAGGTTAGTACCAGGTCTGTATGGTCTTGACATATCAGAAAAGAGTTACTTATTATTTTAATTAAGCTGCCACCATTTATTTTTGCCACTATTTCTGATGTGTGATGGAAATTTCCAGAAACTATGCAAACTACCACACCCACTTTTACATTAGAATAACATTTGTAGTGCTTAAGGAGTGAGCCGTCGGGTGACTCCGTTCCGCTCTTAATTATGACTATTACGAGTTAAAATTGGAAATTTCATACAAAAAAAATAAAAAAAATAAAAATAAATAAAAAAGAATTTTTTCTAATTAAAATGATGAAAATTAACAAAAAAAAAAAAAAACAAAAAGAAGGAACAAAGTGCTCAACAAAGTCCGAAACTAATGGATTTAAGACTTATAACGAATTAAAGTTTCATTCGTTATGCCTCTCTCTCTCCTTCCTTATGTATTAATATAAATATTTACAACAGTAGTCGATTCAATTAATCGATCCATTCACGATTCTATTACTCGTGTATTAGTTCGAACGATTAAGAGAGAGAGAGGGCGCGCGAGAGTTTGAAATAGGCAGTTAACCCTTTCAAGGGCACATTTTTCTGCTGCACTTATTCTAGACATGAAAGTGTATATAAGGGTTTTCGGGGTCGCTGATTACGAATTTGGACTCCTATTTTTAAAATTGAAAATGGCGGATGCAATATGGTTGGTGAAACATTTGAAATTAGAAAATAATTTTTTTTATATGAGAGTCTGAGGAGTCGTTAATTCTGCTTTCAGTATTCTAGAAAATTTTCTACTAGTTACGTATGTTTGTAATTATTTTTTAGTTTTGCAATGTAGAGTAAATGATCACGGTCATAGTCCCGAATTTTCAAAATAAAGATTATGAATCTAAAGTAGTGAATAAATATTTGGAAAATTCTACCAAAAGAATCTAATTATAGCTTTACTCAATATAAATTTGATATTCAGTACCATGCTGCAGTAATTTTTTATTTATGGTATTCAGCAAAGCAATTTTTCCTCGCATTGATGCATAAAGTCACATTGCATATTGTGCAGTAGAATTGGAATCGAACTCGATTGTTTTTAGTACTACAAAACTCACAATTTTTGTAGAGTCCTTCATAAACAACAGGCAAATGTTTCTGTACTGACGTCTTAATACTTTCAGGTATTTTGATTTTTTTTGAAGCAGGAGTTTTGGGATTATTTGAGTATGGTCTTCCTCGCTTCTTTTGGCATTTAGTCCTATCAACTCATCTACAACTAATAAACGAAACTCTTTCAATTTCAAATCTTTATCAGGATTGAGTAATTTAAAAATTATAAAAGAGTTGACAGGAGTGATATCTATGAAGTGCCATAGTAGGCGGTGCCACCATTTTCTACTTTTTCTTGTGATTTTATAGAATGATTTCATCTTATCTGATTTGTCAACACATCCCATGTGAGCATTATAATCCTTCGCCATTTGAGGGCAAGCTATAGTCTTCAATGAACCATCTTTTTGTCTTCTCTCTACCTCAGACAAATTAGATGGATCATGAAAATTTGATAAAAAATGAACTGGTTTTTTGTCTAGCTATTTCAAATATTTGATGCCCTCTTTTGACGTATGGTATTCGCTGTCACCCATTTTCATGTCTTTATCTTTTCCTTGATTTTTAGGAATACCTTTTCTGTCCTTTCGAATTGTCCCACAGGCAGAAATTCCATCTTTCAATAATGTTATCATCAAATTAGTATTTGTAAAGTAATTGTTAAAATAGATATGGTAATTTTTATTTTTCAAAGTTTGAGATAAACTCATGATAACTCTTTCTCCTAAATTTTTCTCGTGTGAATTTGAAATTCACGTACACAGCCATTCATATCTGATCTTACCCTTATCTTATATCCTCGTTTTCTGGGTTTCTGAGGCATGTATTGTTTCATAGTATTTCAGCCTTTGAACTTTACCATGCTCTCATCTATAGATTTCTCTCTGGTTGGATCATAATATTGCATATAAGTTTCAGAAATTCTGTCAATAAATGGCCTTATTTTGTATAATTTGTCGAAATTAGCTTCTTCTTTTTTAGGTTCTTTAGTTTGATCATTCAAATGCAAATTATTAAGCAGAAAAGAGAATCTTTTAACCGGCATTGATGAGCTTATGTAAGCATCATTCAACTGAGGATTTGAAGACCAATAATCACGATAAGACGGTAAGCATTTGATACTAATCATTATGTTCACTCCAATAAATTTCTTTATCTCATCTACAGTCACGGGAACGTTATTTTTAATTTTATTCTGTTGATAATATAGATTTGTTTGTTGAACCATGTTTTCGATATTTTCTACCGATAAGAGCATCAAGAAAATATCCCCAGGTGCCAGTTGATCAGTAGTCCGTCAGTCAGTCAATAAGTACCTGTAAGACTCAACTCCGTACACACCGGTCCGACAATTGGTGGTTACTATACTTAATAAACTCGCGACTTTTACAAAGTAATATCGTGCAAGTAATTATTCAACAACCTACCCAAAACAATTCAACAAGCAGTTAGAGCCTGCTACATTTAAACAATTCAACAAGCAGTTAGAGCCTGCTACATTTATACAATTCAACAAGCAGTTAGAGCCTGCTGCATTTCTGTCAACAATTAAAAACTACGATTATCAAGGTAGTGCAATTATCAGACATACATTTCCACATACATTTATTATAAGTGAGACATATCCAACCACTAGTCAACATATTAGAACGTCTCATTCATTAGCTATTCGTAGTTGATGCACGAAACGTAACAATTGGTCACCAATTGTTACGTCTCGTGCATAAACTACGAATAGCGAATGTGCGAAACGTACCAATATGATACAAGTGGCTGGTTGAGGCTCACAAGTAATGAGTAATATATGATATATGGATAGAAATGAATGCGTTTTATTATTTTGTTGTACCTACAGTCTCTGGAGTACCTTCAGTATTTTAGATCTCGGTATTTGGTTAGGTTAAATAATGAAGTTGCACGTTCTCACTTTTAAGGGATCGCGTATTTATTAAGATCAAATAATATAGTTTGACAAGTAATAATTGAATAGTTAGCCAAATTGTCGAACAGGCTTGCACGCGACTATAGCGTCGATACGTAAAGTTTATTCGTCAATTGTCGAACTGACGTGTACGGAGTAACAATAAAAATGACTGCCACGAAGCCGCCATATTGGATGTGCCATTTTGAATTTTTAAAATCTGATACTGGATTCGTAATCAGCGACCTTGAAAACCTCTGTATACCAAATATCAGCGAATTTAGTCCGAATTTCATTAAAAATCTCTCCTTTTTTTGTTTGCTAATTGTTTATAAAGAATTATACATAGTGCTATTCTGAATTTTCACATAAAAAACCTGTTCCCCAAGCATCCAGTGTTCAAACAAAAAAGATTAAAGTGATCTAGAGCTTAGATTATTCAAGCTATAAAGAAAAAACTGAGGAAAAATAGGGTACCAGAATACTGGCCTAAGCCTCAGCTATTTTCACGAGAATACCGCCAATTTAATTATATTCTGTTTAAGTACACAGGACCACAAAATTTTTTTCACAGTTTACTTAGACTTCCATAGGTATACTGTATGTTTTCTGAATCGCTGATTACGAATATTTACTCAGAATTACTATATTATGTCACGATTCCGAGTAAATTAAAACAATCTAAACGCCTTTATAGAATAGTCAAAACCGCAGCCCCAGATCTTCGACTAAACGTGAAACGTTTAACTCCAAAGCTTTTAATTCTCAAGCCCTTAAACTCTAAGCTCTTCAACCCCAAAGTTTTTAACCTGAAGCACTCAAACTCTAAACTCTTAAGCCACTAACAGTAATCTTCCATCATATATTCGTCCGAAATATCCTGGTATCTCTGTTACATGACTTTAATGTCCTGTTGATAAATATCATTTCGAAAATTAATCTTTTTTGCTTATTAACCTCTTTGTCTAATATTCGAACATTGTTAAAATCAAAACTATATGCTGAATTTTCTGTAAGATGTTTTAAAATTCGTAGTGATTTGTCTATTGGAGTATTTTCATGTTCTTTAATTCTTTGTATTAGTTTCCTTTTTGTTTGATCTATATAAAACGCCGGACATTGGTTACATTGAAACTTATAAACAATGCAAATTTTAAACTATTTTTCACTTCCATTCTTGTCAAATCTTACAATACTATTCAGTTTACTACTCATATGCCGAAAAATATGTATGTTATATTTTTTAAGGCATATTTATGAGAATTGAAAAATTGTTCATGGTATGGTAATGAAATAGTAAATTTAGGAGTGGAACCATTATTTGAAGCATTATGTGAATTCAAATTGTCAAATTTTAGTTTGTGAATATGTTGTTAGATAATTTAATCAACATTATCAGAAGGATAATTGTTATCAATTAAAATATTTTTTACTATCTTGATATCTTCTGTATGGAAAGTTTTATGAGACAAAAGTATTGCTCTGCCTAACAAGTTATGAATAATATTAGGTTTCTGTTGTAAAGCATGATTTTTATTAAAATTAGTGCTTTGCCTGAACTAGTTGGCTTTTAAAACCAATTAGTTAAAATTCTATTATTCACTATTGCAACGGTAGTCGATTCGATTAATCGATCCGTTCGCGATTCGTCTACTCGTGATGTTAGTTCGAACGACTAAGACTGAGAGAGGGCGCGCGAGGTTTTGATAATAGGCAGTTAAGCCTCAGCTGCTTTTGAAAAAGTACCGCCGGATTTAGTTTGCACTGTGTTCCGCCGTTATTAATTATAAAGTTTCTGGGATTTTGATACGTGCGTGAGTGTAGCGAGAAAACATCTCAATAACAGCATCCGAAGCAGCAGCAGCATTACACCAGCAGCAAGCAGCAGCAGATTTTTTATTGAGGCAACGCAGCAGATATTTGAGGATCATCGACCGTTGATTTTCTTCAACGTCAATTACGGCTGATCACAGTAATTGCACCACAGGGTAGGTGCACCTCCCTTTATTATAGCGCGACAAAATACTTTCGAAAGTATTTTGTCAATCGTGAGCGTTATATTTTGTATTCGCGTCGATCGTTAGATTTCGCGGCAATTTTCGAATGCTCTCTCTCTCTCTGTCTCTCTCGCCGAATTATAATTAATAATTGTGAATTCTATTCGCGTGCGTTAGTCTTTCGGCTAATAAAAGACTGTAATTTTTATTGATTAAACTCAGTTAATTTTATTCGCCGTTTACGTCATTTCGTTTCCTATTAGCTTAACCGATTTATAAAGGCTCAGGTTTTAATCGGATTTCATCTACGGGATTAGGCGGATTAGGCATAAAGTCAGTTACACCTAAGATATATCAAGTGTCACAAGTCAAGTGATTTAAGGTGAGTTCAACTCGGTTGGAAAGAAGACACAGGAACGAAAGTATCAAACGTAAAGGCGAATACACGTATATCCATACGTGCTTAACGGAGTGGAGGTTAACTCTGCATCGTGGGAGTTTGTGCTTTAATAAATTCCTTTTGTACTAGCCTATCCACTTAGTTATAAGAATAAATTTTCATATAAAACAATTATCAACTATCGTAATTTTAACACTTTTTCATAGAGGTCAGTATCTGTATAATATTTTCGAACATTTCCCACATAATCCATTAGTAGCTATTCTTATTTTAGAGTAATCTGTTGTCAACGTGATATGTTGTTTTATAATAGTTCCATTATAATACAAATTAATTGTTTATTATTGTACAAAATAACTTAAAAAATTATGCGGGAAATATTAAAAAATATTATACAAACACTGAATGATATCAAAATGTTTTTAAATTATGGTAGTTAATAATGAATTTTCATGAAAATCAATTATATAAAAATCAATATTACATTTAACTATATCAAATTAATAACAAAAATTAAAGATCAAAGTTGGCAATAAGTCTAGTGTTTCTGTGAAAATTGTAGATGTATTGAAAAATAAAGTTTTTTCTAAAGAAGTTAAAGAATTGATAATAAATTAAAGACTTTTTTTGAAGAGTCAAACCATCCTGACGTTATTTTTACTATAGCAGAGTGCTTGCAAGTTTGTAAAAGAAATATTGTCCGTGTATACGGAGAGTACAATAAAAATGATGAAATCGTAACAGAACCTTTATGTCATGGAAATAGTCGGAAGAAAATTGTTTTAAATGACTATTACCACAGTATTATTAGAAATACGATTATTGATTTTTATATGAAGAAATAATATCCCACTGTAAAAAAGTTTAAATAAATTTTCAATATTAAAAATTGAATAAAAAATCGGTATTGACGAAAAGGCGCTGAATGGCAGTCTGTAAAACTTACTCTAAACTCAGAGGGTGAGTCCAGCAAGTTGATCCAAATAAAAATGTCAATAATATTGATCGACATCAACAATATGTGCAATATTTTCATGATCAATGTGGTTTTGTGACTCCAAGTGAGGCAGAATCAAGAATAATCATGTTACATATTGAGAGCAAAGATGGTTTTCTGAAAGAAGACATAAATTGTTTTATTGGCAAATAAAATACAACAGATTATCACACTGAAACGAATGTTTGATATTAAGAAGAATGTATCAGAAAAATTTTGATACATTTACTACTAAACGTAGTTATCATCATGGATTAAGCCCTGTATTACACCATAATTCACCCAAATTTTAAAAATTCAACAACAAGATGGCGCAAAGAAAATACTATCAATTGGATGGAAAATCAATCAGTGACATTAACTTCAGAATATGAATTATTTGAAAAAGCTACAAAGCGAGTACTATTAAATTGGTGTAAACCTTATTACCACAAAAAATTTATTTATTAGAAATCATCGTCGAAGAAGTCATGAACTATATTAACATTTTTTAGCTACTCGTTGCTCACTGTGAATTAAATCCGATATAACTTATGTGGGCCTATGTGAAGAATAAAGTTACCAGTAAAAATACAACCTTTAACATAAACGATGTCTACAAGTTGTATCTTTAAACTATTGCATCAACACCATCTAGTCTATGGGAAAATTGTGTGAGGCATGTAATGAAATTTAAAAACATGAATAAAAGTCGTGAGTTGAAGTTATCAGATTCCATTCAAATACATGATTAAGATTACTAAGAAAACGATGTAGACAGTGATGAAACTGAAAATAACGATTCATGAAAAACTTGAACATGTTAATAAAACACTTAAAAAATATACATTTTGTAACGGTCCTATCTATGAGCTAGTTTATTATGTCACTCAATCACCGCAACCCGTCAAACGCATCTATCTGTTTACACAAATTAACACCTTAAACGGCACCACCTCACCGTTTATTCGATTGCCTTAACAAGAGTCTAATTTCATAACCAAATAATGACCGTGACGTCACAAAGTGATAGATATAGATATAATGATTTTTGTTATTTGAGAAAAATATGTTAATTAGATGTAATTTTGATACAACAAAGTATTTCTTATATAGATTTTAGTACGTAGATTTAGAATATAGTAATACGAATTGCGTTTAATTATTAATAAGGAATTTTAATATGCAAAATTAATTTATTTATTACACTATAAATATGAATTATTAAAAAAATGTAAATGTCCATATTCAAAATGAATATCTAAACAACATGAGTAAGAATTGGTTTCATTAATAACAGCTTAATAATAACTGTTATTAATAAATGAATAATAAATAATTTTTTAAACAATAAGTTGTATAGAGAATGAAAGCGTTAATTTTATACTTAATAGTGATAGCTTTGTAATTTATAAATCTTAGATAATTAATTTAGTAATTGCGTTATAAGATTATAGAAAAAACCGTTACAAATATGAAAATTTGTTATAATTCAAATGTTATTAACTAATTTGAATATTTCTTTTTATAAATTACTTCTAAAATTAGTAAACGATAAAGTTAGTTAATAATTTTCTATTGTACATATTGTAATATTGCATAAATTAACTTTATTAGTTAATAACTTTTGACGATGCTATTTGTGATAATAGTAAATTACACTAAATCGATTAATAACTAATTCTGTAAAGTTCATATGAGTTGAAAATTCAGTATTGATGTTTATTTACTTATAAATCAAGAAAATTCATTGCTCAAAATTCGCGAATGTTTCTCGAAGTTTCGAAAACTTCTCAAAGAGAACTCTCCTACGAAAATAGGCGGGAAAATCTGTGTATAAACACGCCCACTATTGCACAGGCTGGTATTCACTTCTAGCCTTGCAAAGTGAGCGCATGAGATTGAATAAACTTGGCTAATACCTAAGTTCTTTCTCTCATTGGGATTAACTGAGCGAGACTTTTCCTTTCCTATAATTCGAGCTCAACTTTGTAATGCGGTACATTACAAGGCCTTTTCTGAGCGCTGCATTATTTGCAACACCTCAGGAAAGCCATTCCCATCCCTTGCTGTCCCGTAACCAGTTGCGTAAAATAAAAACAAACGCGCCCTATAAAAAACGATTACCCTTTTTTATGCCCGAACAACCACACCGGAGATATTGGCGATACAAACCCTATGAAAGTGATCCGACGGACACTCGTAAGAAAAAAAAAAGGAGCGCATCACGAAATAAGAGAGCGCACGCACACACTCACGACCACGTGTTGCCGACCGGCAAAAGAAAAACGGGAAAACTTCACTGGGAAATGCAACGGAAATGCATGTTGATGACACATGCAGATCCGTTACACTCCCAGGCACCAACACCAACATTCACAGAACACTGACACTCCTGGGGCAAGCAGAAAATCGCCGATGAAGTGGCAGCAGGCAATCAGCTGGGTCGGGCTGCCGAACACCATCGGCGACATCCTGAGCGCCACACACAACCACAACGATAACCACACACACAAATCCGGGAACACGTCACTTAACCGACACGGAAGCGCCCTAGGAGGCGCTCCAACAACCGATACGGGAACACGAGACGTATGTGCGAGAGACCGAGCGGCCATTTTGAAGCGCCGAGATGAACTGAACAGAGCGAGCGAGACAGACTGAGAGCGAGCGAGCGAGACAGACTGAGACAGAGTGAGCGAGACAGAGAGAACGAGATAGACTAAACAGAGCGAGCGAGACAGATTATATGAAATGATGAATAGAATAATATGTAAATGCGAGGATGGGGGCGCTACAATTGAAACGACGTATTTTATATTTGTATTCACAACAAATTAAAATTAAAATTATAATTAAAAAAATGAACATGGAATAAATACCGAATTATAAAAATTAGCATGCGACCGACACACCCCCTATTATAATAGCGAGCGACAACTACCCCGTTAAATTTAATCAATAAATTAACCGACAGAATTCAAACCTCTGACGAAATTCGCTAGTGACGTCACGACCAATAAGCGAATTAGAATAAAATTTGATTTCCGTCCGGATAAAAAAATAGATAAGAGTAGGGTAGATCTTTTCCGCCAATTAATGATAGCTACCTTAGTGGGGGACGAGAGAGGGTAAATAACGACAAAAGTAGGAGAGTTAAGGAGGGTGCTGTATCCTTCTAATTTACATACGGACCAACGATAAAATATTCGGAGGGTGCTACCGCTATCCGAATTACCATACCGACCAATAATAACATTTCTCCTCGGAAAGAGGAGAAGAAAAGCGATCTTTGACCACGAAAAGCCGATTCTCGTCCATTTTACCACTGGTCTTCTAGCTAGAAGGAGTGATCACGCCAGATAATCTTGTCACAGAACCAATTGCGTTAGACGCCTTCTGTTCACGCTAATTTCGTTCGCCGAAACAGCAAGGAAAATCGTAAGTAGGCAAAGTGCCACTCATTTATATTAATCGCGGAGTACGGGAGTGGATTTTTCAGTGCCGTAGGTCATCCGTCGATGCCGGTGCCTATCGAATCGCGCTGACCTTTCCGCCATTTCATACAATCAAACGTGAGTGTTAGGATTATACGGATTAAAAGCAGTGATTAATTTATTCGCGCTGACCTTTCGCCGTATATTAATTTATTGCGCACGCAAAATTAGCCGAATAAAATTATTGATTAATTTAATCGCGCTGACTTTTCGCCAATAATATTTATTGCGAACGTAGAATTAGCCGAATAAAATTATCGAGCCTATTGAATTGTGCTGACCTTTCCGCCATTTCCTAAAATCGAACGTGAGCGTTAGGATCAGACAAAGAAGGCTCGTGATTTAATTTATTCGCGTTGACCTTTCGCCAATAAAATGATCTATTGCGATTATTGAAGGTAGACGAATTCGAACTCGTGATTTAATTATATTCGCGCTGACTTTTCGCCGTATAATAATTTATTGCGGAAATTGGGAAGAGATGAATTAGAAGTCGTGACTTAATTATTTGCGCTGACCATTCCACCATCTTTGTCAATCCAAGACCGACCGGGAGAATATTAGTATTTCGACTAATTCGTGTCCTTGCTATCTCATAATTATATCGGGTCATACTGACCCTAATCAATCCGACCACTTATTTATGGATCAATAAATACGCCAATACAACTGTATAATTGTTTTTATATACAATTTACTTTTGTTACCCTGCCTCATTTGCATGCTGGTGACTTTCAGCCGCGAGCGGTTATGATCCGGTAACGCTGATTTGCTATATTTCAGGGTCCCACGATAGGTAACATACGCGCGAATTCGACGAACTTTCGACCTGAAATAAGGAGTCATCATCTGAGTTGCCGGCATACCATAACCAAGGAGACAAATAGGAAGCGAATTGTTGGACACCGAGGCCTGAAAGAGAGGAGATTGCGAGTACTCACCCGTCTGCCCACCCTGTGCAGTCGCCGTGAAGGCAAACCGGGACACGCGACGATCCCCATTTTGGCCCTACCCCCGACGATCGCCTTAATTAGCCGGCGGTCTGGCACCCTAAATAATCGGGGGTAAAGAGCCAATCAGGCCTTGTGGCGGAAGAAATTCGTAGCGCGGTTAAAACCCCCGAAATTCCCCGCCACAACTTATAGAACATCACGCGCTATAAGAAACTTGAGCCGAATTATATCCTTTACAAGGAAGACAAGCTCTGCTTATGGGACAATTCGCACCATAAGAAACTAGGGCATAGTCTGACTTTCCTTAAAACCTTATTCATATTCGCATATATTTGATTTATCAATTTATCTTATTGATAAATAGAGTAATTTTACTAGAAACGAATTCTTACTCATTAACGCAACTAGATACGAAAGTACGAATTATTATTTATAAATGATACGAACATCACAGTTTATTATATACGTACTGTATTTATTTCTTAATTACTGTAATAATCATGAATTAATTGCAAAGATTGTTATGATCATAAAAGACGAATATAAAAGAGTTGAATTTGTTCAATCGCGCCTAGTAAAATATATTAAAATTGACGTTTCGATGAATAGATTTATTCATTTTGTATCGATATATTTTTGGCCAAAAAAAGTTAGTGATATGTAGTTTAAGCATATTTTATATAACTAACACAAATACTTCAGCAACTAATTAATATATTCAAAACTATAAGGAAGTATTCTTTTTAATCATGAGAACTTTCTCTTAATAACAATACGAATGAAGAAAACGTTATTTTCGCAATAATTATTCGATATGTTGATAATAACCATTTTCGAGGATTATCGCTACTTGTTATAATAATCAATGAACGAAAATTATTGTGCAACGGCTCAAATTGTAGCTTACTCAATTCTCTACAACTTTTATTTGAAACTCTTTCATCGAAGATTAACACCATAATTTGCAGAATCAACGATTAAAAATATAAACTCCAAGAAAACTTAGGCAATAAGTCATCCGCTACCACCCCCTGTGAGTATAAAAGGCCTCGCGTGCCCTGAAAATCGCTCTTTCTCTTTCTCAGAGACGCTCCAATACAACACCATCAGTAACTTAGCAGACAAGCAGAAGGAGGGAAGAAATACTATCAACAATGAGAAGGAAAATAAAGAGAGAAATTTTTCAAACAAAAGGGTGTAAGCGTGCAAAGCTATGTCGAATTTATTAACTTTAGTGTGTGTGTGTGTATTCAATAAAACCAAGTATGTCGACATTTCAAAAATTTTTGATCTCGTTTTCCCTATTTCCGAGTATACCTACCGCATTGCGCAAGGTTCGCTAGACTCCCGGGTTGTTTTGTTTTTTCTGATTTTATGTTAGTCAGGACCGAGTATAATTGCGAAAAAACAAAGTAGCATCAAAATAGAAATTGCAATTCTGAATTTTGATTTTATATATCAGCACATGCCAGATATATAATTACAGATAGAGAATAGTAGAAGCTGTAATGGGGTGGTTATCCTACAAAATAAGAAATTTATTAACGCACAAACTCCCATGATGCAGAGCTAACCGCCGCTCTGTTAAACACGTATAGTATTCGCCTTAATGTTTGTTACTTTCGTTTCAGTGTCTTCTTTTCAATCGAGTTGAACTCACCTTAAGTCATCTGACTTGTGACACTCGATCTATCTTTGGTGTGAGTGACCTATTGCTTAATCCGACTAATCCCCTAGGCGAAATCGGATTAAAACTTAACCCTTTATAGATCTATTGAGCTATTAGGAAAACGAAATGACGTAACACGGCGAATAAAATTTGTTCGCGGCATCTGCGCTCCATGTGCATAGCACGAAAGTAGAGAGTAATAATTTATAACATTTTTTTTGGCTGTTGTAAATGTGAAAGTTTATTTGGAGATTCGGTCCTTTGTCGCTTAATGTTTTCTCTTTTTTTGCGGATGGAGAAAACCCAGAATATTAACATGTGCGGCAGTTCCAGCGGTGCGCGCGCGATACAAAAAAAAGGGGGTATGGTCGTCCAGTAATTGTCGCGCAGGTAAACGTTCGGAGGGAAATTCGGCACTATAAACCTTGCATTTCTAATTGGCTCCACGAACAGGCCCAATGCTGGAGAAAATGATCCTTCTTCAGGAAGGAGGAAGCAGTAGTAGCTCTCGAGAACTCGATCCTTACACCTCGTAGCTCTATCTCAGCACCTCGTCGCATTATCTTTCAGTCACCTAGTTGCTCTTTCAGTTAACTGGCTGCTTTCAATTGTTACGTCGTTGTGATAGTTTATCGTGCTAGCCTTCATTGGTAACGTGTGTGTTGAATGTGAGTGCGAGTTCCTGGTCTTACGTCACGTTCTGTGGATGACAGTTGCGTGCGAGCACAGTATCGTGCCTTTTATCCTGTGACTTGTCGAACCCACGATCGCAATAAGGGCTACCGGTACCCGTAGGTCTAGCTGAGGATATGCGTGATATCCTCTGAGGCGTCTCCGACCCTGGGCAACTCAGACAGCAGCAACTCGGCCCTACTTTAGGGGCAGCATAGTGCGGGCCGTGCCCGTGACCAAGACGTTGGCACTGTGCTGCTCTAGGAGACGACCTTCCTTCTCGCACAAGGTGCAATTAGCGTCGTGTGGTAAGCGAGTAGTCTTTAACTTGAATGGCCATTCACAGGCAAAGCGAGCCTGCCGAAATCTATTAATTATAAATAAGTAGCATAACTCTTTGTACATATGTCGATTGTATTTGCTCATATTTAGATGGCTTTTCCCTACTTATGACTGGGGTTTTTATGCCGGATAAATACGAGCCTAATTATACTTGATAAAATTATAATAAAAATAAATCCATATCCTTTATTTATTCAATATTCACGCACCATATTCGTATTAATTTTCAAAGAACTTGATATACATGAGTGTTCGCGAGGTTATTTTTAGTCGATCGGTTTCTTCTAAAGAAATCACGCTCGCTAGGAAATGCCGATTTGATCGAGGAGTGATAGGGTCGCTGATATGAGAGATGTCACCGTCGTACAGAATACCTAGATTTATTCACCTTTTCTTTGGTACAATGAAGAAAGTATAATTAAAATGAATGAAAACACTTTCCCGAAATCGCGAGACCACACAGAGATGATAGAAGGGCTCTCCCGTGAGAATCACCCAGATGCGAACGCCAACCGCGATCTCCTCGCCAGACTGAGAGGCTTCCAACCGGGGGACGACAGCGCTGCTTGACACGAGCGACCAGACAAGTCACTGTCACATCAGGTGATCAGGCGCCAAGGGCTGTCACGAAGATGAGCAGGGACAGTTGCCGGAGGAATCGTTGTGAAGCAGATGCTGGAGCGTTCGCCGGTTGTTCGACCAGATCTCAGGGGAGAAGAAGGGGGAAGCGTTGTACACCCCAGTGATGGACACGCCGAGAACTCACTATCACCGCCGTGTCGAGAGCCGGAAGTAGAGATGACCGATCCGTTGGCGATCAGGAACAGAACAGATTGGTCAGCTCGTCCGTCTCTCAGGCATCAACTCTGGTGAGCGCCTCGACGCCGTCTCCCACTCCAGTGAATGGGTCTATGGAAGGGGTACCAAAGTTACTCCCACCTCTGCGATCGCTGACGAAAACCATTGTGCTCGCTGAGAAGTGCTGCCCTCTTGAAGTCTGCAGAGGACGTAGTAACCTGTTTGCTGACGTCACCAGGCGAGTTGGAACAAGTAGCAAAAATAGGAATACAAAAGAAGAAAACAAAAGTGTTATTAAAACATTAAAAAAACAGAAAACAAGTTTATGAACAATCGTTGACCCTTAAGTGAAACCGGTGCAAATTCTCTCCGAGTGACGTCACGACCTCCTGTTATGCAGTAGGCCAAAATAAATTTGGGCAAAACTGACCTTGCGACGTGCATTCCGGCTCGAACAATGAGACTTATAAATTCTTTCTTATAGGTGATTCGAATTTCTGTGTTGATTATATTTAACTTGGAATTTCTACTAAAGAATTGTCCAATTTGTTCAAAATTAATGATGTTTAATTAATAAAAACTACAGTCTTTTATGGGCCGAAAGACTAACGCACGCGAAATAGGATTTAGAATTATTGTTAATAATTCGGTGAAAGAGAGAGAGAGAGAATTCGAACTTTTGCTGCGAAACTAACGCTCGTCGCGAATACAAAAAATAACGCTCGCGATAGACAAAATTCTGTCGAAAGTATTTTGTCGCGCTAATAAAAGGAGGTGCAATTACGGTGATCATTGTATTATTGAAGAATCAACGGTGCTCCTCAAATAGATCAACTACGCTGCTTCACTCTCAAATCTGCTGCTGATTTTGTTGCTACTGCTGTAAATGCTTCTGCTACTGCTTCCTCGCTACACTCACGCACGTATCAAAATTCCAGGAAAACTTTGTATTTAAAAAACCGGCGAATAACTGTGTAAACTAATTGGCGGTACTCTCACGAAAGCAGCTGAGGCTTAACTGCCTATTTTCAAGCTCTCGCGCGCCCTCTCTCTCTCTCCTAGTCGTTCGAACTAACATCGCGAGTATATGAATGGCGAATGGATCGATTAATCGAATCGACTACCGTTGCAAAGCACACGCCAAGATCTTTATTTTATAACTAAAGCTCACTCTGGTTCACACGCAAAAGTGTGAGCCAAAAAGAGCACATGAGGATTACTTCTTGTGCCTTTGATATCCTGAGAATAACGCGCCCAGACGTAAGAAACTTTCAAAGGCCCCGCACCGGCCTGTTATCGCAAGTGCGATATTTAAAAAAAAATTGAAAATATATTGTTTTATTCAAAGCAATTTATTTTATATCATATAATTGGTTATCAAATTTTATAATAAGTGTATCTGATATTTAGTAAAGTTAGAGAAATATATTTTAATTATAAATTCTACTCTTGAATTTCGGAATGACAATTTTTTCAAGTTAAAGTGATTTCAAAACTATTCAGCAGTAGAATAACAATTACTTTTTTTTAATATTAGAAATTCAAATCAATGGTGTGAGGAATATCCCAAAAATAAATTACAACTACAAAACTTCCAAACTAATTCAACGTTTCGCCATTTAGTTCATGGCCTCTTCAGAAATACTTTATTAAAAAATTATACAAAATTAATTAATACATTCAAATTATTAAATATCAAACAATAAAACACGAATAGTTGTACTCACAATTTCAAAATGCTTTTTAAACATTGTCTAAATGAATTTTCTTTCAGTGAAATAATAATTGTCTACTGTTAAATTTATAGTCAATTGCGTGTATCACGATGCATGATTCAGAAAGGACTGAAATATAAGTAGTAATGCCGTCAAAATTTCAAGTAAATCGGATTATACACTAAGCTTCCATTTATCAGATGTGCCAAATGAAATTATATAAATGACCAAACTTTTATTAATGAATTTTATCCGTTTAACTATTTAAAATTGTATAAATTCTCGAATACTGCTTACTAAGAAAATGCGTATCTTCTTTCCTGTTGATTGTGTCAATATGACTATTAATGTGTAACATTTCAGGTATTAATCTTTTTTTATAATTACTTTCTCTGTCTAGGATTATTGCATTATTTCAATCGAAACTGTGATCAGGATTTTTAGAAATATGTAATGGAACTGGTAAAATGTTAGTTCCTATTGATTTTTTATGTTCTATTTCTCTTCAATAATTCACTATGCAGAATTTTCAGAATTCAGTGATAAAGTGTTTTCGAGTGGCCGCCAACAGAGAATCCACGAACACAGTGCGAAATAACGGAACGGTGAGATTGACTAGGAAAGAAACATACAAGGAGCAAATGAGTTATCTCAAAAATATGGAAAAATACATAAGTCTGAAAAAAAATTATGTCAAACATAATTGTTAGGCGCATATTTCTTTGAACGAAGGCTACAACTACACAAGTACACTACATACAAACTACACAAGTAGTCAAATCATGTGCTGGACAGCGAGCGGCAATAGCGGCGCAGCGTATCAGAGTGATAAAAAAAGAAACAAGGAAAAACAAGAGCTTATGTTATGTTTAGAGAGTGTATTATAGAAATTCGAAAACTCAACTGGTCTTACGCACGTTTTCGTCCTATCGAATTCCGTTTCGACCAATAAATAAATTAAAATCTTGACACCTTTACATATTGCCAGAAATAAAGTAATGAAAGTACAAGGAGTTAATTCATCTTATTAAATATAAAAATACCAATACAAATAAATACATTGCCGAGCAGAAGATCATTGAAAATATTAATACTATTCTTATACAGATTCTTAAATTAAGAAAACAAAAGAGTAACATATACTAGCGAAATTCAATTTCCACGCCATGGAAAAAGTACCTCAATGTGAATCAACGAGAAATAAAGTAAACAAATAAAGGAATAATACAATTTCTATTAAATATTTTGTAATGCAGGAATCGGCTCGCTAGTCAATTTCCTATTTAACGCTCGCTTAGAAAGAGAGAGAGAGAGATAGAGAGAGAGAGAGAGAGAGAGAGGGATGAAGAGAGAAGAGGGCATGCGGAACGCCGTAGATTGGCTGGCAAAACAATGACCGGTAGTAATCGCCAATCCTTGCTATCGTCATAAGCGGGAATTGAATTTCTATCTGTTCTGCACAAACTTGCTGTGGTATTAAGAGAGTGTTCGTTCGATTGACAAGTGCAGGCGAGGAGCAGCAGCAACAGCAACACCTATAGCAACGGCTGAGAGCAGCAACTTCAACAACTGTAGAAGTGGCGGTCGTAAATGGAACGTAACAATAGTGTGAGAATCGTGAGTCGCCGCGCAACGGAACGTAACAGTAGTCAACATCACCAAGCCAGTGCGCGATCACCATCAGCCACTTCAGACGTATCCTCGCCAGCCCACGAGCAGCATCATCCAAGGACAATCCCGTCGACGGTTAGTTCTCTTTCTCTCTCTCTCTCTCTCTCTCTCTCTCTCTCTTTTGAGCGTAATAACGACTACTTGAGCATGCGAAAAGGCGAGCAGCCATTATCGCCGATCCGTAATATTGAGATCAAGGAGTGCAGACGTAAAATGAATCGTTGTAGTAGAGTTATATTGCACATTGCCTGACTTGCATGGCATAAAATGTATAGCTAGCACTTTGTTATTTTTATATGCGCGCGACAAGTTTATATAGTTTAGTTAAATAAATTGTATATCGTTTCTATAAATGAGTGCTATATATTCATCGATAGTTCATCTGCTCCTCGCTCAGTTGTAAATCGTGCATAACACCGAAGTCAGTGATATTAATAGTTAGGTTGTAATTGTATGCCCCAAGCTCGTGTTTTTAAAGTATTTGTAATATTTTAAATGTAGAAATAAATTGCGAAACAACCTAAAAATTTATTGTTCTTTTTGGTTTATAGATATACAGCAACTATTTTATTGTCCATTACAATATATATAGTAGTTTGAATAATAAAAACTTAGTAACTTACATTTCTCTTCATTATTCCACAACGCGTAAAATCCGTTACTTTAAGGAGATAATTGTCCTCTTGAACATCGTTTGGATCAGGTCTAATCTGACAGTGAATATCTGTAAGAGGGTTAGCGGCCCTATCGTCAGCAAATAAGGGTGCTCCTTTGAAACCAATCGGCCTCTTAATTTTAGCCATTAATAGATCACTCGATGAGCTAGTACCACTACATTGAATGTTTGAAATTTCGTAGTCTTGTGCTATGGTAGCTGTAACCTTATTTGATATAATACATGAATGAAAATAAGATGAAAGTTAAGTTTTTATGACAATAAATTAGAATTACAACTAAGGTTGTTTTATGAATGTATTTTTATAAAATATGCACTTGAATTATAAAATATAAGGCACAAATTTATAAGATTAAATAAACTAAAATGTGAGCGTGTTCTATGAAAATATAAGAGAATAATGTCTTAACGTTTTGTCTCATAGAACATCTGAAGTAAAAGGAATGCAATGAATTTTTCAAACTTTTTATATTACGATGTATGTATATATATACGAGGTCTGTCCGGAAAGTATCGGGCCTACGTTTATATCTTCGCGCCATAGTGTTCAAGCGACCTCTACCAGACAGAAACGTCAACAGTAAAGCCTCACGAATCTATTGGTTACTTACTGACACCTGCCGGACGTATAGTTTATGCGCAGCGTGTCTTTGTTTACAGTGCCTTTTCCAAGTTCGTCGGATTTTGATATTCTCAAAAATGACTGAAAAACAAGATCAACGAATTTGCATCAAATTTTGATATCAACTCGGAAAAACGAGTTCGGAAACTATTGAAATGATGCAAAAGGCCTTCGGAAGCTAGTGTATGAGGAAAACACGAATAAAATAGTGGTATAAACGGTTCAAGGATGGTCGCACTTCTGTCGATAGTGATTCTCGTTCCGGTCGACCTTCGACGACAAAAACCTCAGATAATATTAAGCGGGTGCGACTTGCAATCGAACAAGATCGTCATATGACTGTGCGAGAACTAGAAGAGGACCTTGGGATACAAAAAACTATCATTTCAGAAATTTCAACCGAAAATTTAGGAATGAAATGCATGTGTGCGAAATTCATCCCAAAATTGCTCACAGCAGAGCAGAAGAACATTCGCTTAGAAATCACTCTGGACAATCTGGAAATGGTCAATAATGATGATAATGTGATTAGAAAAGTTAATACAGGTGATGAATCATGGGTTTATGGTTATGATCCTGAAACAAAAGAACAATCTTCACAGCGGAAGCATTCTGAATCGACAAGACCAAAAAAAGCACGTCAAAGTCGGAGCAATGTTAAGTCAATGTTGATTGTTTTTTTCGATTGTGAAGGTGTTGTACATCACGAATATGCACTAACAGGTCATAAAATCAATGAAGAATACTACGTTCAAATTTTGAAACGTTTGCGTGATGCAGTAAGAAGAAAACGGCCGCACTTTTGGGAAAGTGGTGACTGGCTTCTCCATCACGATAATGCGCCAGCGCATTCATCCAACCTTGTGTAGCAGTTTTTGAGCGAACACAATATTGCATTTCTTCGACAATCTCCATACAGTCCCGACATAGCCCCTTGTAACTTTTGGCTGTTTCCAAAACTAAAAGAACCACTCAAAGGACACCGATTCGATGATAAAACAACGGTTGAAAACAATGCGACGAGTGTACTTAAGGCTATCCCTAAAAGTGAGTTCCAGGACTGTTTTGAAAAGTGGAAACATCGATGGAACCGTGTTATTCAATCAAGTGGGGATTACTTTGAAGGATGCCACCCACCAGATGATAAAGAATAACGCTAGCACGAAAATATAAAGGAAGGCCCGATACTTTCCGGACAGACCTCGTATCTTATGTAAATCATCAAAAAAGTTTGAGTTGAATTATAGCTGTTGAATGAAAAACACCTTTCAATTGTATGAAGTTTCAGATATTTAATATGTAACCTCCATAAGATTAAAGGCACGTAATGTAAACATAAACATAAGGAAATAAATAAACATAAAGAACCAAGATAACATCGTGCTAAGAAAAGACATTTGTAACTGGTTTTCTGTATTAACAATAACTAAAAATTTTAATAAAATATTTTAAATGATTGTCAATGAAATATCGAATATGTCTCGCTAGGAATCTTATACAATTAATTCAATCATCTTAATTTCAAACTGCGTGTATATATTTTATTAAGTTGAAGAATGAATTTATAGAAAATAAACTGAGTCAATGCATTCACAGATCGTATTGGGTACAATTTTATTCAGTAAAATTTGTAACAGCAATGTTTTGGAAATGTAGAAATTTTCGTAAACGTTTTCGCAGTGACAATAATGTCTTGGTTAAAAAATTATTATTTGAGGATGGTTATCTACGTAAATTCATCAATAATACAATATAAAGTAGAATTTTATGACTAACAATTTAATAATAATAAATGATCAAAAAATATAATAGTTTACAAAAAATGTATAATGATACTAGGTGATAATCAGGCAGATAAAGACTGCCATGATGGCAGATAGACATGATGGAGAAACTTTTCCAGCGGTTATTGTTGGTGAATTATGTATTAGAAGCAGCAGTACTCTTCTGATCAACGAAGTCCAAATAAGTAGCAGCTCGGCTAAAATATCGTTTGTTACTTTGTCACAGTCCTTGACCAACAGAAATATGTGCGTTTGCTCCTGTTATAACGAGATCAACTGTTTACTTATGAAGATGACATGAGGTCCAGCAAAAACTTGAGGTGGTCTTCGCATAGGATTGCGAATATATAAGATCATACCTCGTAAAAGATGGATCTTACACAATTATACAAACAATGCCGTCTTTATGCACAGGCCTGAAAGGCCGAGGCCTAGGGCCCCAGGCATTCCCAAGGGCCCCCTGCCAAGGAGTACTTGCTCAAATTTCGATAGAAATATAAAAATTCCGGAAAAAAATTTTGAAGTTTTCTTCATAAAACAATCGAGTTATCGAATTCATCGTAAAATGGAAATACAATAGTATTATTAATTTAAAAAAATTTAAGTACAATATATATTTTTTTTAATCTTATTTATTTCTTACACTTTAGTCTATTTACAGCTTTTTTCTTGATTTTTTCTGAGAAAAATCACTAATTAAATCATTGATTTCGATTAAATCTAAAACACCACACTCAATGTACATTATTGCTAGCCAACTCAAGCGAGCATCCAGCATACTACTACGGTGATCGTTTTTCAGGTATTTTAAAACAGAGAAAGACCTTTCGCCGCTACAATTTGTCACCATCATGCACAGAAAAATACGCAGAACTATTTCTATGTTAGGGAATGTCGATCTTATACCATCGCTATGGATTTTGGTGTACAGTTCTAGAAATGATAGTTTGTCGTCAGCGCCAGTTACAGTTAAATAACTTTTGAATTGTATGCATTCCGATATCAAGCTTTCTTCACATAAATCCTTGTCATATTTTGCTGCAATGTTTTTGCAATTTTCAGTGATTTGTTGATCATTCAAATTTCGTAACTTTGTCAAGAAAGTAAAATTTTTGTTCAACTCATTGTAGGCTTTTTTTCTTTTTTGTAAGTTTACGATCAGACTATCGATTATGGGATAAAAAATTTCTACTCTGAGACTATCAGCGTAAGAAAAAGTGGTATTTTCGCTTGTGCCTTCGAATCGTTGGAATCTGGTGCTACGCGTTCTTGTTCTTACATTTTCATCTTCAGGTATCTCTTCCAATTAGGCAAACACTTTTGCTGATTCTAAAAAAATATCAAATTTTTCCCTTAGACCTCCGATGTACTGTTCTAACGATTCTAACAAACTCACTACAACGCCTAGATCTACATTTGCTTTTTGCAGAGTTAAATTAGTCGCATGAATTTTAGACAAAATATCATACCAGATTACAAGCAAAAAAACATTGCTAAACTGAGTCAAGCTTTTATACAAACTTGCTGCTTCTACTTGGACTTCACTTTTGGCTGTATCATCTTTTGCTAATTCATCAAGAACCAATAAAATTGTGTCATATGCATGATAAACAGCCGATACAGCGTCAACACGAGCCGACCATCGCGTTTCACTCAGTGATTTCAGAACCTTCAACACAGTTTCTAAAGCATCTAAAGCTTCTTTCAATTTTTGCCACCTGTTAGTAGAACCTGATAAAAAAACATATAAGCGCTGCAACGTATCGAAAAATATTTTTATTTTTAGATTACACTGCGCTGCTGAAAATCCTACTAAATTCAAGGAATGCCCTGCACATGGGCAATACTCAGCATATTTATTGGCTTCTTTAATTCGAGCTTGCAGTCCTGTGTATTGGCCAGACATATTTGTTGCGTTGTCGTATGACTGACCACGACAATCACCTAAAGCTACACTGTTTTCATCCAAAAATCCAAAAACTGTATTAGTTAAATACTCCGATTTATGACTCTCAATCGATATAAATTTCAGAAATCGTTCTATTGGTCCTTTTTCGTTGACATATCGAACGGTAAAAGAGAGTTGATCTCTTTTCGTGTTATCAGGTGTAGAATCTACACTAATAGAATAATATTTCGCTTGTCTCAATTCATTTAAAATATATTCAAAAACTTTTATACCCATCAATTCAATAAGTTCCTCGCAAATATTCGCTGATAAATATGACGTATGCCCATGACCTTTATTCCCATATTTCTTCAAATGATCTTTGATAAATGGACTATAATCACCCATCAATTCTAATAAACCCAAGTAATTCCCATTTTTTTTTGATCCTATAGTTTGATTTTCTCCTCGGAAAGCAAGACCTTTAGAAGCTAAAAACTTGATTGCTTTTACCAAATGACCTACTAACTCTTTCCAGTACGCAAATTCTTTCTCCGCTTGTTGACAAATTTGATTGTCGATACAGCCAACTGCATTTTTACGTTTCCCGTATATATTTAAACATTCTTTATGTTCACTTCCGCCGTTATGTTCGATAACGCGTCTTATGCCATTTTTCCAGTCATTGAAACCAACTGAACTAAATTGGCTGCTTTGATGATTCGAAAAAAGTCTACATATAAAACAATATACACAACCATTCGATGGCGAGTAGATCAACCAGTCTCGTTCAATTATTTGACCATTTTTTAACTCACATTGAAACAAGGATGGCTGTAAGGTTCGAATTTTCACTTTTCCTTCACTGTCAATGTATTCACGAGCCGATTTCTTGAATTTACCGTCATTGTTCCGACCGAAATCTGCTCCTTTTCTCAACCAATAATTGACTAGATCATTATCTAAATTCCACAGAGCAGGATCAGTGCTGTAATTCTTTGTATTTTCGTCCGGTTTGACGTTCCCTAAATAATTGAAAGCCCGATAAAGTCACGTTAACAATAAATTTCTGGTGGTGTGAATTAAAAAAAATTACATTATCAATTCTACGATGTTCTACATTTTTAAGATTTACCTTGTACAGTATTACTATTGTCTTGAAGTGCATGTTCGCAGGACGCGGGGCCATCGATAGTTTGTGAAGCAACTTTTATTTCGTTAATCTCGCCTTTTAAATCATCTACATTTTCGACATTTCGTAATGCACCAACTTTATTTGCTCCTTCTTTTTTGTCACCTACATTTTGCACAAGAACTCTATTGGCTTCTTCCTCTTCGACCTTCGTGATGGCAACTGATTCTATCGATATAAAAAAAAATATTCAGCGAAAATGCCATTGTAAATAATGACGGGTTTTACTGCAAGACTTTCGGAACTTCATCCATTCCGAAAAAATAAAGCTAGCTTCGCGAGCATATTATCACGTAGTCGCGGGAGCGTTGGGAAGATATTTTATTGGTATGATATACGCGAGCAAGCCTCAAGTTGTCTCTGAGTGCATAGGCGCGCAGTCGAGCGCGCAGTTGGTTCAGCTAGTTAATTTGAATTAGAAATAAGCAATAAGCAATATAAGCATAAGTAATCTTACATCTTATAAAATTATATTGATATACTGTTTTAAACAACAACGACAGATAATAGCAAATAATCAATTATCTAATATATTTTTACCTGTGTAACAAATTGGATATTACTTTTATTGATGCCACGTAATTTTATCTATAATTTTTATTTTATTATTTTGTTTTGTTTTAAAACGAAACGATTGTACCGATTGCGCGAGTCTGAAGTATGAATGGGTTATACATTACATACCTGCTCTATCTGAATCTTTGTCATCATTATCAAGAAATTCTGAATTTGAATTTTCACTGTCACTTGATCTGCTTTGAACAACACAGAAACCTGTTATTTTTTTATGTTTGGTCAGTGATTGCTGTAGTTGCTTGGCTTTTTTTCGTTTGAGACTGCCACTCGGATACTTTCGCTGCCCACTACCACTACCACTCATTGTTGAGTAATTTCAAATAAATCTACTAAACGCGAGATTAAACGTAAATAATTTGCGGATGATTGACTATGAAGTTGTCTAGCGCTGAAGCAGAGTCAGTACTGAGCAGACTAGACGACAACGTCGACGACACGCAAAACTGCAAGTTCGAGCGTGTTTTTTTTTAACGCTGAAACGAACAAGCATCGACATGCGCACGTGTGTGCCATTCGAGTCGAATACTTTTCCAGGAAACGGTACGCGCATTTAAACCTACTTACAGCTAGGCATTAGACAATTGGTCAATATAAAATAAAGGCCGAATGTGTTCATGCAGTAATTGAATAATCATTTATAAAATTGTAATTAAAATAAAATTGAGCATGTCAAGAAATTCGATGACGGGAGCACTATGTGATTATGAGATCATTATTGAAATTGAATGATATTGCACATTACAATGGAAAAATCGTATATGTAAATGTAAGTATTGCACGTTCCATAACTCATAGTAGTTCATATTGCTGATATCGTTCCCTGTATAATTTTGTTAGGTGATTTCGCCTCGAAAAAATGATTCGATTCCGAAAACTGTATTGAATATTTTGTCAATCGCTATAAAAGTTCAATATCATATCAAATCATTACAAAAATAATTTTCAATATATCTACAGAAATATCGACGAATATCGAATATCGGAAATGTTCTCTTCGATTCAAATTGACTAAAAAATTAAAGTTAAAATCAAGCCATCGTTTCGTAAAAAATTACATCTCATATTGATTTCATGAGATTTTCGCCGCCTTAAGAGGGCCCCGGCCCATCAGGCCTAGAGCCCCGAGGTAGATGAAGACGGCACTGCTCGATCGCCCTCGCATTGAGATCCCCCGCCACGATTACATCTCGGGGCAGGTCCCTGATCCCGTCTTCTAACAGCGTCGCCTTCCTTTCAAACTCCGCCGCGGTGTAGTTGGGTGTCAGGTAGACGCTGACATAAGTGACAGCGCCGACTGTAGCCCAGACGTAGTCGTCCCCGACTCCGCGGTTGGAGACTCTAAATTGAGCGGCGCCCCTTACCCAGATAGCAGTGGTCTCTGTCTTGTTTGTAATGTATGTCTGGGACATCCTTTTCCTGTATGGTTCACACAGGATCAAAATATCCGCGTCATGTTCGTCGGCTATCTACGGTAGGAGCATATCTGCGGTCCTACTTCTGTTCAGGTTTCCTTGCACTACTCTGTCCGTCTTCCGGCAGGCCTCTTGCACTCCTCCAGCGCGGCCCGGAACACGGCACACCTGCCGTTTCCGGCGAGGTGGGCGACGCTTCCATGCCCGGCCTCGGAGCACAGTGGGCAGACCGGTTCTCCTTTGCATTCCGTCGCGTAATGTCCGGATGCGCCGCATTTGCGGCAGCATTTCGTCCTGTCCTTGCCTGTGCATTCAGCTTTTACATGGCCGAAACCCAGGCATCTGAAACATTTTGTCACCGTCAGTCGTTTCCGAACGCGGCAATGCACCCAGCCAATTCCGATCCGACCACGTCGAAGCAATGCGTCGGCTTTCCGCGATTCGAATTCGTAGACCGCCATATACTGCTCAGCGCGGTTTGGACCGAAAATGTGGACTCGAAAGTCCGTGTCTCGTCCCGTCTCTCGTCTGAGCGCGTCCGTCACGTCTTTCGGAGTCGCAACGCAGTCCAGATCCATGATCTCCAATTGAACCTTGGAGGTCACGGCCCTGACACTGCCCGCTTCCCCGATCGTGTCTTGGATCTGTCGTCCAAACATCTCACGTCCGTCCGGCTTGTCTGCGTCTACCTGTAGCTTCAGAAGACATAAGCCGTTCTTCGTCTTCCTCAGGGTTGTCACCTGCACGTGGCTCTCCTTCGGGTCGATCGTCGTCCGTATTTTCCGTAATATGTCAGTGTACGTCGCGTCCGTGTCCGGCCTGATCAGGACAGCCAGACCCCTTTTCCGGTGGGCCTGTCCCCCTCTGTCAGGCCGATTCTTTACGTCCGTTTTCTTTTTTGTCTTGTCTGTTCGTTTTCGTGTTACCGTCTGCCAGTCCTTGGTCGGTTCGATCGTCGGTGGCCTCTTTTGTGAGGGCTCCGGCATGGTTCCAACCGGCGAACGTTTTCGTTTCGTCCGTGGCGTTTCTTCGTTATTCACCGCTGTCCTGTCTGTATTGTTGTTGTCTTGGAAACGTCTTACCGAAACTGTGTCCGATCGCCTGTGCAGCGCGATGTCCACAGCCTCAAGAATTGTCTTAATTCCCGTCTTCACGGTCATGTTCATGTTCTTTTGTATGTTTGCTGACTTGGCCATTTTCGTCGCCGTCTCTTGTATGAGCCGCAGCAGTTCCGTCACGTCTCGTGTATCGTTTGTTATTGTCGGTGTTCGACCTGTCGTTGATTCTTGGCTGTCAGCGGCAGAGGCGTAGCTCACCCCGCTGCCGCCGCTTGACACACTGTCCGTCCTCTGTCGTCTCGGTAAGTTCAGTAGGTTCGTGACGTGTTTTCGTGTCTTTCTCCCCATTCCCGTGCACAAAGTGCGGCCCTCAAAATCCGTGCCGCTGCACGTGGCCACCGGGGCTTTCACCCGATCGGAACCCGGGGTGGATTCCTCCTGAGAAGGAGTTACCACTTGAGGTACATTAGTGTTTTCATTGTGCATTATTCATATTTATTGTTTTGTCCCATTGTGCTGAAGGTCCCTCGTGGTCGCGACTCCACGAACCGCGCTGGGACAACGCACGGCCCTTGAGGTCCCCCCCCCTGTATGTTTACCCTGTGTGTTCAGTGTTCCCCCCTGTGGTGTGTGCGTGTATGTAAGTGCCCATAGGCAAAACCGGGCTTCGTTCACGGGGAGAGCCCATTTAGAGAGATCCCCTTCACTCGCTTTCGGGCGGCTCCGTTTATAGGAGTCCCCTACCATTCGCTTTTCAACGAAAGTTGCTTTTCAGCGCCTCCAAGATATCCTGGCCGAGTTAAAAGCATTTCTGATGTCGAGCGTCGCTAGCAGCACAATGGGTCGCGCCGCATGGCAGTGTCTGTCTAGTTCCAGGAAAGAATCAATCACCTTTTGGATCGCTCCAATCGTCGACCGACCCCTCCTGAAGCCGAATTACAAATCTAAGAGACCCCCTCCGGCCTGTATCGTGTCCGTCAGACTCGGTCTGAGTAATTGTTCAAAGAGTTTACCAGTAGTGTCAAGTAAACTCAACGGTCGGTAGGCCGAAGGAGTGCCAGGGTCGCCCTTACCTTTTGGAATAAGAACGAGCCTCGCCTCCTTCCACCGATCGCTGAACGTTCCTGTCGTCAAGCACGTATTTTACAGGTCGAGAAATATCTCCGGCCGTAGACGAGCCACGAGCCGGAGGATCTCGGATGGTACTCCGTCCGGTCCCGGTGCCTTACCCGTCTTCATCGCATTCGTTGCTCTGATGAGCTCCTCAGCGGCAAAAGCGGGGGGCATTTGTGCGTCCACGTCATCCATCACGTTTGTCCTAATCGGGTGCGTCGGAAACAATCCGTCAACAATCCGTCCTGCTGTTTCGGCATCTTTAAGTTCCGGTGAGACTCGGGCCCCTAGTTTCCCGGTCACAATCTTGTAGCCGGTTCCCCAGGGATCCTCGTTCACCTCCTCGCAGAGCTTCCTCCAGCATCGCGTCTTGCTGTCCCGTATTGCTTTCGTCAGCGTCTTCCGAGCTGTTTTGTATATGGCCTGAAGGTTTTCCCTTTCGGGTCCACCTCCAGCCCTCGTCGCACATCGCCGATTTGCCAGGCATATCTTGCGCAGATCGTCTATTTCGTCCGTCCACCAGTATTGTGGTCGTCTTTTTTGTATCTGTCGTCGTTCCGTCATTGTGCTGGTGCACAAGTTGTTTATTAATTTCGCCGTCTCGTCTGTCAGTCTTTCCGTTCTTCGCCGGCCCGTTAGCTCAGGAGGAATCTTCGACCCCGGGGCTGATACCGCCATCAACTCCTCCGAAAATTTTTGTCGGTCAAGTTTGTTAAGGTTCCACCGCGGGGGTTGGTGCATTCTCGTTTGTCTCGTTTCTGTCCGTCCCGCCACTTCGATGACGATGTATTGATGGTCGCTTGCTGTATAGTCCTCGACCACCCGCCACCCCCTCAGCCGTGGCAGGATTCCCGGTCAATTATTATTATTATTATTATTATTATTATTATTTTTTTTTTTTTTACAAGGAGTTGCGGAATCCTTTTTGCGGATTCCCCTTAGTCTTGATCTAAGGAGGTACGTGGGACTCCCCAAAAAGAGACAGGCCTACCCACTAAACCGCCATCTCCGTGTTGTCCTTCCCCCAGCCAGGGACTATGTTGATATTACTTCTGACTGGGGGTTCTGTCTGTGTTCGTTCCTTCGTATCGTTTCACCGTGCGTCGTTACGTCGCGTCAATCCGTCTGCTCAGTCGTCCTTCAGACAGTCGTCCGCGTTCTTACGTCTTAGTATGTATTATTATTATTATTATTATTATTATTATTATTATTATTATTTTTTTTTTTTTTTTTTTTGGTGGTAAAAAAACAGGATAAATCTTCATGGACCATAACGGTTGGAGTGTGACGGCAGTTCACCGAAGCTACCCACCTACACTCTCCCACCCGCCGTGTGACGTGACTCGCTGATCCTCTCAGACCGGGCTGTTTCAAGCGATCTATCAATCGAACGCAAGGAGCCTCCGGGTCGTCGAAGACCAGCTGACCGCCCAAATCCCGCTTCTCTTCAACCGGAGGGTAAACCGTCCGGGGAAGAGTAGTAAAGTCCACCTACACCATTCTCCAGCGGGGAACCGCGTAAGCATTACTTCCCGCTGGAGAACCGCGTCAAGTCCTTTCGTTGTCCACGGGTCCTGTATCGTTTCGTTACGTCCGTTTATTCACATTCATGCATTTGTTCATACCATTTACTCTCGCATTCTTCTCGTCTAACACTCGACTTCCAGGCAACCGTCCGCCTTTTTCCCTCGTAGGATAGTCTCAACGTACGTTGCCGTTACCGTCCAGTAGTCTTTGTCTTGTAGCATCTTTGCCACAATGTTGTTGGGCGTGATGTTTCCAAGTGTCGTCTCCAGTCTTTGCCTTTCGTCGTTCCAGTGTGAGCATTTGAAAAATGTATGCTCTGCGTCATCACATTTGTGTCCACAGTATTTACAGTCGGCGCTGTTAACTTTGTCTCTGTCAAACAGATATTTCCTGAAGTACCCGTGGCCGGTAAGAAACTGGGTCAGGTAAAAATTCACTTCCCCAAATTGCCTCTCCATCCACGGTCTCAGGTCGTCGATGAGTCGTCTAGTCCATGCTCCGTTCGTGCTCATCCTCCATTGTTTGTTCCAGTCCGTCATCGTCCTAGTTCTTTCGTCCTGGGCAGCTTCCGTTCTGGTCATGTCACTGTTTCGTTCGTACACGCGTTTCCGCTCTCTGGCGAGCATGTTTATCAGGATAACCCCCGCCACCACCATGACAACCTCAGCCGAGACTGTCCTATAGGCGCAGGCTATCCTCAGTGCTCCCTGTCTTTGTACGTTTGTCAGTCGTTTGCAGTATTTCTTGACCCCCAACGCGTCGGCCCACACCTCCGCCCCGTAGAGCATGATCGAGTGGGTCGTTGTCATCAGTAGTCGTCTCTTCCATTGTCTCGGTCCAAATGTATTTGCCATAAGACGACTGAGAGCGGAAGTCCTCTCTGCCGCCTTCCTCGCTGTCTGTTGTATGTGCGGCCAGAAGGTTATCTTCGTATCTAGGGTCACCCCCAGATACTCGACCGCCCCACTGGTCCGCAGCGATACCTCTCCGACTGTCATGGGAATCAGGGTATTAATCCTGCTTCCCGTCAGAAGGATGAGTTCTGTCTTGGCTAGGGCAAGGCTAAGTCCGCGTTCAGTCATCCATCTATTGATTCGTAACATCGCGCGGTTCAGAAGCATTTGCGCCAGCTCCGGGGTACGGGCTATTATCACCACAGCCACATCATCGGCGTAGGCAACCAGCTCCACCCCCGGTGGCATCGGTAGTCTTAGTAGTGCGTCGTACAGTATGTTCCAGAAGTCGGGTCCAAGGATTGAACCTTGGGCGACTCCTGCTGTGATTCGTCTGGTCACTGTTCTGTCGGTCGTCTCGTATCGAATCCATCTGTCGTGTAGGTACTCCCTCACCACCCGCATCAGGTATTCGGGAACCCTGAAAGTTTGTAGGGCCTCCAGAATATCCCCCCACCGAGCGGAGTTAAAGGCATTCCTGACATCAAGAGTCGCGAGAAGTACTATTGGCCTCGCTCCGTAGCACACGCGCCCCGTCCGCCGAAAGGCGTCGGTCACTTGTCGAATCGCCCCTATAGTTGAGCAGCCCCGTCTGAATCCGTGCTGGTTTCCTGCAAGTCCTCCGTTTGCAGTTACCGCGTTCGTCAGTCTTGGATTCAATAACGCTTCATAAAGTTTACCCTCTGTGTCTAGAAGACTCAGGGGCCTATAGGAAGACGGACTATTCGGCTCTCCTTTTCCTTTATGCAGGAGAACCAGTCTAGCAGTCTTCCATCGTCTGGGAAAGATGCCCGCACGTAAGACCGCGTTATACTTATCCAGGAGGAGTCCTGGACGTACGCCCACGATCTGCTGGAGGATCTCTCCCGGGATACCGTCTGGTCCGGGTGCCTTACCAGGCTTGATCGTGGACACAGCCTTAGTGAGCTCTGCCCCGACAAACTCTGGCACTGTCGTTTCTTGTTCGTTCGTCATTTCTTCCGTCACTGGTTGGTTTGGGAAAAGTCCATCTACTATTGCTTTCATGGTGTCTTTGTCTTTTGGTTCAGAAGGGCCAAGGGCCCCCAGTTTCTTGGTCACAATCTTGTAGCCAAGTCCTCAAGGGTCCCGCTCCACTTCTTCACACAACTGTCTAGCGCATCGGTTTTTACTGTCCTTTATTTTAGTAGTCAGTCTCTTACGTGCCATTTTGTACGCTGTCGATAGTTCGTCCACGTCTGGTCTGCTCTTTTTCCGTGCGCGGTTCATCCTCCGGCGGCAGGCAATGCATTCCCCACGGAGGAGGCCAATCTCGTCCGTCCACCAGTACATTGCTCGTTTGTACGTTCGGCCCTTGCGTCGAGTCATCGTGGCGTCGCACAGTTCCGTTATCAGTTCCATTGTCTTGTCCGTTATCCATTCGGCACGCTCCCGCAGACCAAGCTCTGCCGGGACAGACTCGGCGAGTAACGGTGCCTCCCTTAGCAGTTTGTCAAACAGCTCTCTATCTTGTCGTCGTAAGTTCCAATATGTTGAAGTCCTGTCTCTTGTTTGTCCGTTTCGTACGTTCGTCGATTGATCTGTCACCTCAAAGACGATGTGCTGATGATCGCTGGCTGTATAGTCCTCGGTCACCCGCCATCCTCTTATCCGCGACGAGATCCTGTCTGACGTCATCGTCACATCGGGTATTGAGTATCCGAAGCCCGGTCGTCTATGGTCGTTGTCGTCCCTTGGTTGACCACAACCAGATCAAGCCTTGCGGCCATCTCCAGAAGCAGCCTTCCTCGTTTGTCCGTCGTTGTCATACCCCACTCGACCGCTCTCGCGTTCATGTCTCCCGCGACGACAAAGTCACCCGGGAGACCTGTGAGGGCGTCTTCCAGCTTACCGACTTTTTCCTCGTACACTGCCATCGTGCAGTTTGGGGTCAAATATACGCTAACGTAGGTGACGGAATCTACCCTCACCCACGCGTAATCTTCCCCCCCTGCCAGACGCTTGTATTCTCCTAGCCGGTTTGCCTTTGACCCATATGGCCGACGTACCGAGGGTATTCGAGAACCAGCCGTCCTGCTTTCGTAAGTCCCACAGTTGCTCGCTCAGTATCAGTATGTCTACGTTTCGTTCCTTCGCTGTCTGTGATATAAGCAGCTGGGCTGCCTCACACCTACGCAGGTTTCCTTGTAAGATTCCTGTCATTGTCGTGTCTGCTTCCGGCACTCCTCCAGCGCTGCCCGGTACGCCGCGCACGCTCCCGTTCCCGGGACGTGCGCCCTCTCCGTTACACGCGCCTCGGAACATAGGAAGCACGTCGGCTGTTTGGTGGGGCAGGCTCTCCCGACATGGCCGGTCCCCCCGCACCTCCAACAGCACTGTCCTCTGTCAGGTCCTGTGCAGTCCGTTCGTCTATGTCCGTATCCGAGGCACCGGTAGCACCTCGGGACCGTCAATCTTTCTCTCAGCCGACAGTTGACCCAGCCGATCTTGATTCTGCCCTTCGTGAGCAATTTGTAGGCCGTGTCTCTGTCTGCTTCGAACACTGCCATACAAACGTCGTGTTTATTCGGTCCGAAAATGTGGATCTTAAAGTCCGCATCTTGTCCTGTTTCTCGTTTCAATGCGTTCTGTACATCATTCGTGTCTGTAACACAGTCGAGGTCTAGTATCTCTAGCGTCTGTCCGTGTGTCATGTCTCGTACATTACCCTCATTTCCAAGAGTAACCTGGAGTTTCTCCTGGAACTTCCGTCTTGCGTCTGCGTTACAGCGAAAGCGCATGAGGAGTCCTCCGTCCTTAGTCTTTCGATATCCCGAGATACTCACTTTAGAGCCCTCGGGATTGATCTCCGTCTTTAGTCGGCGCAAGGTATCCGCGTACGTTCGTCCGTCGTTTGGCCGTACCAGTATAACGTTGGTCCCCCCCTTCCGGTGAGAACCAGTCGCCCTGGGCCGGTTCTTGTATAGTTCGGACCGTTTGTTCCCGTGGGTAGGCGTCGCCGCTGCGGATGTCGAAGCTAGTGGCCTCTCCCTCCGCGCGCCCAGCGCCACCACAGGGGTAGTCTGTTGCGTCTTCTGTTTGAGGGAAGTCGTCTCCGTCGTTTGATCATTAGTCTTCTGTTTAGACTTCCTCTTTTTTCTGTTCGCGGAGTTCACCGTGGTCCAGCCTGACTCGTCCGCAACCCTTTGATAGGCCACGGCTTGCTCAGGGCTGGCCCCCGTGTCCTCCCTCTTTCTTTTCTGTCTTTCTGTCCTCCTATCGTTTACGGACTCCAGGAGGGGATTTAGGCGGTCGCATTCACACCATGCAATCTCCACCGCCTCCTTTATTACAGCCATACTATACTAGTCGTTATGTCCGTACTAATATTTCTCTGTATCTTAGTCCGTGCCGCCATCTTTTCGAGCGCGGCATCAATGCGCCTGAGCTGCGTGCGAAACAGCTGGAGGTTTTCTGTCATATGTCCGTTGTCATTGTCCACGTCTTTCATGTCGGCGTCAGTGTTGGAGGTCTGCTTTTCGGAGCCCTCGTTTTTCCGCGCAGGTGGCACTTGTATGCGCCGCAGCGGTACCGTCACGTTTCGTGTATCATTAATTCTTGTCGGTGTTCGTCCTGTCGTCGGTTCTTGGCCTCCAGCGGCAGAGACGTAGCTCACCCCGCTGCCGCCGCTTGACCCACTGTCCGTCCTCTGTCGTCTCGGTATGTTCAGTAGGTTCGTGTCGTTTTTTCCTATCTTTCTCCCCATTCCCGTGCACAAAGTACGGCCCTCAAAATCCGTGCCGCTGCCCGTGGCCACCGGGGCTTTCACCCGATCGGAACCCGGGGTGGATTCCTCCTGAGAAGGAGTTACCACTTGAGGTACATCAATGCTTTCATTGTGCATATTCATATTGTTAGTTTTGTCCCGTTGTGCTGAAGGTCCCTCGTGGTCGCGACTCCACGAACCGCGCTGGGATAACGCACGGCCCCTGAGGTCCCCCCCCCTGTATGTATACCCTGTGTGTTCAGTGCTCCCCCCTGTGGTGTGTGCGTGTATGTGAGTGCCCATAGGCGAAACCGGGCTTCATTCACGGGGAGAGCCCGTTTAGAGATATCCCCTTCTCTCGCTTTCGGGCAGCTTCGTTTATAGGAGTCCCCGACCATTCGCTTTTCGGTAAGACCCGTTTATAGGGTCACCGAGCATTCACTTCTCCGGTTTGCCAGAAGGCGTGTGTGTGTGAGTGTTTGCGTAGTGTGTGTGTGTGTGTGTGTATGTGTATAAGTGATTAATGGTTGGACACATCGGCAGAATACCATTATCTTTTGGGTCATTTTTGAGCCATATCTTCCTCTTGGCCGTGTCCGTTATAGCGTTGCTGCTCAGAGCATTGACGCGACGGACAACGTTTCCACCGGGCACGTCGTGGACGTTGGAAGCTAGCATTTGCCCAGTGAGGTGTTATCACTCACTGGACCAGCCCGGCATTATTATTATTATTATTATTATTATTATTATTATTAACCTCACGCTCGCCTAGGTGGGATAGGAGTGGGGGTTGACCGCACCCGACACATAATACCTTAGCTGAACGTAGAATTTCCCGCTCTTTCCGAATCCATGATAAAAAATGGGGGTTCTTATTAAAAAAATCACTCGGTTATTTAGTTATTGGGGTTATTGGGGTTGGTTTATTAAGTTATTTGATATTTTGGGTTATTACAATCAATCTTACACTCGCCCGATCATCCTTGTACATAGATGAAGAAAATAATAAAGGACCCCGCACAAACCTTACGGAAAAGGACTTTCTGTCGAAATGGTTCAAAATTTGGGATTAAGTATCCAACATCATGTAGATCAAAAGTCTCCATGGGCGCATCGACCGGCTATGACTAGGTTTCGAGATATGGTGCCTCAAATATAGGCCAAATGATGGATTTCTGAATTACCGGTAACGTCTGCGTGATCAACTTTTAGTATGCATATGTTGATACGCGCACCCAATCAAATAACACAGCAAACAAATAAAGAATTATTAATATATGTATGCATATATATGTGTGTGTGTGTGTGTGTACATGTATATATATATATATATATATATATATATATATATATATATACATATATATAAGGGAAGATTCTTGCTGATAGAAATGGTGTACGAACAATTCACATTAATATAAATCCATTATTGATTCAGATTATTCGGATCTACTATTTCAATATCATTGAGATTGTCTATTTCCATTTGAGCATCCATTATAGTACGTAAATGTCGAAGCGATGGATAATGAACGTTTCCGTGGTATTTTTCTTATCCAAGGTACCAAATAACAGCAGCTACGTGACCACAGGTACCTAAAGTTCGAGCTCCTGCTTTACAAGTACAATAATATCCGTCTATATCGTTATTTTCTTCTTCGGCGTCATATTCTGGATTAAAAGCAATCCATAATTGATGTTTAGTAGCATTTCTGAAACGGGAAAGCAACCTGACTCTTATAAATCCTATTTCGTTCGTATTTAAGTCGATTTGGAAAGTCATGTCCTCTTGTTCACCGTCTTCCTGATCGGCTCTTAAAGAACTGTCTTGTATATAAGAAGATGCTAAGTTGACTTGATACGTTCCATATGTCAGAGAATGTAAATCATCTACAGTTAATTCGGGAAATAGCGGAACATGCTCTGGAGTAAGCAGAAGCCAGCGCGCTCTTCTTTGTCTTAGATTTTCAGCCTCTACTCTTGCCTGTACTACATTTTCTTCTTCTGCTCGATGAAGCATTTGGTTGGCCAAATCTACGTCTGCGTTTGGCATGGTTATAGGCCCATAGTACTTATTTATAATTACACCAGCAATGCAAAGAAAGTCAGACAAGTTTGCAGCATGAGACGTTGGTACAGTATTTGAAAATATTTAAAAAATACTTTGACCATTCCGTGCTTCAACAATCCACCTGGTTTTAGTAATTAAACGTGAAGCATTTGCTTCTTCAGTTCGAAACTAATTTTCGTTGCGATCTATCAATGGTGGCATCTTCGTAATGAGGCCTATTTCTTGTAAAGTTTGAATTGAGTCTTGATACCCACGATCGACTATAGCAATATCGCCCTCTTGAAACAAATCCCGCATTCCATTTACGTCTCGATTAAGCTCATTCAAAAGTATGCGAGCATCATTGTTAGCTGCGTTGGAAAAATATGGTCCTTGGATACCCAAAAAATAGCCATCGGGACCAACAATCATTGATGGTTTAACAAGATGCTTATGCTTATGAACACAATACGATTGACGTAGAACTTGAAAACAGGAACTCTTCTCAATATCTATGTAAGTGCAATCAATGTAAACAATGGCTTTTGGATCTTCTGGCGTAGGATTGTACAATTGGTTTGCAAAAGGTGTGACATGTCTTTCTATGTATTCGTTCCTGGTAATGACTTCAAATCCAATCTTTTCGAGACAAAATCTATTTGATAATGATTGTCTGACTGTACTTATTGCCATGCTTGTAGCCTGCCTCGAAGTATAACGAAACATTACACATAAAAATTCATCACTATGACCTTAAGTTAACTTGCATAAAAAACAGAGAAGATCCTTTTTGCTAATATACCTGTATCCTCCTGGTATAGGTACTGGATCACAATAAGAAAATAGATCATTAAAATCAACTTTAGTTATAGAATAAAGCGTGCGAAACTCTTCGTCAGATACGTCGTGCTCATCTGTGTACCTGCGACGATCACCTTGTTCTATTTCTCCACGCATACCTTCTAAAAATGATTGCAACTCTTGACCATTTATAATATATGGCCTATTGATATATCTCAATTCGTCTATCTGAGCTTCTGTCAAAAATTCTCTATCATTCAAATGATTTCTACAACACACATATTTTCTGGGAACATATATCTTTCTCTTTACGAAAATATGTATCCTACATTCTAATGTCAGTCTGTGGATATCATTATAACCATTACATATAAGGCACGATTGAGAAGAAGTCTGTGATAAAACATTTAATCTCAAGCATTGAGGATCATTGGCCATAATCTCTATTTCTCGACGCATTGTCACTATACAATTATTACACACGCGAGTATTAGGAGTTATCTCAGCTGGTGGTATACCATTTTCGTCGCGTCTTGCAATTGCGATTTCACGTAGAAGAGCAATTTTATCACCAATAAATGCAGTAATACGTGGTATCTGACGATTACCACAGACATAACACTGTATTAATGCGCGGAAAGCCATTATTTAGTTGCTTTGATAGGAACTCTCGGAAATAAAACCAAATATCAAAGATTCAACAGGATTTTAAAAAGCTGTATAAAAACAATCACCGCCGTGCAGAGAGTATCTCCAACTATCCTGAAAAGGACTGTCGAAGAGAAAATCACCGCCGTGCAGAGAGTATCTCCAACTATCCTGAAAAGCACTGTCGAAGAGAAAATCACCGCAGTACAGTGTAGGTCTCCAACTGCCCTGAACAGGGCTACACATATATATCGTATATATATGATGTTGATAACCCAATAATACACGTATGCGGTTGCCTGGTCGTCGATATGATTTTTTGAGAGATATATGTATGTATATATACATGTCTATATATATATGCATACATATATTAATAATTCTTTATTTGTTTACTGTGTTATTTCTATGGGTGCGCGTATCAACATATGCATACTAAAAGTTGATCACGCAGACGTTACCGGTAATTCAGAAATCCATCATTTGGCCTACATTTGAGGCATCATATCTCGAAACCTAGTCATAGCCGGTCGATGCGCCCATGGAGACTTTGGTCTATATGATGTTGGCTAGCTAATCCCAAATTTTGAACCATTTCGACAGAAAGTCTTTTTCCGTAAGGTTTGTGCGGGGTCCTTTGACTTCTTCATGAGTTTACGCGGGGAAGGGGTTAACCGCACCCCACACATAATACCTTATCTAAACATAGAATTTCTCACTCTTTCCGAATCCGGGATCAAAATTATAGGTTCCTATTCAAAAATGACTTTGACCTTCAAATGGCCTTGAAAATAAATCTCAAGGTCAAATTCGATTTTTGGGAATGGTGGCTCTCATTGTCCCAAGCAACTTTTGTCTGAACAATTTTTTTTGTAGAATATCAACCGTAGAAAATTTCGGGGTGGTTCCCTTAAAATGGGACACCCTGTATATGTACTTATTAGTCTACATTGATTTGTCGAGTAACCAAGAAGTTAACCCATTAAGGCCCATGCCAAACCTGGGAAAGATAGCGCCAAACTAACTATGCCAAACGTAGCTAAATCGAAAAAAAAATACCCGTGTTTTTTCTTTTGCCATTTTCAATTGTTTATAAAAAATTATTTAAACAAATTATCAAAAAGTTATTATTTTCAAAAAACTGATAGCGGCAATCGATTCTACGGGAAAAAACACGAAAGAAATGTATATAACGTTTTTTTGTCAGACGTCAATTTGTTAGTGTAAAACGGCTATAAACAATTGCAAGTCTGTCAGGTACATGTGTATACGCCAAATCCCAAGCAAAATCTATTGCCGATAGCGCCAAACTAACTATGCCAATCGTAGCTAAATCGAAAAAAAAAATACCCCTGTTTTTTCTTTTGCCGCTTGCAATTGTTTATAAGAAATTATTTAAACAAATTATCAAAAAGGTATTATTTTTAAAAAACTGATAGCGGCAATCGATTCTACGGGAAAAAACATGAAAGAAATATATATAACGTTTTTTTGTCAAATGTCAATTTGTTCCAAAAACAAATAACTGTAAAATAGCGATTTTCTATAATACATTCAAATTTCTATGAAGCTTCATCCATGTGGTCATTTCTGTGATCATTGCATACAACTTTAGAACATTGTTCACAGTACAGCTGAGTTCTTTTTTTACACGATGAAACCTCACAATGTAGGTACTTACCTATTTTTATTTTGTGTTCGTTCGATGAACTATCACTATGTCTTTTTTGTCTGACAGGGCGGTCCCTTGAAAACTTATCGAGATAATATTGGCAAACTTCTTGCACAAGGTCTTTCGTTCCCTTTGGTAATTCTGGATGAAGCTTATTATAGATGACGGTAGAATTTGTCAATGCTGCCTGAATAAGTCTCACAAAGAGACACCACATCCATTTCTTACTTTTAATTGTAGGCGTCAATGCTTTGCAATGTTGATCATGCAGATCAACTCCACCCATGTATCGATTATACATTGAAAACGCTTGAGGGAAGAGAATTGACTTCTTAGATGACTCGTGCCATCTCTGTACTTCAACTTTTGGCTCATCACCATATTTCGTTGAAGGAACTGATACAGGTTTTGAGTCCATAACAGTGATATAATTCAAATTTGAATTACTATCGTGCAAAGTCATAGTTGTACCCCTTTCTGCTTTTTTTGGCATCTCAACTTTTTCTTTGACTCGGTTTTGTCTAACAGTCCCAGTTGCTGATAATCCTAGTTTATCTAAATGAACCATCAGATCTGGACTTGTGAAAAAATTATCAAAATATATATGATATTTACCAAGATCATCTTTGTCAGTTACTTCTAATAGAGGTGAAAGTAACTTCATGACGACTCTAGATCCCAAACCGACGGCAACTAAAGGATTTCTTTCATCAATTCCAGCTTTTCCCGTATAAATATCAAGTTCATATATATATATCCATCTGAGGAGCAAAGTGCCCACACCTTGAACCCGAATCGGATTGGTTTATTTCGTATACATTGTTTTATTCCGAATCTGCCATAATATTTGACCATTATCTCGTCTATTGATAGATTATAGTCAAAAAAGCCAAATTGCATACAATTTTGACGAAAATAATCATACAGTGTTCTTACTTTCCAAACTTTGTCGTTTTTATTCTCATCCTTCTTTTTATAAAATTTAATATTTCTCTTGATTTCAACAAATCTATTCCTTGTCATGAGATTAGATATGACTGGACACTGTAAAATTAATTTACTTGACCAATAGTCACGAAGATTGTTCCTAGAATTTATTATAGTAATCATTAAGATTACCATAAATTTTTCTAGGTCGATCATACTAAGTTCAAAATTATTTTCCGCTGTAGCTTCAATTATATAATTTTTCATTGAATCTGAAAAATATATTTCAAATAACTCTACAGAGTTCTTAGAAAATAAAGACGAAATCGATTGAATACTGAAGTTATCATCAGTATCTATAATTGTAGAGTGGCTTGGAGCCTTTTCTTGCCATTTATAGATATGATTATGTTCTAATAATTTTTGCGTACTAGTGTAAGTATTTTTGACATGTTCATAAAAGCCGGTGGGAATTATTTGAGATGAAATATCTTCATCAAGATTGCAATCAGAATCTCCATCTGAGCTCTCATGATCTTCCGGTATAAAAGTTATATCTACATGTTGACAATCATCGATATCATCCTCCTCAACTAATTCTGCTAAATCTTTTACTCTACGCCTTGGCATCTTCACTTATCAATTATAAACAAAAAATTATATTGGGACTACAAAAATCAGATCACTACCTAACACGACAACTTATACTAGAAATATTTGTAATGAAAACTGAATCTGTAAGATTACATGAAACCATTAGCCCGCCACTCAAACGTGATCTCTAACACGGTTTCAATAGAAAAAAAATTTTGCAAACTCTTTGCAACTTCGTAACCCAACAATTACTATGTTAGTCAAATTTCCAAATGTACAATTTGTGAAAATTCAAAGCTTTCTGTCCTATTTTCTTAAACAAATTGACGTCTCACAAAAAAACGTTATATACATTTCTTTCATGTTTTTTCCCGTAGAATCGATTGCCGCTATCAGTTTTTTGAAAATAATAACTTTTTGATAATTTGTTTAAATAATTTTTTATAAACAATTGCAAACGGCAAAAGAAAAAACAGGGGTATTTTTTTTCGATTTAGCTACGATTGGCATAGTTAGTTTGGCGCTATCGGCAATAGATTTTGCTTGGGATTTGGCGTGTACACAGGTACCTGACAGACATGCAATTGTTTATATCCATTTTACACTAACAAATTGACGTCTGACAAAAAAACGTTATATATATTTCTTTCATGTTTTTTCCCGTAGAATCGATTGCCGCTATCAGTTTTTTGAAAATAATAACTTTTTGATAATTTGTTTAAATAATTTTTTATAAACAATTGAAAATGGCAAAAGAAAAAACACGGGTATTTTTTTTTACAATTTAGCTACGATTGGCATAGTTAGTTTGGCGCTATCTTTCCCAGGTTTGGCCTGGGCCTTAATGGGTTAATATGTTAGTGTTACAATTTCTAGGTTGGAATTCTGCTGAGTTCGGTTAGTATGACAATTTTGTGTTTCGTAAAAGGTGAAATACATTTTAGTGCTTACTTTGCTACTTTGAGCTTGCTTGATTTACGTTGATCTCAAAAAAGTAGAGTTTACGTATCAGGACGTAATATCTCCGTGGCTAGATAGTTACATATCGGTACGATATCAACGTAGAAAAAGAAAAAAGGATATAGTTATATTTATGTTGATTTTGAGATATGCGGCAATTATACTCAATTTTATACAAATTTTGTCTTAAGACTAATAATAATAACGTTACGTTAATAATAATATTACAGTGGAGCAGAGTTTTATTTTAGATCTTTATTAATATTATCTTTGTAGTTTATGATTAATACAAGTCTAATGTGAAGATTGAATTATCTTGTTTATTAATTTTGGAAATTTTGTTTGGAATCGGTGTTGAATGTATGGGTTTGGGTGTGGTTCGGAAATATAGGAATGGCTTTGGTGTGGTGAATTCTGGGTGGTCAACTGTTATTTGATTCAGTTCATATTCGTTGTTTTTTTTTTGCTGCATTTTTGCACCCTTGCTTGAAGAGTGGCTTGTTCAAGGCTACGATTAGGTGTGTGATTGAGCCAAACATGCTGCTAGCAAATATGTCGAGAATCCATATATTGAGCGCAATGTATAGCCTGTAATTATGACATTAAATAGGCTTTTTACGCAGTGAAATATCATAACACTCATTATAATGGAGGAATTTTTTTTTTTTTTTTTATTTTAACGTCGCTCTATTTATGCTCCATCAGTGCTAATTAGCGACGGAGGCTTGCAATGTGTTTGAGAACAAAGCACATAAAATTTTTTTCAGAGGTGCTTGTATCAGCAGGAACTGGGAATCGAACCCGGGCCTACCGGGTGCGAGTCCGTCGCCCTACCGACCGAGCCATTGCAGGCCTCAGAATGGAGAAATTTATAGAGCCGAATTTAGTGAGTTTGTTGATAACTTTATTCCGGGTGATTTCTGCTAGGTCAGTCAGAGTTTTTTCCGTAAATATCAAGTTTGATATCAGTCCTCCTTGCATGCTTCCGTCATGTTGTTGTAGTGTTTGTTTTCAATGTCAGGACTATGCTGGTTGCTTTCCTCGGTGTTGGTGTGAGATTTATCCATTGGTTTCCAATTTTGTAGTATTGGGGAATGATTGTATTATAATTTATCTCTGTTCCCATCTTCAAGAAGATGTGTGTTTTTGGTGTGAGGTAGTATGTTTCGTTTTTTGATTTTACTGAAAGTTGTCTAAAGCACCTATCCGTGTAGAGTAGTTGGACTTCAGTAGGCGTACATTGTATGATATGTACGGCTTCCCCTGCCAGCCGAGCTATATACTCAGGCTTCACCATGAGGTTATATACAAATAATATTATTATATGCAATTATTATATGCAAATACATCAGGTACGATGGATGCAATGGATAGGGAATTGTATACGACTTTTCTTTCAAATTCACATTTTTGTTTTAAAATATCTAGATAAAGGTTTTTGGTTTCTGATCTGATATGTTTCTCTATGTACACGAACTTACTATTAAAATACGTAAATAAATCGTAATTAAGTATCCCTTGCTTTATCTGAATATCGTTGTCGAATAGAAAATTAAGTTCCGATCTTTCGTATATAAGAAGTTTTGGGTGTTCGTTTTTTGTCAGAAATCTATTACAAAAACTTATATTCCCTCTAGTTAACAATGCAAAAGATACTTCTTTTGTACTTATACTAAATATTGTTTCTTGATTGGACGAGGTTATTTTAGTGACCGGACCCCTATATAAAACTTCGTATTGGTTCATAAAACAGTATTCGTGTGGTAATAATGGCAAGAAAATGTAACCTTCTTCTATATCAATACAATGTTGGTCTGAAAATGTACATACTGTACCCGAATTTAACCTTATTTTGTCACTTTCTAACCTAACCGCTGCGTAACTCTTCCATAGCGTTATTTTTATAAGACCCTGTACAAAAACGTTACTCCATATTCCGAAATTGTCGGCATAGGTCGCCCTTGAACAAGAGTTTCTCTCAAAATTTTCTGTTTAATCTAATCCTGAGGTTTTCGTAGAGTTAATTTTTAATCCCGCTATAATACGAGATGTGTTCAAAAAGTAAAGTGACTTTTCAAATTTCACGGGCAACGTACTTTCGATGATCGATTTTTTTGTTTTGTTATATTGGTACACTCTTCCCGAACATCTGTACCAAGTTTCAAGTGTATAGCATTTTTTGTTTGGTTGTGAGAGGCGTAAAGGTTATAAGTGTTTTGCGTGCTCGGCGATTTCTTGCTATCGAAAAATATGGATCAAAGTATTTGCATCAAATTTTGTGTAAAAAATAAAATAAAGTGCTCCGAAACACTTGAAATGTTGACGGTGGCATACGGTGAAACTGTTCTGAGTAAAAAAAATGTTTACAAGTGGTACAAACTCTTCCAAGATGGCCGGGAAGATGCCAATGATGAGCCTCGCTCTGGACGCCCAAGCACGTTAACAACTGATGAAAACGTTCAAGCAGTGAAGAAAATTGTTCTGGAAAATCGTCAAATCACTATCAGAGAAGTTACTGAGGATGTTGGTATATCGCTTGGCTCGTGCCATGAAATTTTTTCTAATGTTTCTAATTCTGTTTTGGGTATGAGACGTGTGTCAGCGAAGTTTGTTCCGAAAGTGCTAAATTTTGACCAAAAGAACCGTCACATGAGGATCGCTCAAGAACTGTTGAATGACGTCAACGATGACCCAGATTTACTCAAAAGGGTCATAACTGGTGACGGATCATGGGTATATGGTTATGATATCGAAACCAAAGTCCAATCGTTCCAATGGAAGAGCCCAGATGAGCCAAGACCGATAAAAGCACGCCAAGTTCGATCAAATGTCAAAGTTTCTCTCACTGTTTTCTTCGATTACCATGGAGTGGTGTATCAGGAGTTTTTACCATATTTATTGGCCGTACGGTCAATAAACAGTATTATCTTGAAGTTATGCGCCGTTTGCGAGAAGCAATACGAAGAAAACGCCCAGAATTGTGGAAAAACAATTCATGGCTTTTGCATCACGATAATGCCCCTGCTCACTCATCTTTGCTTGTGAGAGATTTTTTGGCCAAAAACAATACCACAATTATGCCTCAGCCACCATACTCACCGGATTTGGCCCCATGTGACTTTTTCTTGTTCCCAAAACTAAAGAGACCTATGAAAGGACGGAGATTTGCAACGATTGAAGAGATAAAGACTGCATCGCTGGAAGAGCTCAAGGCTATACCGAAAAGTGCTTATGAGAAGTGCTTTGAGGATTGGAAAAACCGTTGGCATAAGTGTATTGTATCTGAGGGGGATTACTTTGAAGGGGACAACATAAATATTGATAAATAAATAAATATTTTTTCTTAAAAATACAATGTCACCTTACTTTTTGAAAACACCTCGTATGTCCATTATCATATTTGAAAATACCCGTTTGGTGAATGTTATTACAATCATCGTGTGATATATCGTAGATGTATTCTTGAAGTGCGTTTTTTGTTGGATCTAAATGGCTAAACATGCCGCAATGGAAAACTGTACGTTGTATTACTATTTTACATTGAATAATTTTTATTGACCTAAATTCTGTTTTTTTGTAGTAGTTTTATTGTATATTGTGTTGCATTTATTTTTGTTTCGTGGAAATCACATTCTCCAGCGTCCACAAGGGAGTATATTGTGATGGCCGGATTTGTTGAGCCGCAGTTGACCCTAATGAGTCCTTTGCTTGTTTGAAGGAGAGTAATTAGTATTAATATAACTAATGAATGTCGTTCAATTATGTTTTCTGGAAAAAAAATATTAATCTATTTGTTTAACTAAACTTAATTTATTCGTATGAACAGTTTTTGGTTTTCCGTTGTCGTTAATTACAATGCTACCTTTTTCTGTTATTTTTAATATTTCAAAAAGTCCTAAATATTAATTTTCTTCTAATTTTTCCGGGCTTGGTTCTTTCATGAACTCGATTTTGAATTCTATAGGATTTATAAATCGATCATAGTATTGTTTTGATTTTTGTTTTGAAATTATCAAATTTTCTCTAGCCATGAGTGCTCGTTCGTTCATATTTTTTATTAAGTTCTTTAAGTATCCATTAAAGTGTTACGTTGAGTACAAGTCAGACTATTTAATAGAAGTAAAATTTGAATTTTTATGAAAGGGGAATTCCCTTAATAAAAGTAATAGTCATTTAATAGCTGACTTTATTCTCAGTGACGCACTTACCCCTTCTGGGTTTAACCCTTTATAGATTAGTTTTTATGTATTTTGTACTATAAAAGAGGACGCAAAGCAATAGTAACAGTCACTCTGTATTCGACTCTGTAAGACTGCGGATCTTCTGTAATTTAAACAATAAATACTTAAACTCTATTTCTATAATAATTTATTATAAACTAATAAAGACTTATATCTAATTCATATATCTACGTTACATCTCTGGCTTCTAGCGTACGAGTTTCTGGACCAGTCAAACTACAGGTAAAATTATTTAAATTGTCACTTTTCCAATCGGTGCTTTAGATACATTGCTAGCCTGCTCTCGTTTTAGTCTGGTACCCATGATAAAGCTCTTACGCGTTGACCGAAAAGAGACAGTCGCGTTTGAGTAACTCTTGTCAATTCACGACCGTTGCGTGAGACGTAACAAAAGGATGGTAATTGTTCGGATTTTTTTAGAGCTACGCTGGATGGTAGTTTGGTTGGAAAGACAAAAACAAGTTCATGCGACGTAAAGTTGTGACTAGTGTGAATGCTGGTGTTATAATTAAATTGTGCCAGTTCTAAGAGTTCGTCCCACTCATATTTTTTCGATGTGAATTATTTGATATATTCACAGAGAGGGTGATTTTCTCTCTCGACAGAGCCATTGGATTGTGGGGAGAACATTTTTTCGAATTGAAATCATTTACTATTTGTTTTAGCAATTTACTTTTAAAGTTCTGAGCTTTATCTGTTAATACTACTTTTGATGTTCCGAAAATGCAAATGAATCTTTTTATAAAAGCTTCGCTTACTCCCTATTGAAAAAATCCATCTGAAAATCCCGGTTAGATTTCCACATGGATATCAGCTGGATTTCCATGTGAATACGTGTGGATTCCACATGGATTTTGCGTGGAATACCACGCTGGATTTCCACTTTCATTCCATCTGGATTTTTGAGAAAATCCAGATGGATTTCTACGTTGATTCCATATGGATTTTTGAGAGAATCCAGATGGATTTCTACGTTGACTCCATATGGATTTTTGAGAAAATCCAGATGGATTTCCACGTTGGTTACATATGGATTTGATGGTCATCGCATGTATTTTAGGGAAAATGCCGGTGGTTTTTTCTGGTCTTCCCGATCTGGATGTTGAAGAAAATCTAGATAGATCTATTGCTCATCATACGCGGGAACTTTTCAAAATCAAAAGATATTTGTTTCAACTGCACTAATATGATTAGATAGGCTCATTATTATTATCGTAGATGTATTTTTGGAGAATTTGTAATTGTATGGATAAAAATATTTTTTAAATAAGGTTCGTTAATTCAACATTTATTATTTCTCAACTATTTATTATTTTTACTCTGATAATATATTTAAATAAATATTTATTTATAATATAAAATAATATTTTAAACTAATTTATAGATAATCATTTTGACTCAAATTAACGTTAAGACTAAAGTATATGAATAACTCAATATTTTCGATATCAATTAACTCATTATGTCAATATCCTCGCTGGAGCTACTATTTTTTTTCTTTTTATCATCATACAGTTTCTTTTGATTTTTGATGCATGTATTAATATCTTCTGTAATAACATGATTCATTTTAGCGATCATACTTTTCGTTACACCGTCATCCATTTTGGCTATCTTTTTGCAATAATATCTCAAACATTCTGTAAATAAATATGATAATGGATTCTTAGAACACCAGTCTACTATATTCAAGGTCTTAGAGTCACCCAAAAACAAATCAAAATTCTATGCATATATGTAGTTTTTAAGTGACCGTAAGGCCTTAATGTAATTTTGGCTGACTTACTCTCTATAGTCAATAGTTCTAAGTAATCTAATGGTGTTCTCTTGTTCTTTCCTCGTGGTGTCCAACGTGGTTTGGTAGAAACGCATCGTGTACATAATAATTTTTCATACGACCCATTTTCGTCAGAATGCAGAGCCCTCAAAACACGTTTGATGAATTTCCTGCTGTCTTTCACTTTTAGTAGAGCCTTCCAATCTTCATACAGCATTTTGAAGGTTTTGTTTAAGTAAATGAATGTTGTCTGAAACAATAAAAATTGTCTTATTAAAGTTGTTTTGAACAAGGAAAATTTAGTCTCCAAACATATTTGTCATTTGACAGCACGACTTTCGCTTGTACACTGTGCACTGCAGTAAAATATCCGCAAGTATGGTTTCATTCTAAGAGGTTCTGGAGTCATGGCTAATTACCCAGATCGCGATAAAATTAAATCCTATGATGGATTACAACAGTCGGAAAGTTCATACATTTTTTTCAAAATGTATTACGGTCGAAAATCTGAGAAGAAATAAGATTACGATGTACCTCTTATACACAGCCTCTTGGAAGCTATTATATATATATATATATATATATATATATATATATATATATATATATATATATATATATATATATATATATATATATATATATAATATAATATATATATATATATATATATATATATATATTATTTACTTATGGGAGAGATTCCTATACACGTGATACACTCAGAGTACAAACTTTAGAAAATGTATAGGACTTGATACAAAAAATACCTATCCACGTGTAGAATAAGTATTGCGGGATCTAAATCGAAACGAGCATGAAAACTCGACGTTGTAGGTAATGCGGGGCGAACCGCAGGAGGCGGAGCCATACGATCAGAGAAGAGTTTTGCCGCACCGCTTCCGTAACTGCCCGTCCAGAACCTCCTTAAGAAAAGAAATCGCTATGACCGGGTGTATCAAAAATAATTTCGATAGGGAAGCGCTTACAATTGGAGAATGGTTAGAATTTGAAATCGTAAAAATTAAAGGATAATTATCCAATTCTTTCCATTTTTTACACACGAAGATTCACGGCAATTGATACTCACGTGGTAACTATGATTAACTATGATAAGATTAGAATTATTATAATTTATCTCACTTACGGTTACTCCATCATCACGAGTGATGCTTTCATTTTTGCCAAAGTTGGCAAAGTGTTCTTCTATTTTTCTATCTCTCAACTTTTGCTCTTCATCCTCATTTTCATTGATCACTTTGGTTTTAACCAAGTTTCTAGTGAAGAGTTGTATTTCTCTCGTAGATAGTTCTACATTGCTATTCTGAGAGAAGCTTTGACTGCTACTATCGTCTGTGTCTCCGATTCCAGATTCGCTACAGTTTTTTTCATTCCATGTTCGGCATTTTTTTCTTGGTTCTGACGGAGGGTACTCAAGTTTTCCTGAAAAAAATTGTAAAAGACGATGCTACAGCAAATTCACACATTCGTAAATTACAAAATTCTCTTTCAATAATTAACAAATAACACATTTCTAAGTCCCATTGCCTCCGGCTCGATGTAGTGAATATAAGGTAACTCTTGAAATTAAAAAAGTTAACAAACAATGAACCAGAGAAACCAAATCGAACAGAGGCATGTTTATGCATGCTTGTTATTTAGTATTTTTAGATGTGATATTAAAGGGTTCGTTATAAAAATATCAATAGTAATCTTATTACTTTTGGCCGATGACTTTGGCGTTTGTACTTTCCCTGCTGCACCATCAACATCCTCATCATTGAATAATAACGGTGAAAACCTATCCACTGGACTGAAAAGGATTTCGTCTTCAAACTTATTATTCCGTTCATTTCTTGGTGTTAATGTTCCTTCATATGATTTTTTCTCTATCACATGCTTTAAAATATAGTTATGTATCAACATTAATTAGTACAAAATTTTTTATTAGAGAAACATAATAATTCTAAGAAATCTATAATCATATTGTATTTCTTTCTCGGTTTATGGTCTGTAAAAGATTAGCGTTGCATAAGATCTCACGAGTTGTTATTATATTCTGTAAGCTATAAAAAGTATTCGTTAAATCCGCGTGCGTATTATCGGCATCGACACCTGCCCACGAGGGCAGTACGTATCGGACACCATCTCGCGCATAAAATATGCGCGCGCAGCGGAAATCAGCAACTAAGAATCAGTATCGTGCCAGCCAAGATCAGCAAGACGTTTCCGTGCCCACGCTCAAAGCAGAGACGAGAATCCACGATCGCCCTCTTGCTGGATTCATAGTTCTCGCGTTTGTGGCAAGTTTTGTGATCAAGACAAATTCCTTGAGATCTCCAGGGCTTTACCTGGGCGTTTTGTGAGCTACGACTACAACACGGGTCCTTCGAGAAGATCTCTCGAGCTCGCACGAGCTATCGCGTGTAGAAGGGAGCGACGCGTCTACAAACGACAAGTCCAGAAGAAAGCCACGTCGACTAGATCTTGCTACGATATCCTTTGAAAAGTAAGCTGGCCAGCAACATCACTGTATCATTATCGTGCGTTATTATTGTAATCTAGATTGTTGTTGCGTGCGCCATTGATCACCTGTCCGCGGGTGATCGACAGAATAAAATGAAGTATTTTTATAGCGAGTGCACGACTCTCTGCCACGCGAACATCAAGATGGCGGCGCGCATGCCATCTTTGTAAGCGAGCGCGGCAAACTAACGTGTCATTTCTTTTCCACTCTTCTCTTTTATTAATAAAGGAGTCCTACGGCTCATGAAAAGCTCTATCCACGAGTGGATCAATTAACCTGCAAATGCAACCTGCTATCACCTCATTTCCTGGGCACGAACGTTTCCCCTGAGTAACGCGATCGCGCTTTCGCGATCCATTCTAGCTAGCTGAAACGCTCCGACTCAAGAACGCAGCAGACGCAAACGCGTCCCTACATTTAACGGGGCTCGAAGAGGAGCTAGCACCCGAGTACGCGTCGATTCTCTCGGCTTTCGACGTCAAGGTCAAAAGTTATGTGCGATAATCCACGAGGGCTGGTGCTCAACTATGCTATTCACACGTGGAAAATATATAGTTATAATACATAATGAAGATAATATTATTATAATTACCACACATATAGTTATGAAAGGTATGCATATATATATATATATATATATATATGCATACCTCTCATAACTATAGGAAACCAAGGCTATATGCGTACAGGTACCTTGTGTAACTCTGCAGAGTTCAAAACTGAACTTAGTCCTTGAAGTAACCATTTAATAACAATCCCTATTGAAAAAATCCAGCTGGAAATCCAGGCTGGATTTCCATATGGATATCCAGGTGGATTTCCAGGTGCATTCATATGGATTCCATATGGATTTCATATGGATTTCCAGGCTAGATTTCCATATGGATTCCAGATGGATTTTTTTGGAAATCCAAGTGGATTTATCAATGTGGATTTGACGTGAAGTACAATCTCAAAAAATGAATAAATAACGTATTGGTTATCAGTGTATAAAATTCTACTAATAGATTCTATGGAGGATGAATTATAAAAAAAACAACAAAAAAAAGTGTCTTGACCAAGGCTCGAACCTGGGATCTTTATATTATCAGACTTGTCCTTTACCACTTTGCTATCGATGACTGTAGGGATAGATTCTCTTTCTTTCCTATATCACGTGCAACTTGAAAGTTGCGAATAAGCCATATTTCTACTCATTGTATTGTTCATCTCTGATTATTTGCATGAGTTTCAAATTAAGGATGTCGTATGGTCCATTTCATATAATGACAGAATTTACTGAAACTCAAAATGATCATAGTTTGAAGTCTTCTGTACTCACACCAGTTTTTTGGGACATATAGTATAGTACTACATAAAGAGAAATATGATGTTTAACATATGCTCTTATGAGACGGCATCGAAATTATGCGTAAAAAAATAAGTGCACTTATGGGGCAGCGTCAAAACTATAAGAAAAAAAGGTAAGCTGCTAACGCCGAGACTGCGATGATGACTTAAGAGAGCCTTCTTAAAATAAGGAAAAAAAAGTAAAAATAATGAGCGTTAGACTCGCAGGGTACTTCGGTTCTCGCAGGCTCTCGTGGTTTACCTGTCAGAGTTGTAGAGCTGTTACAGATTACGGTTTTCTTTCCAAAGGAAAAAAATTAAAATAATGAGCCTAAAACTCGCAGTGTATAGGGTTAGAAAAGAAAAACACTAATCCGAAATAACGCTACAACAGAGAGAGGTCAAACTCAAGAGCCAAAATCCAAGTACCCTGAACCCTGCAAGTTTTACGCTACATATTTTTTCTCACGCTCCCGGTGAAAAATAAAATTTTACGCTCGATATTCTTACACGCATTTTCCATTAAGAAAAAAAAAATAGAGCCGACGCTACACCTACGCCGGCTATTTCCGGGAGCCGAAACCAAACCACCCTGTACCCGCCGAGTTTTATGCTCCAGACTTTTACACGAGTTTTTCTTTCTTCTTGAACAAATTTTGTTCACTCTGAAGAATTTGACCTCGGCTTTTAATTGTTGATCAAGATCAACAACAAAATTTTAAGAAATTTAGCTCTATTTATTCAAAAATTATTTGCTTTCATAGAAATACCTACAGAAAATATAACATATACTTACGAAATATTAGGTATAATATAAAAAAAAATATGAGCACCAAACTCGCAGGGTACAGGGTTCTTGGATTTTGGCTCTCGTGGTTTGCATGTCTAAATTACAGCGGTGTTTTAGATTAGTGTTTTTTTTTAAGAAAAAAGTAAAAATCATGAGCGTAAAACTCGCAGGGTACAAGATTTTTGGGTTATGACTGTCGTGGTTTACCTCTCTGAGTCGTTGCGTTGTTTCAAATTAGTGTTTTTTTTTCTACAGGAAAAAATAGAAAATTATGAGCGTAAAACTCGGCGGGTCCAGGGTAGTTTGGTATCGGCTCCCGGAAATAGCCGGCGTAGGTGTAGCGTTGGCTCTATTTTTTTTTTCTTAATGGAAAATGCGTGTAAGAATATCGAGCGTAAAATTTTATATTTCACCGGGAGCGTGAGAAAAAATATGTAGCGTAAAACTTGCAGGGTTCAGGGTACTTGGATTTTGGCTCTCGAGTTTGACCTCTCTTAGTTGTAGCGTTGTTTCAGATTAGTGCTTTTCTTTTCTAACCCTATACCCTGCGAGTTTTAGGCTTATTATTTTAATTTTTTTTCCTTTAGAAAGAAAACCGTAATCTGTAACAGCGCTACAACTCAGACAGGTAAACCACGAGAGCCACAACCGAAGTACCCTGCGAGTCTAACGCTCATTATTTTTACTTTTTTTTCCTTATTATAAGAAGGCTCTCTTAAGTCATCATCGCAGTCTCGGCGTTAGCAGCTTACATTTTTTTCTTATAGTTTTGACACTGCCCCATAAGTGCACTTATTTTTTTACGCATAATTTCGATGCCGTCTCATAAGAGCACATGTTAAACATCATATTTCTCTTTATTTAGTACTATACTATATGTCCCAAAAAAACTGGTGTGAGTACAGAAGACTTCAAACGATGATCAGTTTGAGTTTCAGTAAATTCTGTCATTATTTGAAATGGACCAGACGACGTCCTTAATTTGAAACTCATGCATTTAATCAGAGATGAACAATACAATAAGTAGAAATATGGCTTATTCGCAACTTTCAAGTTGCACGTGATATAGGAAAGAAAACGAATGCATCCCAACAGTCATCGATAGCAAAGTGGTAAAGGACAAGTCTGATAATATAAAGATCCCGGGTTCAAGCCTTGGTCAAGACACTTTTTTTTTTTTTTTTTATAATTCATCCTCCATAGAACCTATTAGTAAAATTTTATATACTGATAACCAATACGTTATTTATTTATTATTTGAAATTTTACTTCACGTCAAATCCAGATTGATAAATCCACCTGGATTTTCAAAAAAATCCATCTGGAATCCATATGGAAATCCAGCCTGGAAATCCATATGAAATCCATATGGAATCCATATGAATCCACCTGGAAATCTACCTGGATATCCATGTGGAAATCCAGCCTGGATTTCCAGCTGGATTTTTTCAATAGGGATAACAATACACAATTTTGATTTAATTGAAAGCAATTTAATTAATACTTTACTGTAAATTTATTCAAATGCTTTATTATACTTTTAAGTAGTTAGAATAAATTGTTCATTCTATAAAAATTATTTTGAATTAATAATAAATTATTTGTTTAATATATTTAAAAGTAAATAACTTTTTATATAACAACTTGGTTTTAAAGCTGATATTTGATATTTGACTGCTTAGGTGTAAGTGATTCGTACAATAAAGGATCCTTTCCATTTTCATATACACAATATACAAATAAAACATCACATTATTATAATTCAAAAAGTTTGAAGCAAACAAAATTATCAAAAATATAAAATGATGGTTCATATGTATATTATGTATATGAAAATGGAAAGGATCCTTTATTGTATATTATAAATAACTTATTTATTTTACTTGTGTTTAATTATGTGGTCCATGGTTCATAATCTTTGATTCTTACAACTTTTAAAATGTTAAGATGAGAACAAGCGGCTGCTTAAAGGATAATTTTTTTACTGTTCATTATCAAAATCGTGAAAATCAGCTTTTTATATGTTCCATAATTATATTTCTATTTTGATAACATGACAAACCATCACTTAATATTTTAGATAATTTTGTTCGCTTCAAACTTTTTGAATTATGTATTTTATTTTTATATTATGGGTATGAAAATGGAAAGGATGATCCTTTATTGTACGTTAAAAAAAAATTATATATTTTACTTGTATATTATAATTGTGACTGTATGTTATAATCAAACTTTTTGAATTAATACTAATTAATTATGTTAATATATAATGAATGTTATATAAACGTATATAATATAATTATAATATTATACTATACCATACAATAATGGAACTTACTTTTAATTGCCGAAACTTGTATTGCCAGTTTGACAGGTTTATCATTTCTATCTCTCCATAAGATGGAGTAAACTGCTAATTTATTAAAATTTTGTATTGCTTCCTTCGGATTATCTTTAAATTCTAAAATATCTGAAACTAAAACCGTGCTCCGCACAGTATCTTCATGATATTTTATTTTTGCGTAATAATCCTCTTGAAATTTGTTTGCCATCACTGCAGTTTTACAAATCTACTTGACAAATTTTGAAGAACAATGGATTTTGAATGCCTTGATTATTTTGAATTAGTATGAAAAAACTATAAATGTCAAAAGCATGAGCTGTAAGTACAATGACCGATAAATTGACGGTAAAATTCGTCAGTCACCGTCAAGGGAGTAGTAAGTATGCAACAATTTTTTGTAAATCACATATAGCTTACCAATATAGAGATGAACAATAAAGATTGTCCACCTAATTTAGCAAAGCAATGTAGGAACAATAATTTGCCGTAAACTTTTTTAGTAATTTTCTCAAATTTTTTATTTATGAGTACTAACATCTGATACCTCGACTCTACCGGCTAATACCTAACATCCAGTGCTGGGCATCGATGGTACCCCCCTTACCCCAGCCTGCAAATTTAACTTATAGCAAAAAAAAAATACCAATGGGAAGGTATGTAACTGCACCCTCCAAATACGCTAAAACATCAAACTGCACCCTTCTACATTCATTAATAAAAATTAAAAACCAATGCTGATATTTTCATATTTTCAAACAGCGATAACTCCAAAAATACTCAATATTTCTGAATAAAAATTTTATAAAAAAACTGCACCCGGACCGATTCTAATTGCACCCTACTTAATTTGTCGAAATTATCACGATTAGTTAAAAAATTGGTAAAAAAACAGCTTCCCCATTTGAAGTGTGCACAGGCTGCTCAATGAGCATGCACGGATGCCATCTCGTCATCTAGTAAAGTCCAAAGATAAAAGAATTAATTCGAAATTGCATCTAGTGTTCCAGACTGGGGAACACCTGATCGGACCGATGTTGTTTACATGTGAACTTTAGCCAGCAAAGTGTTGATTCGGAAGCTGCGAGAGGATGAAGAACGAGAGAAGCCGTTGCTGACGGCGTAGGATTAGCTGCTTGCCAAGATTGGCCAAGTAGGAGTGCATATAAAATAATGCCACTGTAATTAGTTTAGATAAACTGAATATTTGCATCACTATTCTCGGAATGTAGAATAAAACATCGCAGAAATAACGATTTTAATGATATAAAGAATTTTTGTCGACCAAGATTTTTATAACAATACTCCAAAATGGTGCTTTTAGTTATTACATTTTACGCTTCAAAATCATATTTTCTGCTTTCATAATTTACCGATTTTATCATAACTTTGTTTTAACAGGTGCTGATTACTGCTTCAGTGTGTACCAAGGGAGGAAAGAGTAAGTAAAAGTATCCAGAAAAAATATTATTGCAAAATAATATGGCTTTAACAAAGCCAAACAATTGTTATAACCTTATTTGGTTAATTTCTTTAACTTTTAATTTGTAATTTTGATATGTGTTATTTAGGTTGCAAAATTGATAGTAAGACAAAATGGGATTCTTTCTACACCATCAGTATCTACAATAATTGAATATTGATATTGATAAAATTCAATCTACTAGTGTACAAGTAGATAAAAAATCACTCACTGTAGATATTATTGATTCTGTAGCTGATTATGCCAGTCTAATGAAAGAAATATTTGATTTCGCATCCATAAAAAAATTACTTCAGAGAAGTGCAGAGCATCCTGCTTTTCGAGTTTTTACTAATGCAATGAATGAAGGTAAGTTGTTGAAAATACAAGTATTAAATTTTATTTGAATTTAGAATATTCTCAATTTTGTTTTAGTTACTGGACCTTATGTAAAACAAATATTTGTCATAGTTAGGAGTAAGCGATTCCAGGACAGTCAATTGTGTACCCAAAGATGATTTTGGAGGTTTACATCCAGATCCAAATTTGATTTATGCAGCTGATTTGATAAATGCTGTTAAAAATGGACCTTATGCTTTTGAAGCTGCATTTGATGGTGATCGAGATAGAAATATGGTAATTACAAAATTAATCAATTTTATACATTTGTTTTACATTAATAATTTTGTATTATTTTAGATTATTGGGAAAAAAGCATTTTTTGATCATCCATCAAATTCATTAGCAGTTCTAACAACCAACTTGAAAGTTATTCCATATTTTATCAAGACTAGAATTAAAGGATGTGCAAGATCCATGTCTACTTATGCTGCTATTGATAGGGTAGCTAAAAAAACCAATATTGAAGGTTTTCAGGTACCAACTGGATGGAAGTATTTTGCTAATTAGTTTGTGTAGTTTAGGTAAGCTATCAGAGCAATCAGTTCAGCGTACTTGGCTGCCTTGGATTGTTTGATTAGACGATTGTTTATTGCTGCTAGGATTACATTTCAAGTTTTCGTAACTAACAGTTATTTCATTATTCATTCGTATTCGCCAAGTAATTAGACGTTGAAAATCTTTAAAGCAAGATGATCATTTTTATCTAATAATACAATAATTACATTTTAATTAACGTCGTCGAAACTTTTGTAAATTTATTTTAAGTTCCTCAAATTGGTTCTACTGACTTTTTCACAATACTTTCCAGTTTTAGAGGGAGTATATAATCTCTTTTTATCAGTCTACAGATTAAGGATAGAATGGTATAAAAACGCGTTTTATTTGTATAGGTAAATTAATTTCATTTAGTATATTTATTGTTTTTTAAGCTTAAAGATAATTTTTTTGAGCTGGACTGAATGAAGATTATGAAAAATTGCGATTAAATTCGCATTAACATTTTGAACTTCAGTGAAAAGTGCTGTCGGTAAAAAATATTATTATAGAATAATGAATTAGGAAGCCGTTTTAAGGGTCAACAGCATTTTTCTATGCATAATAAAAAATATTACTTTATTAATTCCAGTGCACTTATTTACGTACGCAAAAGATTTATTAATCGTAATAACTCCAAATCAAGCTTCAGAAGGTTAAAACGTTCATAGACTATTGTATAACTTTGATGTAATCTTGTACAATAAAAAAATGTTTTTTTTCACTCAAAAAATGTTGGTTATTTTGTACACCTCACAACTTTTTACCTCATCAAATAAATAACCCAAATTAATATAATACCACAAAGATGCTGTAAAATCGTATAAATTATCATTTCATATATTTTGTTTTGACTTAGATGAATATTCAATCCACTCAATCTTTATATCTAATACCTAGAATGATTTTTTTGTCATTCACTCTTTTCTCATAGATATAAACTAGGAAGGAAGCATTCAATGGCTCTTCTTTTCTACTTGCACCCTTTATCCTTTTTATTTCCTAATGCATTAATTTACTTAATTTTTAACTTTCTTCAGATTACATTGTTTTTCTTTTAATAACAACAATTAGTTTTTATTTATCAAATCATGTTTTTATTTCAATGAGAAAAAGTTAAACAAATATATTACATGAAAGAGCGATTACAAAATTTTGCCGCCTTGTACAGTATTTCATAAAAATGTTTACTTGCCCCTGAGGAAGCTGGTGTTCTAAAGCGTCTAAAGCGAGACACCTGAGTCCCCACAACTTCATATTTTTGAAATAGGTAATTAAGAATTGATTTCTTGAAGAATCAGAAAAAAAAGAAATATTGTTTAACATGTTAAGCTTTGATTAGTTTATAAAAATATTTTGATTTTATGTACGCTAATATGTGCGCCAAAAGGAATTTTGAAATCGTATCCAAAGCTATTGAGTGAAAGCTATTGAGAACATATATGACAGTAATAACTCCTCTGATTTTTACATTCAAAATAATGATTACTATTCACTTGACTTTGTTCAAAGATTGTCTACTTTATGTGCTGAATTTCCATGTTGGACGAAAGTAATGAATAAACACTTTAACAACTCGGTAGACATGGCTACTTCCGCAAGATCAGAGGCACTTTTTAGTCATTATAAATCTATAAACCCTACTTGCACAAGAGTAGATATAGTATTTGTTAACCATTCTCGACAGATAGAAAGCGATATAATATTAGCACGTGCTTCATTGAACAATCTACAATCTAGTGAAATAGTATCAAAGAAAAAATATATTGAAAATAGCAATGAATTTTTGCTTGCGACAGAAACGTGGAAAAACAAAAATAGCAGACTCGAAATTGAAAAATTTTCAGAGTTCCTTTCAGCGTCTATTCAGAGTGCTGAAAAAAGTATTATAGATACGATTAATGGCAGTAATGATTTACTTTCATGCGATAAAAATAACTTTGATAAGAAAAAAGAAATTCACGAATCACTGAAGATGAATGAATCAAATCTTGACGATGAATTTTTAGCATTTTCAGAGAATATTGTAGGAGCGATGACTTCCACGGCTAATGCACCAAAATCATCCATCAGCAGCCATTCACCTGAAAAGACTAATAATACATTAGATCTCAATTTCAATATCGACCATAGCTATTACAAATTAGACTTAGGTAGAGAATTGTCTGAAAATATTTGACAAAAAGTCAACAAATATATTACATGAAAACAACAAATATATTACATGAAAATTTTGCCGCCTAGTACAGTATTTCATAAAAATGTTTTTTGTAGCTATCGATTTCGAAAAAAATTGAATATGCGCGCCGAAAAGAATTCTGAAATCGTATCCAATAAGAGTAGCGCTACCTTTTATCTGTGAAACAAATTATACTCAAAAACAAAAGACTGATAAATCTCGTTAAATTTAGAATCCGATATACACGATAACAACGAAAGCACAGTTCCCGTTATTATTTCGTTATAATCCCGTTATTTCCCGTTAGTATTAAAAAGTTTTTGAAAATTTTGTAAAAAATGGTTGGGCCTAAGCCATCAGTAACAGCTGAAGATATTATAACAGAAATCATCAAGCATAATATCTTTAATGATTCAACAACTAAACTAAAAAGCAAAAACGATCCAGTGTGGAAACAAATATGTACGGCGTTGAATAACAAAATTAATTCAACAAATTTATATATAAAAGTGTACCAAAATAGGAAACAAATTTTGACTTCTTATTGTGAAGAAAAAAATATATTGCTACCTATATCAGTTGACTATAAAGTTTATAACAAAAGTGAAATTTTACAAAGTGATGCACCTGAGTACCAGGAGAACGAAAAAAAGGAGAAAGGTAAAACATTAAAATTTAATTTCACTTTATCTGCAGAAAAGTGGTATAAAATAAAACCAGTTGAAAAAAAGTATAAAAGTGGGAGGGTCGGTAAATCTTTGCAAGCTGGATGGGCAGATATTTTAGTGAAGGAAATGTGGCACGCAGAAAAATTGCCTTGTGCCTTTAATTTTAAACGTCATAATGTAAATTGCGTCAATGCATTTTTAGAAATAATAGGGTACTGCCAAATTTGTAATGCTGATCTGATTATTTACTGCTATAATGAACCTGTCGATGGAAAAGCTGTTAGTTTCAGTGTGGAAACATTGAATTCTCATGGGATACCCCATGCAAAAAAGAGACGTTTGGCTGGTCCAGAGAGGGAAAAAATAAAAGAACACTTACAATTTAAAAAACCAAGACAATGGAAACGAGAAGAAATCAATAGAGAAATGGAATATGGAGATCCTGAGCCACCATTTCTTTATAGCCAACAAGTGATACAAAAATCTAGGCATGAGGCAAAATATGAAAAGTTAGGGTTAAAACCAGGGGAAAGCTTATTTGAATCACTTCAAAGATTAAAAGATACTTGTGAATTCAATAAATACATTAGAGGGATTGGTTTTGACAAATTTTTCCTTATGTATTGGTCTCCTGAGCAAATAAGTGTCCACAATGACATACAAAAAAAATTAGAAAATCCTATGTCGCTGGATGCTACAGGTTCAGTAGCCTTAAAAATAAGAAGACCAAATGCAGATAGCAGTCACATTTTTTTGAGTGTTTTATCGACACACATAAACAATATTATTGTACCAGTAGCACAAGTACTGTCAGAAGTCAATGATACAAATTTCTTGACATACTGGCTTTTGGAATGGAGAAAAAGTGGTGCTACAATTCCAGTTGGTGGTATTGTAACAGACATGGGAAAAGCCATGCAAAACAGTGTTAGTTTAGGGTTCAATAATATGAAATTTTCAAAGTATAATGATGAATGCCTTACACTATTGTTGAAACAAGAATATAAGGTTGAATTAAATACTCAGTTGCTCACTGATGTGGCACACTTAATCCGTGCTGTAGCAAAATGGCCTTGTTATAGCAACGATCGGCCTAAAATGAAAGAACTATTTGTAAGATGTGTGGGTTTCATGACAACTATAGATAATTTGAAAAACTTTGCAGAGTTTTTAGTGACTCTATTTGTAGTTGCTGGTAGCAAACTAAATAATTATTACTGTCAAAAGTCATATCTCATTAAAATAATTCAAACTTACAAATTTGATGCTAGTGTCATAGAAGAAAAATTAAATTCAGATAAAAAAGTTTCAGATAATTTTGTGGATATGGATTTTGCTGATGATGAAAACAGTACCAAAAGACTAACAAGTTTGTATATCGATAAATTAAGAACGAAAGCTATAGAGAATATATATGACAGTAATAACTCCTCTGATTTTTACATTCAAAATAATGATTACTATTCACTTGACTTTGTTCAAAGATTGTCTACTTTATGTGCTGAATTTCCATGTTGGACGAAAGTAATGAATAAACACTTTAACAACTCGGTAGACGTGGCTACTTCCGCAAGATCAGAGGCACTTTTTAGTCATTATAAATCTATAAACCCTACTTGCACAAGAGTAGATATAGTATTTGTTAACCATTCTCGACAGATAGAAAGCGATATAATATTAGCACGTGCTGCATTGAACAATCTACAACCTAGTGAAATAGTATCAAAGAAAAAATATATTGAAAATAGTAATGAATTCTTGCTTGCAACAGAAACGTGGAAAAACAAAAATAGCAGACTCGAAATTGAAAAATTTTCAGAGTTCCTTTCAGCGTCTATTCAGAGTGCTGAAAAAAGTATTATAGATACGATTAATGGCAGTAATGATTTACTTTCATGCGATAAAAATAACTTTGATAAGAAAAAAGAAATTCACGAATCACTGAAGATGAATGAATCAAACCTTGACGATGAATTTTTAGCATTTTCAGAGAATATTGTAGGAGCGATGACTTCCACGGCTAATGCACCAAAATCATCCATCAGCAGCCATTCACCTGAAAAGACTAATAATACATTAGATCTCAATTTCAATATCGACCATAGCTATTACAAATTAGACTTAGGTAGAGAATTGCCTGAAAATATTTGTCATTCTACCAAAGATGAATTATTCAAAGGTGAGATAGATGATGAATATACTAAAGAAGTATTTTTAGATTTGGAAAATAGTTCTAGTCAAGAAAAAATAACTTTATCTGTAAGTAGCTCAGTAAATGTAAACCAAAATTTAAAGAAACGTGGTAAGTACGTGTCTGCTGAGCCTGGATTGAATCTTCTTCTACAAAAAAGAAATAAGAAAATTATGAGCAGGAAAGTTATTCAAAATGGTGGCAAACTCCTTGAAAAACCTATTCATGGAATAAAATTTAGATTGGAAAATACCTGTGCATTTGATACTATTACTGAATTACTTGCTCACTCTTGTTTTGAATTAAAACGTTTTGAGGAGTATTTGGAAAATAATATGAATAAAACACTAGAATTGCAATACTTATGTTATGCAAGTACTGTCATAAATTATGCTACATCATCATTAAGTAATACATTTTATACCAATAGAGCATACATACTTCATTCATTAAACAGAAGTCTTGATAGTTTCGTAATTGATTGCCAAGACAATATTGGAAATTTATTCTGTAAATTGATGAGAAATTACCCCTCCATTAGAGAACTTTTGACTTGCAAAACCTGTGGACACAAAGAGGAACAAACTAAATGTCAAATACCAATTCCAAACACCAACATAATTATTAAACATAACTACACTACTTTACAACACGAAGTAGAGAAATATTTTGTAGACAGAAATGTATTTTGTAGAAATTGTGAAAGTACTAATGCACGTCTTTCACGTGCATTGGATACGTACTTATGCATAGATGTTGAAGATTCCTACAAACGATCTCAGAATCCAAAAATGAAAGAATTTAATCAGGCCGAGATTTATTCCTCGTTGGATCAAGTTCCCATTGTAGTAACTATCCAGAGTCAAACCTTTTATCTATGTGGAATAGCTAGATATGTTCCTCCGATTGTTGAAAATGGCACAGGACATTATATAGCCTATTGTCGAAAGATGAACGGTACCTGGGAAGAAAAGAATGATCTGGTAGTACATAAAAAATGTATTAGTGATTATCAAACAAAAAATTTAAAAATGAAAATGAGCATTTTAATTTACGTCAAACTTATGTAAAAATGTAATATTATAATTTATAATAATGTTGATAAATAAAAATTATTTCTTTATTTTCTTACGTTTTTTTTTTTCATTTATCAATTTAGTATAATAACCTTAAGTAGTAGTGCAACATGCGACCATTTACCATCAAGTATTCAAATCTTTCAAATTACGTTAATTAGATGTACCTGTAATTTTGAATACCACTGAGTTCTCCCCGTAAAGCAGAAATAAATAAAATTCTATAATCCAAACAGCAGTAAACAATCGTCTAATCAAACTTTCTAAGGCAGCCAAGTACTTTGAATTAATTGCTGTGATAGCTTACCTAAACTAACTGCAGTGACATTTTGTATGCCCTTTCACTTGGCCAAAGTCTTGGCAAGCAGCTACTTTTACGTCGTCAGCAACAGCTTCTCCCGTTCCTCATCCTCCTTCTGATCAGTTTGTTTGACGGCTGCCGGAAGAAGAAAGATGCACGGGCGCCGAATCACCGGCTGGTCCGTATGGACCGGAGCCACTTGTCCGCGCGCTGGCGACCTCTACGTCGAGCCCGCGGGCTGCGACTGCCGCAAGCTCTATCCGAATCCGTTACGTACAAGATTCCACCGACGTTTGAATTCTGATAGGAAATTATTAGAATGTTAAAATATATTAAATAAAATCAAAATGCAAAGTAATATTTGTGTACGTAATAGAAATATAATGCCTTTAAATAAGAAAAAATACACATAGAAAGAAGACTAACTGCATTGGTACGTAAGCTGACTTAGCAGGTTCAGGAATGTAATTTGCATTATCACCAACACTTGGTATTGGAGCAAAGTTACTCCCACTTCCGTAACCTCCACCAAAACCTGGACTTTTAATTCCTGTACTTTTTTTATTAGCTTCTAGTCTTTGCCTAGAACTTTAAAAGTACTTTGGCTTTTTCTCTCATCTTATTCTTAGTCTCTCTTTCTTGTGTAAATCTGACTGCTTGATACACCCTCTCCTCGTGTGAATCCATTTCCACAAATGGATGCCTTCGACAGTGTTTCAGAAGTTTTGATTTGTTCTGCAAGTATCGATAGTGTATATAAGTTCTTATCTGAAGGGGAATCATGTGAATATTTAGAAGCTCTTACAAGTTTTAATAAAGATGTTTCTCTGCTGAATGATTTTTATGAAAAGAGGGCAAATATATTGTACCCAATCGTGATCAATTCAATCTATAATCGAAACAAACCTAATTTACATAATTTTGATGGAAGTATAATTGACTGTCAGATTAATGTCATAGATTTGGTTCAGATTCTACTTAAAAACAGTGAAACTTCTTTGATAACATCTACGAAAAAATGTGACGAATGTGGATATCGAAATACATCGAAAAACTTTAATACATTAGTGTTCCCTTTTAGAGAGGCTGCAAAAATTATAAATAGGAAAGACGGAATGCAAAATCTGCAAGAATGTTTGAACGATATTTTTGATGAACCGGAGTTAGATGCCTGTCCAAAATGTCAGAAAATTACAAAAAAATTAATCTACGATATTGGAGACATTCTGTTTCTCGAAACCGAATTTATTTTCACTAGCTCAGAATTACACCACACTATCAACAGTTCATGCCCTGAAACCATTTTGATACGTCGTAGTAGATATAAATTAATAGGTGTCGTAGAAATCGAAGAAATCAACAAAGATTTGAACCATTATAGGGCCTACTGCCTGGTAAACAATAGATGGATCAGAAAAGATGATTTATCTACATCAGCGAAATACATTGTTCATCTACCTGACAACATCAAACTATCAATGGTTGTGTACGCAAAGGTGAACGCGTAGGTGTACGAAAAATCAATTGAAAAAGTATATGAGTAGCGATTCTTGAATGAAATTTGTCTTACATAATTCATTTCATACTGGTTTCTTTTTTCAGGTATCAAGTAGTGGCTGATGAGTTGATCCATTCAATTTCCATTTGCAGCAACTGGGGAGAATAACTACGATTAGGCTTGCATTTAGTAGCAGTGATTGACTAAGATCGGTTCTTCTGGATGCAGAAACTCTTAGATCCTGAAAATTGAGATAAATATATCAGTATAAATAAATCAGTATCCTTATCCAAATGCAAATTTCGACAATAGTTATAAGCAACTTCGTCCTGTCAACTAACTAGTCAATCCTTTCATAAAATATGAATATTGATATGTTTTATTCAGATGACATTTCGGGCAATAGTTTGTAAACTCTCCTAAAGCAAAAAAATTCATATTGGTCGATGAAAAAATAATTTCAGTAAATCAACTAAATAAAAAATTAATTTTCAAGTTTGTATTTTCAATGGGTTGCTATTAATTATCTTGTTAATACCTACATGTACGCTAAGTAAATTAAATAAATATCAATCAATACTCGAGCAGCCCCATGGAAATCGTGTTTTCTTTTGGCTTCGTAGTAACAGATGTGATTTCCTAGGAATCCTTTGATCCTTGATGTACACGCTGATTGACTAAGATTGGTTCTTCTGGATGCAGAAACTCTTAGATTCTGAAAATTGAGACACATATATTGGTATAAATAAATCAGTATCCTTATCCAAATGCAAATTTCGAAAATAGTTATAAGCAACTTCATTACTATTAATTATCTTGTTAATGTAGCTACATGTACGCTGAGTAAATTAAATAAAAATCTATCAATACTAGAGCGGCTCTATGGAAATTCTGTTTTTTCTTGGATTTGGTGCAGCAAATGTGATTGTCCTGGAATCATTGCTTCATTGTTGGGTACACTGATTGACTGAGGCTGGATGTCCGGGCCTAGTGGAATCTTCTTGAACTGTTGATTAAAAACATGATGTAAAAAATTCAGTATTCATTCCTAGGTATGAGTTGCAACTATAGTTATCAGAAACCTTGAGTTGGCAGTGAAAATATTAATATTCTTGGTTATAAATCACACGTATCATTTCTTTTTTTTTTTTCATTTCTAAAAATATCAAACACTCTCATGTGAATATAATGTTTATCTGGATACTAAGCATTAATACAATACTAATGTTGTGTAAAAATTACATTTATACGCAAGTAAAGTCATTACAGGCATGCTCTGAGTACATGAAGTAGTTTAAAAATAGCTTGCTGGCGCAATTTCAATGTACTTTTTTCAGTGTACAGTTAATGATAAATTGATTGATAAGTTATTAAAAAAGAATACATACTCTAAAAGATTCTTCTGGCAAATTTACAACAGCCATCAGCGTATTGTCTCCCTGACACTCCTAGCACATTAAATTAGAGCAGTTGCAGTTGCAATAACAGCTGTACTGACAGTCAGCGCCGCTCGCTGGTAGTTAGAACGACGTTGTGCGCATGTGCCGCGCGCAATGATTATTGATCAAATGCCAATTATATTTTTTATCGTTCTTCCCGCACTCTTTGATTATATTTCATCCATACTCGGGTGTCCACTTCACAGACCTAACTTTGCTGGCTAAAGTTCACATGTAAACAACATCGGTCCGATCAGGTGTTCCCCAGTCTGGAACACTAGATGCAATTTCGAATTAATTCTTTTATCTTTGGACTTTACTAGATGACGAGATGGCATCCGTGCATGCTCATTGAGCAGCCTGTGCACACTTCAAATGGGGAAGCTGTTTTTTTACCAATTTTTTAACTAATCGTGATAATTTCGACAAATTAAGTAGGGTGCAATTAGAATCGGTCCGGGTGCAGTTTTTTTATAAAATTTTTATTCAGAAATATTGAGTATTTTTGGAGTTATCGCTGTTTGAAAATATGAAAATATCAGCATTGGTTTTTAATTTTTATTAATGAATGTAGAAGGGTGCAGTTTGATGTTTTAGCGTATTTGGAGGGTGCAGTTACATACCTTCCCATTGGTATTTTTTTTTTTTGCTATAAGTTAAATTTGCAGGCTGGGGTAAGGGGGTTATCGATGGTTTATCTAGAGCACTAAAGATATAGGTATTCTAGAGCACTAAAGATATAGGTATTCTCATCCGCCATATTCGTGCCTCCACTGCAGCAGACAGTTTTAAAAATACATGTATTGAGCCGTTACTGTAAGTTTTATGCTTGTTTTTTTTACGTTTTTAAAATTATTTGTGACTGAAAAAGAAGTGATTCCATGAAAATCGTGTAATAGTAGTAGATAGCTTTTGATATATGTCTTAATACACATTAAAAAGCTACTTTTTACATCATAATTTCAAAGTTCGCTAGTCTCTACAGAGATTTTTTAGCTCCTCTGTAGAAACATTGAAGGTATGTTAATTATTTTTATCTAAAAACAATCAATCGTGATTTTAAAGCTTAACATTTCTATTTTCATATTTTTTAATTGTTTCTGAAATTATATCATGCACAGCACAATTGATAAATCTTAACTATTACTATCCTAACCTATAAAACCTATAAAGCTCTTATTGAAATTTATCAACAAAAATATTTTGTTCCATAGACATCAATGCTAAGAGCTTCACCAAATAGTCAAGATGCCTTGCTGTGCTTCAATTAATTGTAGCAACCGAGCAGAAAAAGGTTTTCGCTTGTTTGTTTTTCCAGCAAATAATGATCGACGCTCGATATGGATCCAAAATATGCGAAGAAGTAATTGGAAACCAAGCGGATCTTCTCGTTTGTGTGAAGTAATGCAGTTTTATTATGATAAATTTTAAAAGATATTTTTAAAAGGGACATACATTAGAGACAATATTTCTAAAATTATTTATCGTTTACTTTTTAGGTGCACTTTGAAGATTCTCAATTTGAAAGCAAACGTGCAGATGGTTGGAGAAAATTGAAGCCTAATGCTGTGCCTACATTATTTAATGTGCCAAATCCACCTCCAAGGATTGATCCTCTTCCAAGAAGATCAACATATAAAAAACGTGATAGTGATTCTAACCCAAAGAATGCCCAAACAGTCAAAGCGATACCTTCCCCACCACTAACTATGGTTGAACAAGAATCAAATTCTATAGTATTAAATAGTATGAATGTAATAGATATTGATACAAACAGTTTATGTGATAATGGAGATAGGAATCTACCACTAGCAGAACAAATTGAAAAACTGAAACAAGAAAATGAAGAGTTGCGTAGTGAGTTAAAAAAAGCATTAGTAGTATGTCATGATGTTGTTCAACAAGAAAATGAAGAACTTCGTCTTAAAAGAGATGCTTTAGCCAAGTTCTTGAATAATGATCAGATAAAATTATTATCTAATGGTCGTTTAAATCAGTGGTCCAATGAAAGTATTATTAAAGGACTTAAATTTAGATTTGCTCTTTCAGTACATGGTTTTGATTTTTTGAGAAAGAGTGGATATCCATTGCCATCATATAGTACAATAATGAGAAAAATTCAAGATATGAATTTGGAATTTGGAATTTTTGAAGATGTTTTGGAATTACTACGCTTTAAAGTTGAAACTATGGATGTAACTGATAAGTATTGTGTATTATCCTACGATGAGATGTGTATTAGCGAACAGTTAGATTATAACAAAAATTCAAGAGAATTTTCTGGTTACGCCACACTTGGACAAGATAAATCTTTATTAGGCCAAAAAATATTTGTAGTAGTTCTTAGAGGTATAAAAAATAAATGGAAACAAGTGATTGCTTGTCACGTAACTCGCAAGGAATCAATTGATCCACTTCAAGTAAAAAATATTATTTTAGATTGCATTTCCAGTGTAGAAAAAATTGGACTTTGCGTTCTTTTACTATCATCAGATTTAGATGGAAGAAATAGGTCTCTTTGGTCATCTTTCAACATAAATGCAACAAAATTTGGCAAGCGGATAAACTCATTTTTTTATAATGGACATGAGATTTATGTATCACCAGATGTTTGCCATCTCTTAAAAAATTTAAAATCTGTTATGTTAAGACAGTTAGTGTACCTGCCCGCTGAATTTGTGGAAATGGAAAATTTGCCAACAAATGTTGTTGATGGTAAATACATAGTCCAATTGTGGAATTATGAAATATCAAATGTTGGAGCATAACGGTTGTTACATCATCTTAAAAGACAGGACATTGAACCATCCAATTTTGACAAAATGAATGTCGGTGCAGCGGTTCGATTTTTTTCATCTAAAACTGCAAGTGCTCTGCAAACTGCAGTCGAATTGGAAATTCTACCCAAAGAAGCCTTAACAACAGCAAAGTTTATTTTAATAATAGAAAACTGGTTCTCTATTACAGCATCTAAACTGCGAAAAACTTCTATCACTGCAAGAAATTGTGATCAAAAATATATATTCTTACATTCAGTTATAGATCTTTTTCAAAACAGCGTATTTCGTGAAGGATGGAAGCCACTGAACTATGGATTCGTTCTTGCCACTTTATCATTCTGTGATATTGCTGAGTATTTGTTTGCAAATGGATATGACTTTCTATGCGGAAATCGTTTTACTCAAGATGGAACTGAAACTGATTAGAAGAAAAGAAGGTAAAATGCCCACTGCATTAGCATGTTTACGAGCGATAAAAGGAATTACAGTATCACAGTTTGTATCTGATTGCAAACGAACAAGTTACATGAATGATTCAGATCAATTTTTACTTGATTTTTGTGCGAGCAAAAAAAAAGCTCTTGACGAATCAGTATCAGTTGAAAATAAAACTGTTGAACCTCCACCAAAAAAGCAAAAAACAAGTGATACTCAGTTTTGTGTGCAAACATTTTCGTTTGATGACTTTAGTAATTTGATCTCTAATTATGACACAAATAGTATATTTTATTTAGCTGGCAGTACAACCAATGCTGTTGTAAAACACGTTTGTAAAGAGTGTGTGCAATTTTTGACAACTTTAAATTTGCCAAAAATTAGTTTTATAGATAAAGCAAAGTATTATACTAAAAAATTAAACAAAGGTGGTTTAAAGGAACCGTGTGCTCAAACCTATAGTTTAATTTTACACTGTGAGCATTACTTCAATTTATACCAAGATATGATAACAAGAAATGGAAATTGTGATTTAATGAAAGTATTGCTAGAAAAAGTTAATATTAATTTTCCAAAATGTTGCTGTGTTAAGTATAAAATAATCAAACACTCTTTTAATGTGCGTTCTTACTGCGTAAAAAATTTTTATGAGAACTACAAAAGTCGTACCACTGTGTATGGATCTTCCACTGTAAAGTAATATTAAGTTATTTAAGTTATGCATTTGATGCATGTGTTAACGTTGAAATATATTGTTATTTTTATATTCATAAATGTATTTTTATGATGTGACAAATAAATTTAAAACAGATTTAATTATAAAATAATACAAATTTATTTCATTTCCAATGTACAATTCTGACAATTTATTTACTGGTTCACATGATTATTATTTCACATAATCTTTTACCAAAAAATATGGTACTGGTATATACAAATTATTTTGTTCTGAAGATATGTACAATTTTAACCACGCTTCCTTTATTATTTCATAGTTAGCGAATCTTGCAGTTCTTTAAATATTCTGAAGCTGCTGGATAAGTTTTATGTTCTCTCAAAATTGCATGTATTCTCTGTATTTGATCCTTCAAAGAGCGATTTTCAGCAAGCAAAGACATAATGGTCTCCTCGTCAACAGATTTTTCATTACTTTTATGCTTCTGAAAAATAAATGATTATTATTATTTATATTTACAACCATTTTACACATTTATTTTCAAAGCATAAGTATTTAAAAACACATTACCATTGTAGTTGTAGCAGCAAATGATCTTTTGTCGTTACTTTCCTTTTTTTTGGCATGTTTATCATCTATTAAAAAAAAAGTATTTATTAAGCTTACATTCGTAATACATTATTTATTACATTAATATATATCTCTAAAAAACTACAATGACTTTTATAAATAAGTAATAATGTTAAAACATTACTCACCAAATTATTACTGGAATTTTTTGGATAGAGAGGTTATACGTATTTATAATTCAATCACTGAGTGGTATTTTTCAGTTAAATCTTTCTTTCAATATTATCAGTTGAAACTTTAACTATTTAAATTTATTATCAGACAATGTTTTAAATAAAATTCAATACAATTATAAACAAAAGTTTCAATCTTGTTGACCGTAAACAAACGTGTTTACTATACTGGCTACTACTAGCATCTGCTCCTTGTGGCACGAAGATGGCGGATGAGAATACTCATACCTATAGTGCCTTAGTTTATCTCGAAAAAAAGAGCTCCCTAGAGCTGACTTCAGTTTGTACACTGAAAGAGCTCTTTCCGATTCCACTCGTTCCACGGTTCCGTTCAGTTTTGAATTGAGAAAAAAAAGATTGTCATGCACTTGCATGTACAAAGTATTAAATTACAATTATTTTCTAATTTTTTTTTGTATATCTTAATTTTTGTATTAATAATTTTATTTACTTTATTTGGATTATTGTTTATATTTTTGTTTTATAAATTACTGAATTGTGTAATGCAGAAAATTTATTACTAGTTATTATTATTGTTATTATAAAAATGTTCTAATTAAAAAAATAAAATGATACTATCAGTTATTATATTTTGTTATAGATTATCTAGAAGAAATTATGATAGGAGTAGTATAATTATAATTTATATAATAATTTATAATAAATACACATTTTTCTTACGTTATTTATTCAACATTGATCAAATTATATATATATTCTGATAACAATTCCTAAATACTGCTATAAAAAATAATAATATATATATATATATAATTTATCGAATAACTTAATCTTATTGTATTTAACCGAATATCGAAAATTATGAAAAATACACATAGCTAAATTGCTTAGATGTTTAAATTTATATTTATTATTTGCTTAATTGTTTAAATATACAATATGCAAGTCGGTCCAGACGATCTCCTTGCAATGAATGCAATAAAAATACATTTTCAATTATTAGCAGATCAAATTGCATAAAACTAAAGAAATAGTTGATTCAACAGGTTTCCATACTTTTTTTTGAAGAAATATTCGTTTTACAATTATCCTAGAATAAACAGCTGTTGACAGTCTAATAGTCGGCCCAGATGATCTCCGTGCAAAGAGTGCATGAAAAATACATTTTCAATTGTTAGCAGATCATAAATGTTTTATAAAACTACGGAAATAGTCCATTAAACAGTTTTCCATACCTTTTTCAGAAGAAATACTCATTTTACAATTTACGCCAGAATAATCAGCTGTTGACAGTCTAATAGTCGGCCCAGATGATCTCCGTGCAAAGAGTGCATGAAAAATACATTTTCAATTGTTAGCAGATCATAAATGTTTTATAAAACTATGGAAATAGTCCATTAAACAGTTTTCCATACCTTTTTCAGAAGAAATACTCATTTTACAATTTACGCCAGAATAAACAGCTGTTGACAGTCTAATAGTCGGCCCAGATGATCTCCGTGCAAAGAGTGCATGAAAAATACATTTTCAATTGTTAGCAGATCATAAATGTTTTATAAAACTATGGAAATAGTCCATTAAACAGTTTTCCATACCTTTTTCAGAAGAAATACTCATTTTACAATTTACGCCAGAATAAACAGCTGTTGACAGTCTAATAGTCGGCCCAGATGATCTCCGTGCAAAGAGTGCATGAAAAATACATTTGCAATTGTTAGCAGATCATAAATGTTTTATAAAACTACGGAAATAGTCCATTAAACAGTTTTCCATACCTTTTTCAGAAGAAATACTCATTTTACAATTTACGCCAGAATAAACAGCTGTTGACAGTCTAATAGTCGGCCCAGATGATCTCCGTGCAAAGAGTGCATGAAAAATACATTTTCAATTGTTAGCAGATCATAAATGTTTTATAAAACTACGGAAATAGTCCATTAAACAGTTTTCCATACCTTTTTCAAAAGAAATACTCATTTTACAATTTACGCCAGAATAAACAGCGATTGATACTCCAATACTTTGTCCAGACGATCTCCGTGCAATGAGTACATAACAAATAAATATGTCAACTTTAGCAGATCATAAATGTTTTATAAAAGGTTACAGCCGGTAGGGTCAAGACGTTCATCGTATTATTTCGTATTGAAGCCAATAAATTTTTAGAAATGATTTATATACAGACGGAAGAGTTATTTGGCATCACTTTTGTTAATAATTAATTATAATTAACTCATTATGAATTATGTTATGTTGACATTTATTAAAAGTAGAAATAAAATTGCGGACTGGAAAACTGATGATCATAAATGAATGAAAATGTAGTATTTCTGCAGTTACACAATTGTAAATTATATTTATATTCATTATACAACATTATTTATATAATTACAGGTGATGAAAACTAACCTTGATAACAGAAAATCTGTATTTTTAATTCTTTTTACCCCTTCGAAACCAGAACATTTACCTGGAAAATAACATAAGTTAAACTCATTTCAATTATAAATAATTTTTAGATTACTTCAAACAAATACACTACTATTTCAACTAATTCTTAATTTATCTATTTCTTACCACCTTCTGTCCATAATCTTATCTACGTTGAACCACAAAGCTTGGATCTCAGGTTAATTTTCAGGGAGGCTCTCTTTTCTCAGGTTATAGACTATATACTACTATCAATCTCCATATGATATATTAATTTTATTCTACTTATATATATAATTTCTTTTCATTATCTTTTCATTATTTTGATATATGAAATTTATTTATGTTTATCTACCATGGTACAGGTAACAGAACCACAAGGTGAAAACAATTAGAACCGTACACCGCGAGAAATTATAAATATATATACGAGGAGTCAGTTATAGTGTGATTTTAAATATGTAGAAATATGATTTATTAAAAAAAATATTATTAATAGATATTAATATTTTAATAAAATGTTTTTAATTAATTTGATTAGAAAAAATGGATCAGTTATTAATTATTTAATAATACTTTACGTTTACTCCGTAATACTTTTTATATTATTATTAAAAGGAACCTTCAAGCTAGTTTCGATTAATTTAGTATTGTTACCGGTCGTTTATCAGATATTAAATATTAAATAATTTCAAGTGTATTTAGAAAACTTTTAAATTTGTATGTTACGAGTAACTCTCAAGATCGTTTTAATTAGTTTATTATTAATAATAGATGATTTTTGTATTTGGAAGTAATTAAAGTGTGAGGGATTTAATGGAACGGCAATGCGAAGCTGCAAATCCACGCGCTCAAGTAACTGCTGTCACGTAAGATGAACGTTCAACCAACACATTTTGAATGAATATCTTGATCTTCTCTCTTCATAAATATTTCTATCACAGAATGTGTGTCTCATTCATAGTCCAATTTTATTCACCTGCGATTTTCCGCACGAGCCTACATGCGCGGCAATGTAAAACTCCAATCTCACTTGGAAGCTCGATAAACTGCTACCAGGCAAGATTCTTATGCAACAAACGGATTTTATCTTTGTAGCCTTGAATATCTTAATCGTCTCTCTTCCGTCATGTCTCTCATTCTCAGTGTCTCCCAGTCTCTGTTAAATCTGCTTACCCACGGACTCTCAGTACGAGCTTACATGCACGGCAATGTGAAACTCCAATCTCACTGGAAAGCTCAAGAAACTGCTATCACACACAAGATTCTTATGCAACAAACGGATTCTTTCTTTGTAGCCTTGAATATCTCAATCGTCTCTCTTCTTCGATGTCGCTAATTCCCTGTTTTTCTCAATTTTTGTCCACTCTGACTCACCTGCGATTTTCCGCACGAGCTCACACGCACTGCAATGTGATACTTCAAAAGTCTGCTGAATGTTCGCCTAACTGCTATTACGCAAGATTCTTCTTATCAATCGGATTCTTTCTTTGAAGCCTTGAATATCTTAATCTTTTCTCTACTTCTATGTCTCTAGTGCACTGTCATACCCAATCTCCGTGTAATTTGACTCACCTGCAATTTTTCGAACAAGCTTACACGCACAGCAATATAAACTTGGCGTACTATAAGAAACTTATTTCTTTCATAGTATAATGTGCAGTTATATTTTCTTCTTTTGTTTACTTCTTGCTGGAAAATCTTTGCTTACAGGTGCATATGACCTTTTATTAGCTTGCTTATTTAATCTGCTCATTATTCCATTGCAATCTTTATCACTAACTTCTTCTGTAGTCATTTGTCGCGCTACTTCCATTTTTTTAATTTCAATTTGTTTTATTCGATGACAGAACGGGCATATAATTTTATAATCCGATTTTTCAGGAATAAATTTACAATTTGGTGAGTGCATAGGTCTGTTACAAACCATGCAGTACTCTTTTAGCCTCATTGTTCTTTTACTAATGCAATTCGTACAAGTCTCCTTCATATTATCTGCTTTTTCTATCAGAATTTTGGCTACTGTATTTCTGTATTCCATTGGTTTAAAGTTCATATCAAATTGTTCTTCTTTCCCCATGCAATCCATTAAATACATAAGGAATACGCCACAATTGAAAGAATCCGTTTGTAATACTCTAGGCACCGTTGATTTCTTATACTTCCAATTAATAGATTTTAAATTAGTTTCCGACTCATTCAAGGGATTTTTTAAATATTTCTTAAAATTTATCTCACAAACTTTAGAACGGCTGTGTTTCCCTCCAATCTCCATGAAGTAAGGATCTATATGTGTAAGTGTTCCTTTATCAACATTTACAATAAATAAACACCAATGAGCCGTACTACAATAAGGCATAAGTATCTTTCCTTTGAAATTGTATTTCAAATGAAACATAAACCAATTACCACCGGGAATGAGAAAAGACTCTGTAACGGGATCTAAATTATTAAGAATTGAACATGTTTGATCAGTGGGAATGAAAATTGTATTTGGCCATACTTTTTCACATACAGTTCCGTATGCGTTTATAACTGAGCCTTCAATGTAGAGATCGACTGCATTTTCGGCACTTTGGCGCAATGATCTAAATTCTTCCGTAAATAATGGGAAAGAAAAGTTATCGGGGTAGATACTTGGCTCTTGAATCAATCCGGTGTTTTTATTTACAAATATCCTATGCTCTCTGATTGGATGAAGACTATTTCTCTTGTATTTTCCTACAACTGCCTGTCCTTCGTATTCTATATAATAATTATAATCAGCTATTAATCCATTCGCTAATATTTGTTTTCGCAGTTGTAGTATCCAATCTTGAACCTCAGAGCATTTGGATTTTTCTATTGATGCAGATTTTTCAACATTTGCATGATCGATTTCTCTATCAATTTCTAGTTCCTTCTCGTCATATTTTTCTTCCTCTCCGTCTTTTGTCTGGCTAGTCAAGTAAATTTCTTCGTCTTTTAATGTTTCTACATATTCCTGTGAAGATTTAATTTCTGGGTGTATGTAGTAAACATTATTATTTTCTGAAATATACGAGTCATTGCTTATTTCCTTACACAGTACAATATCTTCATCCGCTTTATTTGAAGCTAAATACAATTCATCCGGTATTTCTACATTAGCAGCTACAGAACATACACTTATTTGATCAGAACTAATCTCTTCATTACCGCAATAATCATCGCAACGTTCACGTAACTGACTTGATTCGGAGAAATCTTCCTGTGTTGAAACCTCTTCACAATTGTACTTTTTATCACTCAACACACAAATTTTTGCTTCATCAACTACGTGTATACTTCGTGGTTTCGTCTTTCTGTGATCGTCGTCAAAAGAAATTTCTTTGTATTTTTTCTTAAAGCTTTCTTCTGCCTCTCTATATTCCACTAATTGCTCTTCCGTAACTGTCAAAACATTTTGAAATTTGAAGTTCTCTACGTCGAAACCTTTCTTCTTTGCTGCTGTACTTTTATCTCTTAACATTCCTTTCTTCATTTTGGCAAGCATATTGTCATTTACTTTAAAATTGAAGATTCCTCCGTGATCTTTTACATATTAGCAAGTATATAAAACATCACGAATAGTATCGACGTTCAAGCAACTGCGTTGTTTATTTTGAATCAACGACTTTTTACTAAAAAGTCGTTCTGACGATGCATTTGATCTCGGTATACTCAAAACTGAAAGAGCATACTGAGATAAATGTCGAAATAAATAATTCTCATTCTCGCAATAATGCAAAAGCAGAAACCAAAATGAATCTTGGAATTGATCTGATTTAGCATTTTCTAATTTATCTATTATTCGTTCATCAAAGTTATGATTAACTAAAAGGGTCCATTCACTATTAATTAATTCTCTATCACCTTGAATTCATGGGTAAGCATCAAAGACTTTTATCAAGCTGGGATATTCGTGATGAAATGCATGGCTCAAAGCATTTTCAGGATTAAAATAAAAAGTATCATCGTTCAACGGACATCTATCGTGTATTTGAGAGCAGCATTTTATTAAAAATTGACGACAAGCTGTGCGAAAATCTTCTTCAAAAGATTCTTTAGTATCATAATGCTCTTGGATACATTCTGATGTTAACTTGTCAATATGATTAGCAGTCTCTTTACCTATATAAATATTTGATAAATCTAAAAATTTGGACTCCTCTTGCGGATTTATCTCATTTATATCGGTATTTTCGATATAATCGTTGTCCATATACATTTTTAAAAGGTCAATGTATAAATTTCCCATTCTGGTATTCAATTTAGGAACATCTGGGGTTTCACGCTGTAGATATTCATTTATTACAGAAAATCGAGATGAAACTGATTCTAAGAAATAATGGTAACAATGCATCAAAGGGTCTCGCAAATCTTCAAGAATCGTGCTTGCAGATATTTTCTCATTTCCATCAGTTTCCCTTTTTTTTTCATTCTTTGAAACTTGGCTCTCAAAAAATAAAACCAATTGCGGCCATCTACGCAACAAACGCAGTATTGCTTGATACAAAGAAAGCCAGCGTACGTATACTACAAGGACGAACAATTTGCAAATTGTTGAATCCTAATTCATTTTGCAAAGAAGACCAAATAAACGATCGCAAAGAGCTGTTACCGATATAATTATGAATAGAACTGCTTAATCTTCGTATTTCTTCAGGGAAAACTTCCATAACTCGAGAAGTTATTAAACTTTTGACATGACACTGACATTTTACTACTGAGCAATTTATAAAAGTTTTTCCAATTATAGCTTGTACGCCACCTTCTTCTCCCATCATAAGATTACATGTATCAGAACAAAAACTGATGACATGATCTCGCTGTTTCATATTGAAACTCGCAATAACTCCATTAGCCAAGTGTTTAGCAGTACCTCGGCAATCTGGACTGCCTTCATGAACTGGAATCAGATCCCATACTACATCTTGTACTATTTGCAGCTCAGGATCAGCATAGCGTACTAATATACAAAGAAAAGACTGTTCATTTATGTCTGTTGATTCATCAATCATAACTGAAAAGTCTGTCTCTTCTAATATCCTACCCAATCGTTCCTTATATTCCGGAGCAATAACTTTCTTCATAATTGCAGGAATAGTTTTTCTATCCAAACACATTTTGTTAAAAGTATCCGTGTTAAGCGATGTTTGCTTCAAAAACTTAGTCAATTTCTCTCCGAATATAAACGAAAGATCACTATCGGCTACTAACGCTGTTATCTGAAGTTGTAAAGTTGCCACTTCTGGATCAAATAGTACTGTTTCCGGAAGTTTATTGGTGTTAACCTGGTGTTTTAGCGTTTTAAAATGTCTTTCTATGACTTGCGAAGTATCGAATAGAGAGCTTTCGCAAGCTTTACACCACACCTGACCGTTCATTTGATTTTCTTTTGTGATGTATTGTTCCTTTTCTTTTCTAAAATTTCCAAGTAATTGATTAATGCCGGCTTTCATCGCCTCTTGCATTTTCATTATCTTGGACAATTCTTCATCATCATTATCTCCAGACGGGACTTCAGCATCAACAATCTTATCAGTTGAATCCATATTATTCTTCTTTGAGTTTACACATTGCTCGGTTGTTCCATTGTTTACTATTTTATTATTTAATTTTACCTTTTCGGTATTTTTCTTATGCAAGCTAGATTCCGCGTGTCTTTTTAAATTAAAAGGTTTTTGTATCAAAATCACCGAGCAGAAAGAACATTCGCCATAGAGGGACAATTTTTTACTATTATTATTTAAAGTTTTAAGGTTTTTAATATTAGCTATGGACTTGTACCTGTACCACGGATAAAGCGCAGCAAAAGATTGTTTCTTTTCAGTTAACATTTTGTTAAAATCTACTGTAATTTACATAAAAGAATCGAAAAAATATATATGTAATATATCTTAAAACTACCACCACCAAAAAGAAGAATTTAGTTCAATCCCTAAAATAATAAGTAATAAAATATAGCCAAATTCCATCACCAAACAAAATAACAAAGATTAGAGAAAATAGTATCAAAAGTCAAATAAAATATCCATCATTCAACATTCATCTTAAGTAAATGGTGTTTTAATAAAAATAACATTTTTTCAAAATAGAATATCAACATCAATATAGTACTAACAAATGTGAACCATCAATCTGGTTGAACATAATAAAACCGTTTAATTTTCGTTTAAACGTTATTTTTCAAGGGTTCATCTAACAAAAAATGTATATGTAACGAAACATTTTTTGCCACGATATATATATATATACATATATATGCAAAATAACTCTGCTCCACAGAATCGCTCCAAATAAGAATAACGTATACAAGGTTCAATAATCTAACTATGCCTTCCACCGAAAAGTTCTATAGTTTAAATGATGTAATCACGAATGTTGATTGCTACATTATTTAATGTTTAATGTATTATACAGATTTAAATATATAGATCTAACGAAACTAAGTTACCATAATATCAATAATTTATTATAAATTTAGTTCTTCGGTTACTAACTGATAAAATAATTTTGTACTGTTATCGTAGGAACATCCGAAGGAAAATGTTAAGATCCAAATTTGTTTTTATTAAAATGAATAATGTCATTTTCCATGGCAATGAGACAGCTTTTTTAACTTGGAGCGTCGCAATTTTCTAGAACGCTGTCTCATTTGTATTTAGTTTTAGTTGAATAGGTGATATTACCATCTGTTCTTTTAGAAATAAAGGTTTTTTTCTTAATTTGTGTAATTGTCATACGCAAGGGGAAATTTATTCATTACAATTTCATTAAATAATTATTTGTTTCTTGGAACAGGCACCGAATAAATAAGTATACTGTTGGCCTCATGACATAATAATCGATAAGGATCATTAGGAGCATGTAAATTCTTTTCTTAAAATTGGAAAGGCATTCAAAATGAACCGCGAAAAAGCGACTCATAAATAGTTTGGCGCAACGTTTCTAAAAACAAATATGTTTCATCAATGTTACATATCTAAAGTTTCTATACCTTAGCAATAAAATGTTGTTGATTAGTTACGAGTGACAAAAAAAAGATTATATTAAACAATGTAGTCGGCACGGTCAATAGTATAATCGATAAATTAAAATAAAATGCAATATAGAATAAAAAAATTTGAATAAAAGTTTTGTCGTTATTTTGAAAAGTCAAGTTTTCCATTTTTGTAGTAGTTGATGATTAATTAATTGATTAATTAATTAATGTAGTAGTTAATTTTATAGTTAGGTTAGGTGTTTGTGACGATGGCGCAACGCGGTAGTCATTCCTGTGCAACATCATATTATCGTTATTTCTACGACCAGGCACAATGCCATGACCATCCCTGTCCGTAATCGCAATATTGTAGCTATCCATGCCCGTGATCGCAATGCCATGGCTATTCCTGCCGTTGTTCCGCATCAAGGAACGGTCGATGAAGTGCCTATGCAAGCTCCAGCTCATGGGCATGAGATCCCGCTCGACGTCGTAATGCTGCTGCCGTTGATACATGTCAAAATGCAAAAAACGTTATTGCTATGCAAGCTTTTATACGCGGTCGCAATGCCATAGCAGTTTCACTTCAAAATCGCATCGCCGCATGAGCTCATGCTTGCAACCGATCCACGTCGAGACGCAGTAGACGCTGTTGCGGCGCATGCTTCCATCTACGGGTCCAATACAGATGCTCATTAATTTGCAGGCAAGGATATTGCCGCGGTCGATCTACTTTACGAGGAAATTATTTCTCCCTCGTATGAAAGTTTGCGAAACAAGGATATATACTAATTTAATACAACGTATGCAACACAAGAATTTTAGCAGATTCTTTTTTCCGAGCATACATAAAATCGAGCCTCGCAGACATAGCGTGTCGAAAAAAAATTGTGTAGCAGTAGTAAATTAATAGGAAAAACCAAAGTTCAAATACTGATGAAACAACATTTTTAAGAATTTCAAAAAGCTGTTGGGTTAGAATCATGTTTCTTTTTTTCCACCCTTCATTGGAAGTTTGGACGATTAAACGAAATATTACTTTGCGAGCGAATTAAATTATTATTTACGTATTATCAAATAATAATATACTGCGAAAATGAGAATTTGAATGGTTGATAACTATTGGAATATATAGTTAGCAACGAATCTTGCGTTTTGTGAGTGATTTATCACAAAAGCTTTGAACTTGATACAATTATTTAAATTAAACTGTTAATAAACTGACGTATTATGATCTGCAACAACGCATATCAATGTACACAATATATAAGAGATGAATGAAACTAAACATCAAATGAAAGCACGAAAAGCTAAGCGGTAATTAACTTTATTTAAGATATTTATTATAATATCGCTAATGTAACAAATTATCAATTTTGTTACTTTACGTACGTATTGTTAACATGAATTAACGTATCACTATAAAATAATTTGACTTGAAAACTAATTTGATTGAAAACTAACATTGAACGTTGCAAACTTCATAGTCATAAACAATTGAATTTATTACAAGTTTTACAAAAAGCATTATCAGCAATAAAAATATGAATGACAGACATAATTATTTTTATAACCCCTGATTTGATAGCTAATTTGTATAACAAACTTCCTCGTTCCTCTCTTTGAAGCATCGATGTTCGATTGAATGCTACAGTGAGCAAATATAAATCAAATTCAGACGTATTAGCTGAATTCATACTTGTAGAAGCAAATCTGAGAATGAATCCGAAAGTAATTCACATTTAAAGCGTCTGATTCGCGAATGCATTATGAAAATGAAAATTGAAATAATACAAAAACGATTTATTTACCGAAGTTAGTGGTATAGATAGTTCAGTAAAAAAGTGTAAAATTCAATATTTTAGTTTTCGTTGCAAGCACAAGTTGCACTTACTCGTGAATTACTCTGTTTTCAAAGATTGAATTGAATCTAAGATGGAGTTTAGCTAAACATGAATATTACAGTTATTTTTATTGAGACAAAGGGTACATTAGAAAATATTGCTAAGAAAATAGTATACTCAGCGTGGGTGTACTCACCGCAACTAAAGAAAGTATCAACTTCGAAAAGAAATAATTAAACTTCAAATGAAATTTCGTTTGTGAATGTTACTTAAAATGACAATTTGTGACTACTTTCGTATACTTGCCGAAACATATTCAGATAATGGTTTCAGTAAATGGAAAATCAAAATTAATTTATACTTCGATTGCTGATAGCGCTACCATTTTAACACACGATATAGCTTTTATAGAACGTTTATCGGTACCTAAGCTCGAAACGAACATTCATGCCCTTGATGTGAAAGACATCGCAAATAAAAAGAAACAAAAAGACAAACTATACATGTAAAATTCGACAGTTTTCATAACCCTGATTTGACAGCTAATTTGTATAACAAACTTCCTCGTTCCTCTCTTTGAAGCATCGATGTTCGATTGAATGCTACAGTGAGCAAAGATAAATTGAATTCAATAAGACAAGAAAAAAAGCTTACTATTAAAACACCATTTACATTATTGGCTTAATTTTTTAAAATTACTCACCACTGTTAGTTTACCTTAAAGTTGAATAAAAATATAAAAGTCTTAAAGAAGCCTTTATGAACGATAGATCGTTTGCAACCTGAAAAATGCATTGATAATATTTTAATATTTACCAATTAATTACGTATTCGTAAAACGCTTGAAAAAAAATTTATAAATGAATCTTTCTTTGACTCTGCATTAATTGTATATATAATTATAAATATTATTAAAGAAATGTTTATTACTTACGTGTATTGCAATGTACGTATAACTTTTTAAATAAAATCCACACCTATCAAAAAATGGATTTACACAATAATATCAATAATATCAATTTCTGAAATTAATACAATTTTTATGCACAATAAACACTCTTTATAACCGTTAAAAAAACAACTGATACTAATAGAAGCACGATGTTGCTCTCTAGCCGGCACAAAAGAAACAAATTCGCTCGTTCGATCGTCATTCGGCGGGAAGGCTCGGGTTGTTTTGTTTACATTGCGAATTACGGAAGTCGTGTATATCATAATAGAATGGGAGTCTGGTATTTAAATTATTTTTATAATTTCATTTCAATATTTAATGACAAATTAAATAATACTCTGTAAATGCTAGAGAATAATTCATTTTTAATAATTATAAAATCAGAAAAGAGTGAAAACAAGGTTACTAAAAAATAACTTTTTATAATTAATTAGTTTTTATTATTTATTATTTATTACTCTTCAACAATTTTACAATACATTGTATATATAAATAAAATTTTTTTACATGCTAATATGCGAAAAGTATTTTCTTTTAGAATTCATAATTCAGTGGAACCTTGGAACGAACGGAATCGGAAAGAGCTCTTTCAGTGTACAAACTGAAGTCAGCTCTAGGGAGCTCTTTTTTTCGATATAAACCATCGATGCCCAGCCCTGCTAACATCTAACAATTATCAAGCAATAACAAATCCTCGTACCACTAATGAATTAGTGTTGGCATTTTTTTTATTTCTATTAAATTTTTCACATCAAATCATGGATTCTGAAAGTTCTAGTGTGACTCGTGAGACCATCGAGAATAATGAGATGCTCAATTCAACTTCAACAGATTTGAATGATTATTCATCACTTGATACTGATAGTATATTTAGAAGTTTGCGGCAACCTTTTTCTGATGAAAATCAATCCTTGAATAATCTTCCAAATGGTATGAACAATTAATAGATACTTCTCTTGTCATTAAATTTAAATTATCTTTAAATTATGCAGCATATTTTAAATAGTAACAAACTCAATATGTATTTTTATACAATACTCAATTACTTATATTGCAGGTGGATTTTCACAGAAGTCTTCTTCAGCAAACTCTGATATCCCTTCGTTGAGAAATAATAGTTGTACAAGTGAACAGTCAAATTATATTCATGACAATATTCAAGATGATATACAAAGTATAATAATAGAAACACTTTTTAGTCTTGCATGTAAAGTTATTATCTTTATATTTATTAATGGATTCTCAATTTGTGTGTTCAATTTTTCAGATGTCAGTACCGTAACACATATGAATATCGATGCCTATAATGAATCTGATACAATTGTTGCTGATCAAAACTTCATGACTCCCAGCTATGTATGTATATAATTAAAAAAATTGTGTACTGATGCTTTATATGTAGCTATTATCTATAAGTTTCATAAAAATTGTGATATAATTAAGTAAAGCAAATTAATTTATAAATTATATTTGAGTATTGCATACATATTATGTACATCTTTCGTATTTGTTCAATAAATGAAAATATATGATGATTTTAGTAACTAAAGATAGATCCAGTAAATTGATTGAGGGGAAGCTAATTTTTTATAGTGCAATATTTTATTTTCTTTTTTTTTACTTATGAAAAGTACTGATTTGTTTTATGAGTATAAAAATGATATATTTTTTAGAGTAAATATTTTCTCTAGCTGATCAAGTGAGAAGGATTTTACTGATTCTATAATAATTGAATAGAGATATTCTTTAAAAATTTTTATAAATATGAAATTTGTTTCATTTGTCATTTTTTTAAATAAAAATATTGGTCAATCTCATAAATCTTCGCTATATCAACTTATAATCTTTGAACGTTTGATAATTATTTATATCAATCTTTAAAGAATATCTGTATTAAAATCAGTGGAGCAGGATCTTTACTTAAAGCTAAAAAATATATATATATTCACTACAAATAGAAATAAATATTTTATGTGCTGTTTGAAAAATCTTATATACTGTTTACTTAAAAAGGGATGCATGACATGCGCAAATTCTTAATTTTTCCTTTCTTTATGTAGGACATATAGCGTCGAAAAATACTCGTGAATATGGCATAAAATTTCACTGAACATTTTTTTTATGGACTTTTTAATTGTTTTTGGAACGAAATTTTTTCGCAATTTCGCAATATTCGCTGAGTATTATGTTTTTCCGTCGAACTGTGGGACTAAATCCGCGACGTACTTAAGTGGTAATTTCAGCGGTTGTGACATTGAGCTGACGTTTACTTTCGTATTATTATTTTCGACTCGTTCCACTTTATCTGATTAAATATGTAAATTATAAGGTGCTAATTGTTCGGAAATTTCGTTTTTGTTTATTAAGTTTTTCGATATGCTACAAATGCTTTGTTCGTTTAAAATACCGCCGATGTCCGTGTATTCGTTATTGTTAAGTGAAGAATCGTAATTTTGATCGAAAGTAACGTCTAAATCTAACAGTGAATTCGGATATTCAAAGTTTAATGTTGATTTTTGTTGTGAATTTTCTTCTGGAATATGGGTATCCGATATATCAATTAATTTTTTTTCTTGATTTGTTTGTTTATTAGTCTTTTCTAGATCGTCTGAAATTTTTATTTTATTATTTTCGCTGCCTGTTCTAGGGAGAGAACGCGAGAGTTTATTCAATTTTTTAAAAGGATTTATAATAGACATGCTTAGTTCAATTATGCTGATTGTTAATTCTGATTTGGTTTTTACTTAAGGGTGTTGTCTAGTCGGGCACTTTGAAAAAATCGATTTTTTTTATACATTTTTCGAATGTATATGTATGTAAGAATATTGTGTTAAATTTTTATAAAGATCGGAGCAGGATAAGTGTATTTTTTTGAAGCTCTGTGAATTACATCGCTCATCACGATTCCACGCGTGTTCAAGAAGCAAATCGCCACAGCTTGAATACTTCCAAAGAGTCTAGAACAGCGAGAAAAAAGGCTAGATTGGAAGAAAATCAAGCTTTCGATCAATCAGAAGGTACGTCATACGGTGCAGGCATTGCAGATTAAATTTTGGTAAGATATTTTTTATATTTTTTGTTTAAAAAAACTTTAAAAACGCATTTTTCTCAAAACAACGTCTTTTCGGAACTGTAACACTGAACTGTAACTGAAATTTAGACCACATATTCTATACATAATTATCCACAAAGTAGACGACTTACAAGTTATAATTTTGATTTTTACTATTTTTTTTTCCAAAAAATGCCAAAAACCGTTTTTTTCAACTTTTCACATTTTATTAAGTAAAATCCACAAAATTAGCCCAAACTTAATAATTATGGTCCATTTTATAGCTATTATCATACCAAATCTAAAACACTTTGATTTTTTTGTTTCAGATAAGCCGTTGCTGAGAAATCATGTTGCGACTAAGCTGTCTTAAAATTACCGCTCAATATTCAACTACGTATTTCGTACAATAAACTTGAAAAAAATGAATAAAAAAAAATTTTTTTTTGGAATTTAAGATCTAATTTATTATACCTATGTATTTTTATATCCATATCTTTCATAATCTACTCAAAAAAAAATTCCAAAAAATAGCAATTTTTTTACACCGCCGACTAGGCAACACCTTAAAGTCGCGTAAGTTTTTTCGCGTTATTAGAACTAGGCGAATCCTTTTTTTTCATTAAAAATTTGATAAATAGAATTCAGTCCGTCAGCGGTAATTGAATTAATACAATGGAATTGTCGCGCGTAACGAATCAACTGACTAAAAAAATCGCTACGCTCTTTTATATATTGACTTATTAGCCTACATTGATTTGTCGAGTAATCAAGAAGTTAATATGTCAGTGTTACGATTTCTGGGTTGGAATTCTGCTGAGTTCGGTTAGTTTGACAATTTTGTGTTTCGTAAAAGGTGAAATACATTTTAGTGCTTACTTTGCTACTTTGAGCTTGCTTGATTTCCGTTGACCTCAAAATAAGTAGAGTTTACATATCAGGACGTAACACAACTATGAAGGTGGTTAACTTAAGTGCAGATAAATTTAAACTATTTTCAATGTAAAAATGTAGAAACGGCATTGAGTTTAGTATAAAATAAAATACACATAATTATATTGAAACAATAATATTTATTTGTCAAACTACACATATTAATTTCTATTAATCCAACTATTATACAAATTATCTAAACTTAACTATTATATGTTACGTCTCAAGCTAAAGCAGAAATCAGACGCTGAGGTGTCACAAAGCGATTGCTTGTATGAAAAAGTTCATTTCAAAGCTTCTCACACAAGAATTCCTAACTGCTCAGAATTGTTGTTTTCCACAACCACGAAAAGGCAGACATATGTTTGCGAGTCCAGACTGTATTTTGCAGAATTGATCAACATGCATAATAGTACTCGATGTGCACTTTATGAATATAGAATCACGAAGGCGAGGGAGAGAGGTGGCGTGCTTTTCTCTTTCTTTGTCTCTCATTTCTCTCCATCTCTTGTTTCTCTCCATCTCTCGGTTTCCACCTAATCACTATTTTTTATTTTTGGACATTCTTTCTCTTTCTTGTTTATACGAGAATCATCACATGAAAGAGAAAATCATTTTTTTTTCGTAGTTGATTTTACAGTGTAAAGAACGGAGTAATTAGCTAGTTGGTCCGTGACGTTTATTGTCTCAATCCTTCTCGATTTATGTGATGTGCGAAGCTGTGAATGTTACTATTAGCACGCTTTAAATTTAATTGATTAAATTAAAAAGAAGTCGAAGAAGAGTTCCCCATCATCAGGAAAGACAAGACGTAACATTGTGTAAAAACTTGATTTTCATGTCTTCTTATAACTTTTTCGACCATCGAAATGCATAATGTTCTAAAGTTTGTAATCGAAAAAGACACCGAGTATGGGTTCAGATTATAAATATTTTGATTCGTTGGCGCTACATATATCACAGTAAATATTTTCGTAGATTAATTAGGCTTATATTTTTTTTTTAAACACTGTATCTATATTGTGGAATTTTGAATTTTTGTCTATTTTCTCGCATTCGAATGAATTTACTTAACTATTGAGCTTAAATTGTAGCAGTCATTTGAATAGTTATTGTACCAATCATTCTATGCTACAATGCGATCATTGCAAGCTACAGTGAACTCGATAGTGTATTATGAAATTTTTTCCACATTTTATTTTTCAAGATGCAATAAAATCGTTCGCATATCCAATCCTTGAGCAAACTATAAGTCGGATAGATTTTATGGGTAATTCTTGGCTATTTCGATTGACTTGTAACCCTTAGGTTACGGATTTTTTTTTAATTTGGCACAATTGTTGTACACATAAAACTGAGATTTTTCCCAAATTTTGGAGACGATACATTAATTATATCAAAAGTTATTAACAATTAAAGAAAAATAATAAAAAATTTTCAAACGGCTATATTTTAAAAATTAATAAAGATATCGAAGTCGGATTTTTTCAAAATACTTATAATGCCTTAAAATTTCGAAATAATTACAACAATAAACAATAAAAATTTTTTGTCGAAAGTTATTAACTTTTTGTTTAAACAATTGCTAATATCTCAAAAAGTATATTTTTTTTTGAAAAATTCTTGCTCCTACGTATTCCTGAGGATTTTTGCTATCGAAATCAATCATAAAATTCAAGGGCCCGACATATCGGAAAGCGTAGCCCTAATCAAAAGAAGACGCCTCGGCGTAAGGCTGCGGTAGCGCTCCAGCGGACTCACGGTCGAAAGGTACTTTAGCTTTAATCTAAAAAACTAATAAAGATACCGAATCGGATTTTTCCCAAATTACTTATAATACCTTGAACTTTCGAAATAATTACAACAATAAACAATAAACATTTTTTTTCGAAAGTTATTAACTTTTTGATTAAACAATTGCTAATATCTCAAAAAGTATATTTTTTTATTGAAAAATTCTTGCTCCTATGTATTCCTGAGGATTTTTGCTATCGAAATCAATTATAAAATTCAAGGGCCCGACATATCGGAAAGTGTAGCCTGAATCAAAAGAAGACGCCTCAGCGTAAGACCACGAAGACGTCCTGCTGTCGTTGCGACGTACACCGAGGCATCTTCTTTTGATTAGGGCTACGCTTTCCGATATGTCGGGCCCTTGAATTTTATGATTGATTTCGATAGCAAAAATCCTCAGGAATACATAGGAGCAAGAATTTTTCAATAAAAAAATATACTTTTTGAGATATTAGCAATTGTTTAAACAAAAAGTTAATATCTTTGTATTTTAGCAGAAAATGTTTCGGATAAAAGTTATAGGATTTTTTCTTAGCTATCTAATGGTGACCTCAACCATGACCTCAACCATGATCTTTAATATCATTTACGAGGTCTGTTCAAAAAGTATCGCAAATTTTGAATTTCCGTGGGCTACGTAAATTTGATTTTTGATTTTTTTGTAGGGTTATGTTGGTACTCATGTCCCTTACTTATGCTGACAAGGTCGGCCATTTTGAATGTTTAATTAATTTTGGACAGCTGTTTTGCTTGGCTATGTTTTGGCTCGTCTTCGATTGTTGCCTATTGTAAAAAATGGATCAAAGAATCTGTATCAAATTTTGTGTGAAAAACAAAATAAAATGTGCGGACGCATTCCAAATATCGACCGTGACATATGTTGAAGCTACCTTAGACTAAAGCAATGTTTATCGATGGTACAAAATGTTTTCAGAGGGCCGAGAAGATGTGAACGTCGAACAACGTGCCGGACGTCGGAGCATGTTAACAACAGATGAAAACATTGATAAAGTGAAGAAAATAGTATTGGCCAATCGTCGAATCACTGTTAGAGAAGTTTCTGAGGATCTAAACATATTGATTGGCTCATGCCATTCAATTTTAACTAATGATTTGGGCATGAGTCGGATCACCGCGAAATTCGTGACAAAACTGCTCACTTTCGACCAAAAACAGCATCGCGTTAACATTGCTCAGGATGTTGGTGTCACGTCGATACGAAAGAAAAAGTACGTGACAAATTATAAGTTATGGTAACAAACCGGGTATCGATAATTTAGTTTTCTATTGTACCAACCCTCCCGGGAAGATTTGTAAATCTATCTAGCGGGATAGATTAGTCTAAGCACGTCTCCATAATATTTCCGCGAATATTACTCACCGCATATTAAATTAGCGAAAACACAGGAAGGGGCATCTCAGCCTACGGTATAAAAAGGCTGGATTGGAATTCGCACAAGCAGTATATAGTATACAGTACGCAGTACACAGTTGACGATTCAGCATTTTGGTAGTTTCGCAAAGTTATTTTTTAAGTCTAACTATCCGGCTACTTAGAACCGGGATTATACTCTGTTAAGTACTTTAATTAACTTTAAACAATAAACCTTAAATCAAGCGCAAACACCTGATACTGTTCGTAAAAAACCTCTTCTGAAATCCAATCCTAATAAGGTAAGAAACTATTTTATCTGCTCAAAACGCCCTACGTATAATAAAGGCGCTATCCCTTTAACCAATCTCTGCTTAACTCCTAACTAAGATCCAACCTTTACCAACGCGACATTACTTGAATATATTATTACGTCTGGCTGTAACATCTCCTCGCCTAGACATAACATTGGACTCGGTCCGTGATGACCCAAATGTGCTCCAGCGGATCATAACTGATAATAAATCACGGGTTTATGGTTAAGATGTGGAAACCAAAGCTCAATCATCCCCATGGAAACTACCGCATGATTGAAAACCGAAAAAAGCGCGCCATGTTCGGCCGAACGTGAAGGTTTTGCTCACAGTTTTCTTCGATTACAGGGGCGTGATATATCATGAGTTCTTGCCACAGGGTAGTACGATCAATAAGTAATATTAACTGCAAGTTATGAGCAATTTGCGCCAAGCAATCCGCCAGAAACGTTCGGATTTGTGGAAGAACAAAAACTGACTTTTGCACCATGATAACGCCCCTGCTCACACATCATTACTTGTGCACGAATGTTTGGCCAAAAGGACACAGTAATGATGCCACAGCCACCGTATTCCCCAGACCTGGCCCGCCGTGACTTTTTTTGTTCCCAAAACTGAAGAGGCCCATAAAAGGACTACGCTACGACACGATTGAGGAGATAAAGATGGCATCAACGGAGGAGCTGAACAAGATCACAAAAAATGATTTTTTAAGTGCTTCAAGAATTGGAGAAAACGTTGGCACAAATGCATTATATCTGAGGGGGATTACTTTGTAGGATATAAAATAGATATTCATGAATAAATAAATAATTTTTGAAAATATATACAATTCATGATACTTTTTGAACAGATCTCGTATATATCGAGGTAAATTTTTAAATAGAACCCCATACTTTTTATCCATGGAATGAAAAGAGCAAATGTTTTTCATTCAGATATGACCTTGACCATGACTTTAACCATGGTATTTAAGGCCATTGTAAAGTCAAGGTAATTTTTTAGAATAGAACCCTACACTTTCCATCCATAAAATGAAAATTGCATAAAATTTTACGTTCATTTATAAACTTGACCACTACCTTCAAGGACATTCAGAGGTCAACCTTAATTTAATCAACCTTAATGCATGGGATACCATAATTTTTATCTCTGAAATGAAATATTTTGAATTTCAGATATGAAAAATCTTCCATAATTATGATATTGTATTCAATGGTCTAAACAAATTTTTTTTTTGGAAATCTTATTTCTCTTTCGATTTAAAAAAGAAAAATTTACATTTTACAGCCTCTCTCTTACTTTTTTTTACTTACTTATTAACATAGTTTTAAATTTATATTTAGTTTATTTATTTACAACTTATATGTTACATTTGGTTTACATTTCTTATATTGCTATTTGTGTCTCGTATCTAGTTTGTGTAGTTGATTATGTATGTGTTTTGTGTGTGTGTGTGTGTATGTGTGAGTCCGCGCGTGCGTGTGTGTGTGTTGTATAAATATGTGCATTTGTAGGTGTGTCTGCAACTCTTGTGTCCCTGTCTTCTGCGCCTGTCTGTTCCTCTTTTCTTCTCATTTTTCTTCTGATTAATCTTCTCTTCCTCTTCTCTCTCCAAGATCTGCCTTTTCCGCTCTTCTGTTTTTTTTCTCTTTCTTGCATATTTTCTTATCAGCTTTTCCTTTATTACTTTCTTTCGCCTTTTCACCTTTGCCTTTCCTTTGCTTTTGCTCTCCTTCTTGCTAATCATTTCATCTATCTTTCTCCTTATTAAGGCTTTGACACCTTTTTCTTGTTTCCTATTGCTCCCTCTGCCTTTTCTTTCCTCAACCTCACTTATTTTTCCTTAGTATCTTATACTTTGTCTTCTAGCTTACCTTTTTCTTTCTCTTCTTCGATTCTTCTTCTTTTCCATTTTGCTCCATCCTCCAATACCTGCTTCCTCTCGCTTGTGTAGTTGCTGTTACTTGTGTCTTGTGTGTGTGTGTGCATGTGTATGTTTATGTTTGCGCGTATGTTCGTGTTTTGTGTGTATGTGTGTGTATGTATGTGTGTGTAGTTGTGTCTGCGAGTATTGCTTCTCTGTCTTCTGTTTCCGTCTCTCCTTAGGGTCTTGCAGCTTCGTCTTCTTGCTTTTCTTTTTCTTTCTTCTCTTCGTTTCTTCTTCTTTTCCATTTTATCTCTATCATCCACGCTATCTTTTCTTTGCTTCCTATTATTATTTTTTCCCATTCTTCCCCTTCCCTGCTAAAACGAGAACATTGATTTGAATTAAATTGGATTCCACTTCAATACTATTCAATCACCTCAATTCAGCGACTAAAATTTTGGTATTGAAAATTGAATCCGAATGTATCTCATTCAATCCGAATCGATGTTAATGCTGAAATTTAGAATTGAATCTTATCTCATTCGATTCGCTTCAATACCTCTTACTTTTTAATACATTTCAAATACAATAATGTTCAATATAGTTGAATCCGTTTCATTCCATTTTAATGTTTTTAGTACTTCAATACAAATGAATGAACATAGTTAGCATAAGTAATTTAATCCGTTGCAATTCTCATAACTACCGAATAACATCCAATGCGAGATTTATTGATATTCTGACAATCCAGTTCAATTCGTTCCAATACCAACACGAAATTAATCGATTCCAATATCAAAGTTATGCCAACTAACCAATCGATTCCAATCTAATTTAATTCTGATACGAATGCAATCCGTTCCAATTACAAATTTGTTTCGAACTCGTCAATTCATTCCAATCCGTTCCAATGGCAACACTACCTTAATCGATTCCTATGCAAACTTATCCCGCAACTAACCAATCGATTCCAATCTAATTTAATTCTGATACGATTGCAATCCGTTCCAATTCCAAATATGTTTCGAACTTGTCAATTCATTCCAATGCATTCCAATGCTAACAATATCCCAATCGATTCCTATGCGAACTTATACCTCAACTAACCAATCGTTTCCAATCTAATTTAATTCTGATACAAATGCAATCCGTTCTAATGCCAAATATATTTAGAATTTGCCAATTCGATACAATCCATCCCAAAGCCAACACTATCTCCATCGATTTTAATAAGGAATAGATCTCTTAAAATAGTAATATATTTTGATTTTGATTCCAATAAAAATTTATTCATAACCCTATTTATCATTTCAATCCATTTCAATCCATTCCAAGGCCAATATCAATTCTATCGGTTTTAATATTAAATTTATTCATTACCCAATAATGCGCTTCAACTTTTTTGAACTCTATTGTAGTTTCAATCCATTCCAAAACTTATTTTTATCAAAATCCGAGATTAGGTATTAATCGTTGAAATTAATTGCTATTTAATAAAACGACTAATACAATCTAAAATTTCATTGTTGCGTAATTGTTGCCCTAATTCTCAAACAATTCTTCAGTTATCAATTAAACTTGCATCAGATGAAATGATTAATTAAATGTATTACAAAAAAAATAATATATATATATATATATATATATATATATATATATATATATATATATATATATATATATATATATATATATATATCTATACGAACCAATTACCTTTGATGAGACACTATCCTTTTAATTGTTCAATTAATACAGACTAAATAAATAGAATGTCATATAAAATTGATTTCTGTTTGAATACCAACATTATCTCAATTGATATTTATGCTGAACTTTCGATTTCAATCTGTTCCAATTCCAATACAAATTTAATTCGTTTTGATACAAAAATTATTCAGAACTTTATTGATCATTTTAATCCGTTCTAATCTATTCCAATGCGAGTAACAACTTTATTGATTTTTGAAGTTGTTGTTAACATTTGTTACGGTATTTGATTATCAGCATTAAATTAAGAACACAATTTACAAATGTTTACATTTTTATCTTTATTCAACATAGAAAATTTATACAAAAAAAATTTACAAATATTTACAGTTCGATCTTTATTCAACGTACAAAATATATACATGAGCGCTTTATTTATTTACAATTTTCAGGGAGCTATTGTATTTCTACATCATTAGTCATTTTACAAACATATCGAGCATTGCGAACGTTTATGAGCAACGCTTTGCTTTCAATGTCGTTGACAGATATAACTCTAACGTTATCCTCGTTTTCAGACCGGATTTTTCTTAAATGCAAAACTAGAGGGAAAGGAAGATCTGTAAATAAATCAAAAATTCTAACCTGTAAATAGCAATTCGAATCGTCCTCAAAGATTTTCAAAATTTTTGCAAATTCACCTGATTCTAATTTGATAATACTATCGTTGGTTTTTGTTGCTTGTGTATATTCACTACTTGTATAAACTGTACCGTTCAGGATAAATTTTTTATAGACTGGTCGCATACCGAAGCCAGCGATATTTTGTAATGTGAATTTGCCACAGAAAACAACATCTTCTCCATGTCTGAATATTGTCGTGAATCTATTAGGTAAAAATAAACGTAAACAGAACTGTTGTACGTTTTCGTTAACCGTTAAACTTTCTATGTTACCAGATGTAAAAAGCAATTTCTGCATGAACCTTCTAGCTATTTGTTTATCCATACCCTTTGGCCCAGTCACTAGTTTCTTCAAATGATATATTTGACTTTCAAACGGAAAGGCAGAATTATAAATTGGCGGTCCTGTTTGTCTTATTGATTCAACCATGTGTCGAACCGAGTGCATGTTGAATGTCATCTTTGCTTCCGTGTAGAACATTTCATAGAGAACAACAAATTCTAATATATCACGCTCATCTTCAGTTAACGACGCTCTAAATATTTTTGCCGATAAGAGTCTGTAGGCAATGTTAACTACAAGGCAATAGTGCTGCAATACTTCATCTTGCAGAACACCATACAAGCTTGGGACACTATAATATAAGAGCCATGATTTCAACTCAGATTCTTTGGGTTTAGCAGTTCCCTTTATGATACCGCTTCTCGGAAGTCGATGGATTTCACGTGCTGGTGTAATTTTGAGGAAACGTTCCTCAATAAAGTCTACTTGTGCCGGACAAATTTTGTACTCTGACGATCCATTTTTCCATTCATTCCAAATCGTTAATGTGTCGCCAAGAAGTAAATTGTGCAAATATTCATATGGAAAGGACCATACCATATCGAAAAAGGGTAACTCTGATAAACAGCATTTCCCTTTAACACCCCTATATGATTCTACCTGCAATTCATCTCTAGTTTCAACATCTATTTTATGACTGTCATTAGTTCTCAGAATTGAAGGTTGAGTAACCACATAACGCACACCTCTCACTTCCAAAATATATTTCCCTAGTTGGTAACACCAGCTACATCCGTAAAATCCATTGAACTGGATTCTATTCTGTAAAATGCGGCGACCAATGGCGTCAACAATGCACGCGTGCGTATAAAATCTTATTTTTATTTCTTCACCAGAATCAGTGAGTAAATCGACGCCATCAGCGCTCAACTTTTTTATTTGATCGACAAATGCAGTTGAAACATACAAGTTCAATAACTCACTTTCGGGTTCTTTTTCAGTTAACATCAAACCACATAACAAAATGTTTTTAAATCTATTTTTTGGAGAAAAATCATTCAACATGACTTGAATAGGCCAAAATCCTTTCTTACCACTTTTTGTTAGTGGAGCACCATCAGTTCCAATATTAACAGTAGCTAAATATTCATTTTCACCTAGCCTTACGTTTCGCACTAAGTTCTTATAAACCAACCCATCATGGATATCGGTAATAAACTCATCATCACCGGGATCATTCTTACGTTGCAACAAATTTGTTATTATGTCGTTTTTCAATGCTTTATTGGATAATAATATTTCTATTTCACGTTTTAAATCTAGTGATAAAAAATTAGAACTCGATGACGATTTTATTTCTTTGTTTTTTTCACATTTATGACAATAAACCTCTCTTTTCTTAAATGTTTCAGTGACGTTTGTCGACAGTAATACAGTTTGAAAACAAACATTGCAATAATAGTGACTAGTAACATTTTCCTGCTGAGAGGAAACACACTTTGACATCATATATTTTGACAAACTTACATCGCTAAACTCTTCTCCAGCAAGAGTTTTCACCATATCACCTAATATGATTTTTCCTTCGTCGTGAAGGCCTAATTTCAATGAGACTGCCGAAATGAGTACCATTACATCACGTACCTGAAAATTTGATTGAGGAAACATTATCCTATCGAATTCTTCATTTCTCTGATTTACTTCTTCGCCTTCATCGCTTTCAGTCTCATTTGCCAATTCATTTTCACTTTCGCTAGTGTAAGGAGCTTCATACGGTAAACCCCCTCATTATCTTCCTCGATCTCTTCATTTTGTTGAATATGTACACGATCATCATTAAATTCATGATCAGAAGACATATTTGATAAAATGATATTGTTGAAATCATCAAGGCTGCGATTTCCGCTAGCATCGGATGTTATATGATTATAATCAACTAAGTCTTCATCGACATTTGATGAATTTGATGAATTTGACATAAGCCTTTCACACGGAGGTCGATTATCACTTGAAAGACCTAATGACAAAAAAATATATTTGTTCATATCCTTGTATTTCAAAAACTTTAATTTTTGAACACTGAAAAAAAAACCTGGTGACCGTACTTCAAAGTGAAATTCATGCCGTCTCACAGTGCAGTCATGTAGCGGCGCCGACCGCGGAGCACTGAGCGTCCCACTTCATGGACGGACACGATTTTTCAGGTAGTAATTAAGAGTACCATAGAGTTTGATGTTTGTATTGATTAGCTCTCGCAAAAATTATGATTTATATCTATGGATTTTTGTGAGATAAATACGATACCGTCAGAATCACTTCCATATCTCGCATGGTTTTTAAGATATGTCTATTTATTTATAGAAATTGTTAATAACTTTTGATTGACTCATCTGCGGGCATTCTAACATCGAAATTCAGATTCTGTATGTCGAATGATATAATTATGAATCATCATTTTGTGAGAACCAATCAATATAAACAGCAAACTCTACTACTCTTAATTACTATATCCGAAAAAAATCGCGTCCGTCCGTACAGTGGGACGTTGAGTGCTCCACTGCTGGTGCGCTAGGTATCGCTGCTCCATGGTTCACATCTGTTATTGAGGCGTAGAGACGGTCACCAGGTAGTTTTTTTCTTTCCGTGTATAGGTACATGGAAAAACCCACAGAACCTCAGATTTTTTTTTAAACAAGTGTAATATATTTTTAAATCTGAGGAACAGTTTTCAATCACTTTCCGCATTTGTCTTGTACATAAGTGGAAATAATACTCGCATAACTTTTTTTACTATTCTCTCAAAAATCACTATGAATTTCCTATCAAATGTCAACGTATTAACTGAGACAGAATCAAATATTTTTACAAGCAAATGAAGCTCGGTAAGATAAGAAATACTGAAATTTTGGAGAAAAGAATTTGATAATACATAAGAATACATGAATTACAGAACGTTCCAAAGAGTAACATAATAAAATTCAAATAACATTTCCAAGGTACTGAAAGAAAAGATTCATGACCATCACAGAAATTATAGACAACAACCGAAAAATTTTTAATTGTTTTAGATATGAAGGATAAATGTCAAAAAAAACTGAAGGCTTTGTGGTTTTTTCCATGTGGTGAACGTTTTGATATTAATTGTCAGTTATACACTAAAAACCGATGAATATCATGAGAAAACTTTGATAGGACGATTTTGAAATAAATGAAAATTACTAAGATTTTTCTTTAAAAGTACTACATGTTTTTAACAATTATATGTTTGGATTCATGCTAAAATTGCCAGTTACGAAGACTCAAGTCAATTCAGTTGAATTCCAACTCAATTACAATCAATTCAGATACATCATATCTTTCGAAATGGATTCAATGGGCAAAGTAGCTTGGAAAATTTTATATTTACCATGATACCATTATCTCAAATTCAATCAATAAATTCAAGAAAATTAAAAAAAGTATTCAATTGTCGAAAGAAAGTTATAAACAAACTGATAAAAAAGAATTTATTCAGAAAAAATTAGAGCACCAATCGATTCTATTAGAAAATCCAAGATGGAAACCTCTATGACGTTTTTTTGTCAGACTCCATTTTGTTAGTGTAAAATCGTTATAAACAATATAACATTTTTTAAAAATTTATAATTTTGGAAAAAGTAATAGCAGCAATCGATCCTATGAGAAAAATCGTGGAGGAAACCTATTTAGCGTTTTTTTATCAGAATTCATTTTGTTGGTGTAAAATATCGTTATAAATAAATTCCTACCCTCTTCCAAGCCGTGAATTTTTGAAACGATTTCTCACCAACAAAAAAAATTTTGATGAAAAAACACTAAAAAGGTTTTTTCCAAGAACTTTCCCTTTGAATTGATTGGCGGTGCTATTGTAGTCTTTCAAAATCATAAATTTGTACAAAATTTTTAATTGTTAATAACGATTCATACTATCAAAATTAGTCTGACAAAAAACCTCATAGAGTTTTGTATCTAGGATTTTCTGTTTGAATTTATTGATGCTATTAGTTTTTTAAATAAAAACATTTTGTTATTAATTGAAAATAAATTCAGTTTATAACTAGTCAACAGTTTACTGTTTTACCAACCAAGCAAAGTCTCTCCATGAGAGCTCATATACTCGGTGGATTAGCATTAAAAACTGCAAATAAATAATAGAAAAGGATAGGAGAAAGAAAATTTGATTATTTGAAAAAGTGAAAAAATAACATCCCATTTAATGCTAATCCACCGAGTATATGAGCTCTCATGGAGAGACTTTGCTTGGTTGGTAAAACAGTAAACTGTTGACTAGTTATAAACTGAATTTATTTTCAATTAATAAGGAAATAAACTAGTGATTACAAAAGAAATAAAAACATTTTGTAATAATTTGTTTGAATAACTTTACAAAAAATTACAAAAGAAAAAACACATACATCTTATTTTTTTATAATATACAACAAATGGCTTACTCGGTTTTCCGATATCTCATCTACGTTTAGCATGAGCAATGGGTTAAGCAAAACTTCTGACATTTATTACAAAATTCCTTATGAAATTTCAGTTTATTTATGATAAATGTTATACATGATTTATATACTGATGCATGGAAATTCTTATTGCTCATTTATTTTATTGTTTTAGTAATTGCTTGTTAACTACTCTTAAATAAATTTATGGCCACAAAAAATGTTTGGTTGCTATTACCACATATAAACAAAACGTTCACACCACACACATATATTTGTATTATTATATATACATTTAAAAATGAGTCTACAATGTCTATAATAACTATTATATACGTTATTGATAGAACTCCCACCCACAATACAATTTCATTTTTTTTATCGGTACTCACCACTTGTACTGATAACATTGAGTCCACATTGATTCCACCTTCGACGAGTCAAGTCTGATACATTATGAGGCTCACAGTGCGGGTTAAGTATCTGTTTATAACGTTTAGGATATCTTTTTAACTGACAAACATTGTCACTTTCATCATTGGAATCATCTTCACTTGAGCTGATGTTACTGTGACTAGAATTACTCCTTTGACGTTTCATTATGAATATAGTCTGTAATTAATAAAATCATATAGTTACAAATAGAATAATTGAAATCGGTTTCAGTAATTAACTATTTAAAATGAGATACCTCTAACATACATAATATGAATTCCGAATACATTCTCGATATTTATTACAAGATATAGTAAATTATACATTATTACAAAATTTACAGAAAACTTCTTAAAACTTACAAACATATATCATGCACAAAAATTATTGTGATGTTTACTAAATAAGAAGGTAAGAAAACATTTACTATACCTGTTTTATTGACAATCAGTAGGCTCCATATATGGTACAGATATGTAAGTAACAGTCTGTTTTCATTAGTCATATTTCAAATGGAATACACTTCATAAAATATAATTCTTCGAATTACGTCAATACGTGAAAAAATTTTCTAATTTTCATTGTTGCGAATCCAATTATTTCATTTTCAACGCCCTCACTGTGAGTCTCATTCTTTCCCTTGTTATGTGACTGTTCGTCCACCATGAGTGCAGACTGCTGACGCCATGACGCCAACTATCGATACTGATCGATACAACGGAAATTAGCCTGCAATTGGACTGTTCTGAATGGACGTTCCTATTCTAAACGTTGCATTGTGAATTGTGAACGACAACCGACGAACTGTTTCTGTAATGGCTGGCTGCTACTGAGAAAACCGTTGAATTCAAACAACGTAAATGTAAAGTGTGCTATCTTCTTCAAAAGAGATTAAAGAAATATTTATTGATGTAAATGCCAGATCGAGTAAATTTTTTATCATACAGTGTATTAGTTGAGTTTTAAATTCACAAAATGGCTAAAGAAGAATTGGCTTATGTCAAATACAAAGAAGGAGTTTCTTTGAATAAATTTGCACAAGTATCAATAAATGATATTGACCATGATTTTGACGCCAAAGCTTACAATAGTAAAACGAAGTATTTCGTTAAAGATGGGTCAGGAGCAATTGTGAAAGCTCAAATTTTCTTTTTTGCAGGTAGGTCATGCATATGCATATTATATACAACTATTGCACTAGAAACACACACACATATATATATATATACAATTCCTCTAATCACATTTGTCAATTGCAATCTTTTGTAAATTTTCAATTATTAATTTATATACAATATTTTTTCACAGAAGATGAAGAAAAATTAGATGATAAAATAAAATCTTTTAACGACAAAGACAAAAGAAAGAGTCTGGCAAAAAAAGCAGTCGATACAGCTTCTGACAATGACATGAAAAAGGATTCTAAATCATCCAAAGGAATGCAGAAGGAGAAAATTCTTCAAAAGGATAAGGTAAATGAACATCATTACTCAAAGAAACAGAGTGAAACTTTGTATACGTTTTACAGTATAAGTTGATTTTGCAACATATGCGTTACTACTGTTATGAATTGAGAAACACAAATTTCAAATGCATATATAGACATAAACAGATTGAAATATGAAATATGAAATGTTGAATCGGGTTATATATCTACATGCATTTGAAATTTTATAAAATTATGTATCAATAAATTTATTAACAATACTGTGAAATCCATTTTAATTTTAGCTATAAAAACTTCTGTTATTCATGCTAATTTGTTTGTAATGTACTCAATTGGCAATAAGCCAGAAAAACTTGTTACAAATTTGGAAAACAATTCAGAATCTCTGTTGAGATTGTAATTCCATTTAATTATTTTTCACTTGGTTCAAAATAATAATATAGTAGTCATTACTTTTTATGATTCGATCTTATACAGACATAAAGTTTATTATAATTCAATCTAGTCCAATAGTGTGAAATAAATTTGAATTGAATAACATTGGATTGAAATCCACGTAGATTGATTATGATATCTTTTACTTGAGAAAATTTCTAGTATAATTACTATGTATAAAATACTACTATTGATATAAAATTTTCATATGATTAGTCATGCATGTGGTGAATCATATGATAAATCATATGATTATAATTATATGATTTCTTTGACCAGAAATATCACATGATTTATCATATGATCTCTCATATGATAAATGCCACGAAGCGTGACAAATAGATTTTCCAAGATTTCACCAACTACGAGCAGACTTTTTTCAGAAGTATAGTTAATATCCAAAGAACTTCTTGTTCAACTTTACTTACTCATTTTTGTACAAAAAAAAAGAAAAACAACGCAAAGACAGTACAATGAGGGCAAAAAAAAGAAAGCAGTAAAATGAGGGCCCAAAAAATCGAATTAATAACGATACATCAATCACGTTAACAGAGTATCTCTCAATAGATCAACGCGAACTTTGGAAATTTTTTTAAAGAAAGCTACACAACATTTTTAACTTTTTTGTTATTATAAGAAATAGATGAATTTTTTTTTTCATATTTGATGCAAATAAGTGATTTATTAGCATGAATAATTATATCAAACAATGAAACATGCAACTAATCGTTCAAAAATATAAAATTTCACACTAAACAATCAAAAAATAGTGAAAATAAAATTATTTCAAGTCGACCCTTCTACACTTTCGTCCCTGAAATACGACGATTTATCATGTCTTTTTGCCCTATCTTTATCATAACATGGGCAACTGCTGCTTTTCTTTTCAGAAATGTTTTCAGTAAGTGTAACCGTATAACATAGTCGTTTTTTGAAAGGATATATCAAGTGGTTTCAGTGTTATTAGAAAATATGTGGTGCACGTAGACCGGCCTCCTATCTTACTAATGTATAACAGCTCATATGTTTGATCATTTATTTCTGCTAAAATATATCGGCGACCCCCAATTTTTTTTGTGGCATTTGAAAGAGATGCAAAATACTATACATAAAAAAATAATTGCACATCCCTATCTTTGATCAATATTTGGTGCATCCACCTTAAGGAGGCTCCGCAGCGCCATATGGCGGTTCTCAACCGGTTCTCAACCTCGTTGAGGCGCATTAAAAAACAATACTTATGTTAAACTCGTTGTAACTTCTATAATTATATGTCAATCAACTCGAAAAAAATTTGGAGGCATTCTTTATGCTCTTTAGTTTGCTGTAGTATTTGTAAAAATTCAAAATTTTTTTTTATCGCCCAGAAAAAAATTAAAATCTTGAAAATGACGGAATACAGAACTTCCATCGGCAAAAGTGTGTTACGAATTTTCAGAAAGCTAAATTTTATTAATATCATATTAATTGTTAATATCCCAGGAATGTGTGTATCCATTTTGAAGTCTTGGTATTCATTAGAAAAAAATAGAGAATCATTCTAGTGAACGAGCGTCTTGCGGCGGCATTGATTTTTGGGTGTTTTCAGTGACATTTTCGTTAATAACTTGAAAAAACCCACCGCTACCCATATTTTTCGATATACCATCTGAAAGCTTGATGTTTTTCCTACAAAATATTAGTTTTCTGCCAGGCAACTCTTTGGATAAGTACTTTTAAACAAACGATTTCTAAAAAATTTTCACTTCGCTTCATAAGAGCCTATGCATAACCTATAAAAATATGCAAACTTTGAGATGAAATATCTCGAAATTTTCCACCGCTACCTGGGTAAATTAGGATACCGTTGAATTCAGCGCATTTTCTTCTATCGAAATCACTACAGCTAACTTCGGAACTTTTTAACAACCCATCACGCTGGACCCCCCTTAAAGTTTGCTGCCTAAGTGCTTCACGCGTCCAAGAACGTTAGCGAAAATAGTCACAACAGCTACACTACTTCGAATTTCAATTTGAAATTTTGACATTCTAATAATTTCGATGTCCTCTTATGTGAAATACATTTTAATATAATATGGTCAAATGATTTTACAAACGATTAGGCTAATGGAAATGATGAGGTGGAACCTCCCATGAAGAAAAGTAAAGTTTTACTAGAAAAGGTTCAGTCAGCATCACAAAGACCAAGATTAGTCCTAGAAAAAGTAGACTCTAATAAAGACAGGTTGCTAGAAAATTCAAATTTGCCTAACCCCATTACACGAGACGTAGACGAATTTGCACCTGTTCAAGGTGGCAGTCATCTCAGTAATGACAGTAACAATCAAATATTGAAAAACAAAACTTCATCCCAGCTTGATCCTCTTACAGAGAATGATGTAAATAAGACCGTAGAACCTACTGATAATTCTACCAAAACAAGCAGTAAGAAAAAGAAAGATAAGGAAAATTTTGAGGTAAAATTCCTTCAAAAATAATTTTCTCTTATTGCTAATTGATCATATAGCAACGAGTGTATGTGTTAATTATTTTATCCTTTATAGATGACATGCGATGACGATAAAATTCAATTAAAAATGCAGCTGAAACAAGTACAAAAAGAAAAAAAGAAGCTTGAACTGCGAAATGATTGTTTGCAAAAAAGAGTAGAAGATCTTCTTACAGAAAATAGGACTTACAAAGATCTCAATTTTCAATTGCAAAACAAAGTTATTGATAAATGGGATGAACAATTTGGTAAGTCTTGCATTCTAATAATGAAATTTATCGAATAGTGTAAAGCAGAATAGTCCATATGTTGGATTGGGTCATAAACTGCAATCAAATTCGAAAAGGGTCTTTAAGGGGCATTCCAGAATGACACGGGTACGTTGACATAGAACTTAATCTGACCTATGTATGGAGCGTGATAGGTTGATTTTCGGAATATTTGATATGCATATGTGTCTAGATCGAATTGCAAGATATAATTTGTTACAAAATCCCATGAAAATGGTCTTCGACAGACATCTCGGCAAGACATAAGTTATACGAATATATCGTCCGACTGATGTACGGAGCGTGATAGGTTAATTTTTGGTATTTTCGGTCTGTATGGCAATGTCTAATAGGTTCTGGAATCAATTGCGACAGTTACAAGTACTTCAATCTATTTTCTTGTGCTCCAATACTGCATCATAAGTTATACTATTTTTATTTTGTTTTCGCTCTACCATTGTAAATTTGACAATGTTTTCGATACGCAATAACATGATGATTTTCTTATAATTGTAATTCACCCCTTTCTACCATTCATTTTTTTATTATTCAATCCGTTTTAATATGCTACTTTAGTAGAGTCCATTAACGCATAAGGACATATACCTAGTATAAAAGAAGTACATTGTATGCAATCATTCGGATCACTCAAAAAATATAATAATTAACAAACTTGTACTTACAGTGGATCCTTGAAAAAGCTGCTCAGAGAAAAGGATGCGTTCCTGTTCTGCAAGCGTATTGTAAAATTGTACCAGTAAAGACATTTAACGTGTTGATTTTGCACTATATTTATTTTATAGATTTGGTGGTTGCTTTCTACATTTTTGCACGTGTTTGTTATCGTACTCAACTTACAAAATATGCATGGCTGGAATACTGATAAATGATTTAGTAAAGTTGCAAATAAAACGCCAATGTCTAAATATTATAAAGATGAATTGTTGTCCTTTATAGCCCGGAAAAAGACTTGGTTTGATAAATATTTTTATTAAGTGAAGATGAACTACCGATTACATCGTACGTATTCGTATCAGTATTCCACAATTGCATATTTCTGCACATTTACGTCATCTTCATCTTTTGTGCATGTACTCATACTTGAATATTACCATGTGGCTGAACTTCTTGGCAATTCATCAATAATTAACTCATGGCTGTTATTGCAAAAAATGTTTAGACATAATACATTTATCCATAAATTTGCAATTTTCTGGGTCTAGAATCACCAAAATTTTTTGTCTCGGGTAAGGTAACGATGTTTTTTTTTCAATATTTATATGATACTAACTGAAAATTTAATTGTTTCACAATGTGTTGTCAACTGCTTAGCAGATATGGTTTTAAAAACGTTAATTTGGTCCATAAAAGAAAAATATATTTACGATTCTAGACCGTAGAAAATCGAATTTACTCATGCTCAACTTTGTTTGATATATATACCCATATTAAGTGTTACAATTGATTCAACCAATAACAATTCTAATGGTTGATCGTAATGCATGGAAAATTTCTGTGATACGTGGCAAAAGTAATTTTCTGTTGAACAGTCAATTCAAGGGAGTATGGTGGGTTAAATTATCGCTAGTCGATTGAGAACATGTTTGAATTTTTCTAAACTTAAATTTTGTTTCACCTCAACGCTTCTATGCATAAGCATTCAAAATTATTCTTCTCACTTTATAATTTTCCATGTTTGAGTTCCTTTATAATCGATCAAATATATACTTTTCTGTAAGACTATATGTTATTTTAATTATTTATTTCTATGGTTTGGAGCTCTGAAGGGTTAACCGATTTGAATCACTTCTTCAATACACTTTTACAAAGTTTCTTTTCAATTTTCAAACAATTTTCATTTCTAATATTGTAAACCGACAGTACTATAAAACGTCGTACGACACTGTGAAGGGGGATTTCGGGGGGCGTAGGCCTCACCAGCTAAAATCGCCAACACCAATTTTCGTTGGACGTGATTTTCCTAACTTTGGTAGCAGGGTGTCAGATCACCGCCCTTACCTACAGTGATTGTTGGAAAATCGAGTCAACGACGAATTCGTCGGTAGAATTGCCCGCCGTGCGACTGCGCAGAGCGGGCAATGTAATTTCAAAATTCCAAAACTCTTCGAAACTTGAAAAATCACTTAGCTCCGACGATTTTCGTCCTGATATACTCGTTCAAATCAATCCTTTATGTCCAATATCCTGCTTCCAGCAGAATCACAGAGGATATCCGGCCGCTTAGCTCTCACTCCTTTGTCTCAGGTCGTGTTTCGTCGAATCGTACGTTTCGTTACCGTAAAGAGAAAATTAATTCAAAATTTCACTTATAAAATTCCGTCCGCGGCTGAAAATAATTTGCAGAGGAAAATATTGGGACTTAGGTGAAATTACCGGGACGCAATATCAAGTTAACTTCATTTATTCTTAAAGCCATACACCGCGCACTGAAATGGCGGAAGGTCAACGCGCTTCGGTCAGAACTCGCAATCGCGACCGCGACGGATCCACGCGCCTCGGCGAATTACGGTCTACTCGTATCCTAATGCCCTAACTATTCGCGAAGGTCAGTCACACTTCCACTACTTACTTGGAAACTGTGCGGCGATAAATCCTTCACAAAAAGAAATCACAGAACTATTTGCTATCACTACTCCGCTCGGAACTGTCCTTGGCGAGATCCAGTGGCAAAATGGAAGAGAAACGGTTCTCCGTGGTCAGAGATCTCTCATTCTCTCCTCTTTCCGAGAAGAAACACTATTATTGGCCGATATGCAAATTCGGATATCGGTAGCGCCCTCCGAGTATGTCGTTATTGGTCAATATGTAAATTAAGAAAGTAACAGCGCCCTCGTCTTATCTATTACGCATCAATTTTTACCCTCTCTCACCCCCCACTAGGTCGGTCAGCATTTAATCTAAGAGAAAGATCCATCCCTACTCTTGTCGGAATTTTGATGAGGACGGAAATCAAATATCCTAATGATTTGCCTATTGGTCGTGACGTCATCAGCGAATTTCGTCAGAGTTTCAAATTTCATCGGCTAGCTATTAATCTCAATAAATGCGCGGCTTATCGCTTTCAAGTGTATAAGAGCGTGCGAAATTACATACATTATTTAATCCATACGATACGGTTCAACTATAATTAATGCATTTAATTTAAGTTAGTTCTAAATTTAAAACAAGTTTTAAATCGCCTTACATTTATTTACAATTAATTCGCATACGCGTACAAATAAATATCGTAATTTTGAGTCAACTATAGGCGCGCCTTTAATAATCTATCTATCTCTCTCTCTCTTCCCCTCAATTAGTCTATCTCGCTCGCACTCCCGCTTAGTCTACCGCGCTGCCGTTCTGTCTAGCTTAGCGCTCCAAAATGGCCGCCTACTCTTTAACGCGTGCACCTCGTGTCTCGGTGCCGGTAATCGTAGCGCCTCCTGGAGCGCTCCGTTTTTCGGTCGTGTGCGGTTTCGGAGTGTTGTGTGTGAGTGTCGGCAGTGGTTCATCTCAAGTGTGTGTGTGGCGTTCAGGATGTCGTCGATGGTGCGCAGCAGTCTGACTCAGCTGATTGCCGGCTGCCGCTTCATCGGCGATTTTCTGTTCGCCCCAGGAGTGTCAGCGTGCTCCGGGTGTCAGTGTCAGTGTCTGGGAGTGTAACGGGTCGGCACGTGCCGTTACGTGCATTTTCGCTGCACTTCCCAGTCAAGTCTTCTCGTTTTTCTTGCCCGCCGGCAACACGTGGTCAGGAGTGTGTGCATGTGCTCTCTGTTTTCCTTATTTACTCGGTTGTGGTTAACATGTAAGAGAAAATGTATGATTTTCGCATTAGGCGCGTTTTAATTAAGTATTTTCAGCTGGCTACGGGGCGGCAGGGGACAGGGATGGCTTTTTCTGAGGTGTTGCAAATAGCGCAACACTCTCTGAAAAGGCCTTGTAATGCACCGCATTACAACACTTGTGATCTAAGTATCCCACCATTGCATGGCGTATTAATGTTCTCACTGATGCTCGGGCGCTAATATTACGCCGTGCAATAATAAGCTACTTACGTCACTTGTATCGTAATATACTATTAGAAAATGGAGCTTCGGTTTATTAACATAATTTTCAATTGAAGTTCTAAAATTTGCTATTGCTTTAAAGTGATATTTATTTATAAATCATTTTATAACCATGTAACAGTTATCCAAGAGCAAATGAAGGGTTCCATCGATACTAATTGCAACATAGGTCACACTACTAATTACGCTCCGATTGGTTACGAGTATAAAAATGAGGGCCAGGTAGATTGCTACAGAACAATTTATAAAATATATTTCTCAATACGAAATAATCATTGTATAAAATTGTGGATTCTAGACTCATATTGGAAGAGGAACAAAAATTCTTACTTCTTTGTACGCTAACATTCTCGTAAAATCGAGATCGCCCTACGGCTGCGTCTCGAATATCTTAAGAACAATGTTCAAAAATGACGTTTTGATTGAAAGTACTGTCTCTGGAAATGCCAGTAATAGAAATTTAGGAAATGATGGAGCAGGAGTACCCAAAGCACTTGACCCCTCTACTTTACTGATATGCAAAGGTAAAGTGATAAATTTATTATTATTAGATTGAGATAAGATTACTAGATTATCCATTGCTGGTTCATCTTTTCGGTTTAAATATTTTTCCACCTCATTTCCACGTTGCTCCATTTTATTAAATTGAATAGCATCAACGATGAAATTCTTTAATCAACCTTGATATTCTTATCCTCAACGTAATTGCCTATCAACGTCAAAACAGTTTTACTACAACTCGGAGCGAGTGCAGTCAATACGCCGATTAACTTGGTTGAACAGAAGCATATGCCTTTTTAAAATTCTAAGCATGTACCTTGTTTTTCAAAAAGGCACTACCTTTTTTTCAATCAGGCAACTGTGCAAAGATTAGGGTTGATTCACCGATTAGTTTTTGAGTTATCGTCAATAAAAAATTCAACTTTTAACACAATGCTCTTGTGGTAGTTATGGCATTCAAAGAATCGATTTTCATTTTCAAAAGTACAAACCATAGTTTGCTTACCGAGATATGCCGTATAAGAAATTGTAATTCGATGATTTGATAAAATATGTACAGTACATCGTTTACTTTGGACGCTTGTAATTTGTATTGGCAACTACCACAGCGACAATTGTCCTTTAGCTGTTTAAGATGGGCTTCTTGTTGAATGTCTCAATTTTCTATTTCATAGATTTTGAGATATGAAATGTTAAGTTCTACGTGTAGGGTTTTGAAATTTTTATGGCATATTATACTCTCTCAATAGAATATTTTGACCCAGCTGACCTTCTTAGCATGTGATTCCCTGCTAGTAAATGCTTCCTGCGCCCTTCACTCTCACCAACGTTGTTGTTCGATGGATCATTCTCTTCCTTAAAACTCACAGAATAAAACTTACTTACTCAAAAATTGATTGATTGAACCAGGTATACAGTGACTCAAGAGTTATATTGAAAAATACGACAAATTGGTGTTTTTATGGTGTCATTGATGATTTGTCGTCGAGTAGTTCGGTACATGATTAACTAAAAAATTTCCGATTAAGTAACTCTTATTCTATGGGTTTCAAGAAAGAGAATGAGCCCTCAAACAACAGTTTTGGTGAAAGTGGAGTACGTACGAAGCATTTTGAAGTTAGGCTTGAAAAAACCTCAAAACCCTTATAAAATGAATTTGAAACATAGAAAAACAACCAGCTCTGGTTCACGAATTTTTTTTTTTACAAGAAATTTGTGGATCAAATTTCAGAAGTTTATATCAAATATTATAAAACACAAAAATTTTAGTAGAAACCCACCTTAAGACCCAAATAATTATTTACTACTAATTGTTTTTGCATACCTATGCATATAATATACGTAGGTAGGCAACTACATTAAGAAAGTTGGTGACAGATGAATGAAAATGTAACACTATATCTAAATATAAAATTAATATTTACTTTTAGACTTTTACGAGCATTGGCTCGAAGCTGAATATAAGAAAAAGTTAACCGGACGAAAACTGGCAGCATATGATTTCCCAAGTGAATTAAAAAAATTTGAACATTATGCATCCAAAGCGATTAGCTATTTCAAGCAACCAGCTAAACCTAAAAAATTAAAATGCACAGGTACAACCATATTTTGTTTTAATGAAAAGTAATTCGTAAAAAAAAAATTTTTATGCGTTTAAAATATTATGTTACTTAAGGCAAAAAAGGAGATGAAGGCGACAATGTCAAAGAGACCAGCGGTGGTGATGTTTCTGGAAACGCATTGAAAAAATGTAATGATACAGAACCAGATGCACCTGAACTTAGATTATCTGTCCAGAAAAATCATGTGACTGAAGAAGAGAGCAAAGAAGAAGATTTAGACGAGGATATAGCTTCAGATGATTTAGAGACAGACGAAGAAAAGGATCCGTTAGCAGATATCCCAGAATTCGATCCAGATAAAAAAGTCGATGAAATCACTCCAGATGAAGATGAAGACATTGAATGAAGAAATTCAATGAATTATTGCTATTATCTTTAAATTACTATATCGATTTTTATATATCTTATTCCTATTATTCCTATCCGACATTTGTACTTTGATAGACAAATAAAAGTTTTGAATCTACTTTGTATACATACATACATATATATAACTTGGGTGATATTGAACCCTCATGCTACTTCAAACAAACCTAGATGTTATTAGAAGCTCGTGGATATGCTCTTTTGTAAAAAAAAAAGTGGATTGATGGATGCTTCGGTGCGGACTCAGGCAAATTGAAGATGGTCATCTGTATATTGTTCCTGCTACTGTATGTAACACTTAATTTAATTTATGTATGATAATATTTTTAACTGTTCATGGAAATTCTTGCGTTCAGAACCGTATTATCAGAGCTCACCCCCCCCCCCCCCTTCCCATTACTAAACATACTGAAAATTTATATTATTTTGACTAAATATTTTTTATTGGTTTATTCTTGACACATTCTTCCTGCAAAAAAAGTCCAACTCATCAAACATCTTCCTAAAATAATTTTCATCAGATGTATAATAATCCAACTTATTAACTTACATTATTGAATTAAACTTGAAATGCTTCGACGACCCCAAAAGTTGTTAGATTGACTGTTTCGAAATTACTTTTTGTTGGAATTATGACATGTAAGTGCGCGTGCGTCTCGACTTCAGAGCCATCTGTGTGTTGTGTTACGATGAGTTAGGGACTACGAATTGACCCCATTTCTGAATTCGAAAAAACACTATTCACATGAATTCAATAATTAATCTTATGAAAAAGTACAAAAATGTATTAAAATTCATTGAATTAATATAAAAAATTTTGATTGAATCGAATTTATACGGATTGATAGATGTATAGGAATAGAAGAGCATTAAAGTGGATTGAAATGGATTGCCAATCCGGATTGACCCCGTTTCTGAATCCAAATAAACACTATTGAAACCGATTTGAATATTAATCTTATTAAAGAGTACGAAAATGTATTAAATTTTATTGGAATAATACAAAAAATGTTGATTAAAATGTATTGTTACGAATTGACACAAAAAATTCTTATGAAAATGAATTGATACGGATTGATGGATGTAGAGCAAAAGCAGGTATGTGTAGGAATAGAAGAGGATTAAAGTGGATTGAAATGGATTGCCAATCCGGATTGACCCCATTTCTGAATCCAAAAAAACACTATTGACATGGATTCGATCCTTAGATTTATTACAAATATTAAAAGGTATTAAAATTTATTGAATCAATACAAAAAACTTTCATAAAAACGAATTAAAATGGATTGAAAGTTATGAAATTTGAATCCAATTCAATCGATTTTCATACGAAATAATTTAATCCATTTCAATACCAGAATCTATGACATGATCACAGCTATTTCAGTTTAATGAACATTAATTGCCATTTCTAGGATTCACAAATGGGTTCTATCCGGATTGAAAATTTGTCCTATCCGGATCATTCCCGATCAATGTCGTCGTTTTAGCAGGGTTCCTTTTTGCTTTTTTCACATTTTTCTACCATGTGCTTCCAATTTTCTTCCTCTTTCATACACATTCTGCATCTCTTATTTTCTTCTTTTTCCTAATACCTGCTTCCGCTCGTTTCATTACCTAACCTAAACCTTTCCCTTATTTGCAGGCCTTTTATTCTTCCCTCTCCTTGAATTTCCTTTAACCTATACTTTTTCATTTCTTCTTTCAGCTCTTTCCACTCGTTTATGTATCTTGATTTTTCTAGCTTTTCTTCTAATTCTTTTTCATCTTTTTTCTTCAGCTCATCTCTTATTTCTTCCCAAAACTCTTCCCTCATTTCATCTCCCTCTTCTCTCTCTCTGTATATTTTACTTTTTTCCAGCCTTTCCTCTCTCTCCTTCTTCTTACCCTTTTTATCTTTTTCATTTCTTTCCCTTTTCTTTATTCTCTCCATGCTTCTTTTCTTATTGAGCCATCTCTTTCTTCTCTTATTTTGTTTTCATACTTCATTGCTCTTTCTAATGCTGTTTCTTTCATTTCTTGTCTTCCTGTTTCCCATCATATTAGATAACTTTGCGTGTTTCTATCTAATCCTAATACCCACTTTATGTATTTTAGTTGTAGTCTCTCTATTTCCTCATATCTCTTCCATCCCCAGATTTCTGCTCCATACATAATCACGCTTTTCACCAGAGCATCGAACAGGTTCATCCTTAGCTCCCAGTTTTCCCTAAATAGCTTTTCTCCTAGCCCCCATAGCCTTCCGAGTCCCATATTTATTTTCCGTTCTACCTTCTTTATCTGCTTTTTATTTCCGTTATTTCTGCTTATCACATATCCCAACTAGTTGTACTCTTTCACCATCTCTATCTTCTCACCTTCCCATTCGAATTCTTCTTCCTTCCCCCTTCATCCTCCTCTCATGCATTTCATCATCTTTGATTTTCCTATATTTAACTCTAATCCCCTTTCTTCCAGGTATCTTTTTAATTTTTTCAGCATTGCTTTCATTCCACTTTCACTCTTTGCCATCATCACTATATCATCTGCATATCCTAATGTCCATATTTTCTTCCTTTCTATCACTACCCCTCCTTCCTTCACCTGCTTGATCTTCACTTCCAGGTCGGCGAAGGCAAGATTAAATAGCGTGGTGCTCAAAGGGCACCTTTGCCTTACGCCTTTGTATGTCTCAAACTCCCCAATTATTTCTGCTCCAACTTTTACCTTACTCCCTGTTTTCTTGTATATTTCTTCTATTCTTTTCCTAATTTTTCTATTTATCCCTTTCTCTTTCATTGTTTCCCATATTTTCTTCCTCTTTATTTTATCAAAAGCGGCCTTCGTGTCTGCAAAGAATACGAACAGTTTTCCTCCTTTTTCCCTTATTTCCTTCCCTATTATTGTTTTTAATATATATATTGCGTCCATTGTTCCTCTTTTCTTCCTAAATCCCATCTGCGTATCGCTTAGCGTTTCTTTAGCTTCTAGTTCTCTTTCCAGCTTTTTCCTCAGTATTTCCGCATATATTTTACATCCCGTATCCATCAGCGTTATTCCTCTATAGTTTCCTACTTCTTCTTTCCTCCCTTTCTTATATATTGGTACTATTATTCCCTTCCTCCATTCTTCCGGATATCCTTCTCCGTTCCATATTCCGTTTAAGCATTTTGTCATGTCTTTTATCAAGCCTTCCGTGTCTTCCACCCACGCTTCATTTGCTATACCATCTTCTCCTGTCGCCTTTTTCTTTTTCATTTTTCTTATTACCTCTTTTACTTCGCTGTCTTCGGTTTCTTCCCATTTACTTTCTTCCTTTTCTTTCTCTCCCAATTGATCCTTGAAGTGCTTTATTCATTCTTCTTTTCCTATATTTTCATCTAATCCAATTCTATTCTTCCTATTGCCATTCACTTTATTCCAGAATTGTCTTCTCGTCTTATCTTTTCTTATTTCTTCTGACACTCTTTTCCCCTCATCTTCTTTTGCTTTTCTTATTTCCTCTCTGTATTCTCTCTTTGCTTCTAAGTATTTGCCTCTATCTCCTTCCCCTTTTCTTACCTTATTTAACACTGCCATCACCCTATCCCTTTTTTCCTTACATTTTTTTCTCCACCACCTTTTTTTTGATCCTTTTTTTTTCCTTATCTTCTTTTTTACAACTGCGTTCTTCACTCTATTTTTTATATCTTTCCATTTTTCTGTTCCCTCTATTGCGTCTATCCATCTCTAATACTCCCTTATACCTTCTTCGTTCCAGTCGCCTATCATTATTTCTTCCTCTTCTTTTCTTTCTTCCGCTATTTTGTCTCCCAATTCCACCTCTATTGGTAAGTGGTCCGACCTTACCCTCTCCTTTATTTAAACCCTTTTTATCGCCTCATCACCTTCCTCGTTACCTACTACGTAGTCTATCGTTGACATTCCTCTCGCTCCTATATATGTTATTTCTCCCTCTTCATCTCCTTCTTTTCTCCCATTCGTTATCACTAAGCCCATTTCTCCTAGCCATTTTATCATTTCTTCTCCCTCTGCGTTTAACACTTTATCCTTGGCCTTTATTTCTTCTAGGTTTTCTTCTTTCTCCCATTCTCTTCCTTCATTTCCTGTTCTTGCGTTGAAGTCTCCTCCTATAATTATTGTGTTTCCTCTGTTCTCCTCTATCTCTCCTCTATCTCTAGGTATTCATAGTTTTCCTTCTTCTCATGTTGCATATACAGCGATGCTATTATGTATTCCCTCCTTTCTATCTTTATTTCTCCTACTATTACCTCACTTGTCCTTTCTTTCTTCCATTCAACCTTACTCATCCCTTTTCTCTCTCTTACCGCCATTATTCCTCCCCCTATTTCTCTCCCCCTTCTTCCTTCCCTTCTTGAGTCCCTTCACTCTATGCTTTACCCTTTCAGTTGCTTCTCCACACCAGTTCTTGCCCCTTGCCTCTTCACCCAGGTTTCCGTTAGCCCTATTATGTCGAATTCCCTAACATATTCCCAGTCGTCTTCCTCCATGCTCCTCACCCCCGCCACGTTCCAGAATAGTATTTTTACTGCCTTTCTCCCCTCTCTCTCCTTTCTCTCCTCTCTCTCTCTTTTATCCCTATTGTTTTCGAAACCCTTCCACCCCCTTTCCTACCATTCTTCCCTCTCTCTCAAACAATTTTCCTCTTTAACTTTATCACCAAAACTCGCGCTCACATCCAAGACACGTCCACACTCCCCTCTAGTGAAATCTAACCTCTAGTTTTAAATTTATATAATTAGTAATAGTAATATTTAATAATATTTCATAATTAATAGTCGTATAAACACTAAATAAATTTTTCTTATGAATAAATACTAAATTGATTTTACTGTGCAAAAATTCTTTCAATTCTACAATAAATATTCATTTAGCATTATTTTCTTCCACTTTTATTTACCACTACATATCTACTTTTTTGTACTGTATTGCAATTATTTTATTCTAGGGGCTTTTCTGTTTTTTTCTGTTATTTACTATTATTTTTTGTTTTATTTATCAGAATTTATAAACAGAATTTATAATACTACTATGGTTCCGCTAAATGAACGAGAGCGAATAATTATTTTTATGACGAAAATATAGGGTGATAATGGAAGATCATTTCGGAATGTTGCAAAATTACTTACCAATGATTCAAAGTAGGGCAAGTTTCAGTATCAAAATCAACTGTTTATAGAACGATACAACGATTTAATGAATTTGAAAATGTAAAATATCTTCCTAATCAGGTCGTCCAGTAACAGCGTGCATTGTAGAAAACCAATTGAATGTTGCATTCTATTATGGAAAATCTTCATAACTCCATTAGAAACTTACAACAGTAACACGACTTGTCCTATAGTTCGACACAACGAATTTTAAGAAAAAAGCTTAAGTTTCATCCATATAAAGTGAAATTGATACAAGAATAGAATAAAGATGATCCTGATAGGCGCGTCAAGTTTTGTGAATTGATAATAAACTGTATGGATGTTAATATGATTTGTTGTATAGTATCGTATTTTTGGATGAAGCTACATTCTGTCTAAATGATAGCGTTAATAGACATAACATGTCTTATTCGAGTGAAACTAACCCTCACTGGATGATGGACAACCGAACCATTCAATACCCCTAAAAGATTGACGTTTGGGTAGGTATTATTAAAATTGTAATTATTGGACCCTTCTTCTTTAAGGGAAACCTTGATGGTCCACAGTATGAGAAAATGTTAAAGAACCAGATAACCTCTGCTTTTCGTGTTGTTATAGGAGTTGCATTCGAATGGACTTGGTTTAGTAAGACGGAGGGGCAGCTTATTATGCATTACGTGTTCGCAATTTCTTAAATGGAATATTTAATGGTAGGTGGATAGACAGACATAGAGCAATTGAATGACCAGCAAGAACACTTGATTTCACTTTACTTGACTTCTTTTTATAGGAGTATCTAAAGATCGAGTATATCAAACAAAGCCATTAAACATTAATGTTCTTAAACAATTAAACAATTAAAATTCAAATTATAATTACGTTCTATTTTTAATTATTTAAACTTACTTTTCAAGAATAATTTTTTGAAGCAATTGCTTCTTTTTTAATAAATATTTGTACATTTATGTAAATAATTACGCATAATTAGCATAATTTTAAAATGTATATGGTATTATATCAGTTCTCTATGATAAACCTATACGATTCTATGTATTAAATTTTTTAAATAACATTAATACTCATTAACAATAATAACATAAATACCATGATGATATATTTTAAGCCATTTATTAACATTTGATATTCGATAGGAAGTTTGAGCCAATGATATGGAGATTTAAAGAGAGTACTGTAGGAAAAGTATTAGAGCATACTTGTAAATAAGCAAACTCTTTACAAATAAAAACATTTTTAGGACTCTCAAAGCATTGCATATTTAAAATTTAGTCTATAGAGTATGTAATGCGGTACATTACAAGGCCTTTCCTGAGCGTTGCATTATTTGCAACACCTCAGGAAAGCCATTCCCGTCCCTTGTCGTCCCGTAACCAGTTGCATAAAATGTAAATAAACGCGCACTAAAATAAACAATTAACCCTTTTCATGCCCGAATACCACAACCGGAGATATTGACGAAATAAGCGACGAACGCGATCCGACGGACACTCAAAAAAAAAAAGGAGCGCACCACGAAATAAGAGAGCGCACGCACACACTCAATCACGACCACGTGTTGCCGACCGGCAAAAGAAAAACGGGAAACTTCACTGGGAAATGCAGCGGAAATGCATGTTGATGACACATGCAGATCCGTTACACTCCCAGGCACCAACACCAACACTCACGGAACACTGACACCCCTGGGGCGAGCAGAAAATCGCCGTTGAAGGGGCAGCCGGCAATCAGCTGGGTCGGGCTGCCGAACACCATCGGCGACATCCTGAGCGCCACACACAATCACAACGGTAACCACACACAAACACCCGGGAACACGTCACTTAATTGACACGGGAGCGCCCCAACGCGCTCCAACGACCGTTACGGGAACACGAGGTGTACACGCGAGAGACCGAGCGGCCATTTTGAAGCGCCGAGGTGAACTGAGCATGAGCGAGCGAGATCCACTGAGAGCGAGCGAGACAAACTGAGACAGAGCGAGCGAGACAAAGAGAGCGAAATAGACTAAACAGAGCGAGCGAGACAGACTGAGAGCGAGCGAGCGAGACAGACTGAGAGTGAGCGAGCGAGACAGAGCGAGCGAAATAGACTAAACAAGAGCAAACGAGACAGATTATATGAAATGATGAATAGAATTATATGTAAATGCGAAGATGGGGCGCTACAATTGAAACGACGTACATTATATATGTATTCACAACGAATTAAAATTAAAATTATAATTAGAAAATGAACATGAAAGAAATACCGAATTTATATAAATTCGCATGCGACCGACACACCCCCTATTATAATAGCGAGCGACAAATACCCCGTTAAATTTAATCAATAAATTAACCGACAGAATTCGAAACTCTGACGAAATTCGCTGGTGACGTCACGACCAATAAGCGAATTAGAATAATAGGGGTAGATCTTTCCCATCAATTAATGATAGCTATCTTAGTGGGGGGTGAGAGAGGGTAAATAACGACAAAAGTAGGAGAGTTAAGGAGGGCGCTGTATCCTTCTAATTTACTGTGACGGTAAACGTCAAATTAGCGCTGATAACCTAACCTAATTGCTGCCTGCGGGGGTAGCACCTACCGGGGGACAAAAAAGGTAACGACGGAATTCGGCACGCGAGATACGGAACGCGCGCGATTGAAAGTAGTGAAACTTTGACCACCGTCCCGCTCGTCCGCTTTTGTTGTTTTGCTAACACCGATTCGTGAGCCGCTAGAATCGAAAATCAAAAGAACGCTAGTATCAGTGCTAGCCGGAGTGATCGCTATCAGCAAGGTGTCGTACAGCAGTCCAAGGGAGAAACCTGAGCCGACGGAGAAGCGTCGTCCCCGACGCGATCAAGAAAGCGTGTGTGTGAGGTTTCGCCATCGAGGGCGAGACCGCGTGCGCGCGAATCCGCGACCCGTGACCCGGACAAATAAAAACAGTTCCGCGCAGTGTGTCTTGCTACCATCCGCTTCGTATGCCTGCAATATTAAGGTAAGCTGGCCAGCTTAATCTCGCGATCGCGGTTGCATGTTACACAATTAATTTCCGGTATTCGAAGCGTGCATGTAACGGCTCCAATAACAAAGAGCATCCCGACAATACGTGTTGTCGATGAGCGAGCGTCGATGTAAACAAACCCGCCGACCTTATGTAGCTTTTGAGTGATAATAAAAGGTTCTGTTCGTGTTACTAACAAGTGTTTTCGACTCGCTTACTTCTTATTGCTTCCACTCACTTTCTTATAGCTTAATAGATTTACTGGTTGACTGACACCTGTCTCCCCATGCTCTCCGGATTGCGTTTTGAGCATAGATAATTACATTCGCCCTTTCAACAAAGCCGCGCGGATAAAAATATAATTAAACGGTGTTACCCCGTTACATTACATACGGACCAATGATAAAATATTCGGAGGGCGCTACCGATATTCGAATTAGCATACCGACCAATAATAACATTTCTTCTCGAAAAGAGGAGAAGAAAAGCGATCTTTGACCGCGAAAAGCCGATTCTCGTCCATTTTGCCGCTGTTCTTCTAGCCAGAAGGAGTGTTTGCGCCAGATATTCTCGTCAGGCAGGATTAATTGCATTAGACACATTGTTTTCACGCTAATTTCGTTCGCCGAATCCCAGCAAGGAAAACTGTAAGTAGGCAAAGTACCACTCATTAGTATTAATCACGGAGTGCGGCAGTGGCTTTTTCGGTGCTGTAGGTCGTCACGACGCGTGGATCTGTCGATGACGGTGCCTATTGAATCGCGCTGACCTTTCCGCCATTTCGTAGAATCGAACGTGAGTGTTAGGATCATACGGATTAAAAGCAGTGATTAATTTATTCGCGCTGACCTTTCGCCGATATAGTAGTTATTGCGAATGTAGAATTAGACGAATAAAATCATTGATCCTATTAATCGCGCTGACCTGTTCGCCATTTATCAGAATCGAACGTGAGTGTTAGGATCAGACAAAGAAAACTTGTGATTTAAGATATTCGCTCTGACCTTTCGCCAAATTAACAATCTATTGCGAATATTGAAAGTAGACGAATTAAGACACGTGATTTACATATTTGCGCTGACCTTTCGCCCGTATAGTAATTTATTGCGAATATTAGAAGTATCTGAATTAAAATTCGTGATTTAATTATTTGCGCTGACCATTCCACCATTTTTGTCAATCAAAGACCGACTGGAAGAATATTAGTATTTCGATTATTTCATGTCCTTGCTATTTCATAATTATGCAGTCATATTGACTCTAATCAATCCGACCACTTGCTTATGATTTAATAAATAAGTCAATAAAAGTGATTAATTGTTCTTTATATAAAATTTACTTTTGTTACCCTGCCTCATTTGCATGCTGATGATTTTCAGCCACGAGCGGTTATAATCGGGTAACGCTGATTCGCTATATTTTCGGACTCCACGATAGGTAACATACGTGCGAATTCGAACGGACTTTCGACGTGAAATAAGGAGTCATCATCTGAGCTGCCGGCATATCATAAGCGAAGAGACAAATAGGAAACGACTTGTTGGACACCGAGGCCTGGAGAAGAGGAGATCGCGAGTACTCACCCGTTTGCCCACCCTGCGCAGTCGCTGTAAAAGCAAATCGGAATACGCGATCCCATTAGGCCCTATCCCCGACGATCGCCCTAGTCAAACGGCGGTCTGGCGCCCTAAATAATCGGGTCAAACAGGCCTTGTGGCAAAAGAGCTTCGGTAGCGCGGTTAAGGCTCCCGCAATCCCCCGCCAGAAGTATAAAACCAATTATCCTCTAATGTAAAATATATGAACTGTGTCATATCTGAAAGCAATAATGACTATTTTGTTTTTTACATATTGTGACGGTAAACGTCTTATTAGCGCTAGCAGCCCAACCATGCGGCTGCCTGCGGGGGCAGCACCTACCGGTTGGGGAAAATGTGTAATGAGGGAATTCGGCACGAGACGAGACGGAACGCGAGCGTATGAAAATGAACCAGTCGAAGATTAGAACCCGCACACTCAGCTGCAGCAGATATTAATTAGAGTTTTCCCGAGTTTTCTTGGAGTGCTAAGACGAGTCAACTGAATACATCGAGAGGAGCGGTGCCTGAGCCAGACCAGATTGAGTGCGTGCTAGTGTGCATGAGTGAGGGGTTTCACCATCGAGGGCGAAACCGAAAACGCGAGATACCTTGTGACAAAGACAGGTTTTCCCGAAACTAGAGTGCCAACCTTTTCTCTCGTTCACCGTGCGACTGTTAATAAGGTAAGCTAGCCAGCTTAATTTCGCGATTGCTATGATTGCTACTAACTAGTCTCTCGTATTCCATAAGAAGCGTGCATGTATTAACTCGGCGAACGAAGTGCGGCGACCGATCCGACACTGCATGTTATTGTCGCGCGCACGTTTTGTAAACATAAACACGCGGGCCTAATAGATTGTAGAAATAAGAGGAAATAAACAATCTCGAATGTGATATTGATTGCAACTTTGATGTTATTATTTCGCGCTAGTAGAAAGTTGGTAGACTGACGCCCATACCCTCCTGCTCTCCGGTCTATGAATTTGAACGCTTGGATAATCCCGCGCGCTCTTCGATGCGATCGCGCGCATAAATAAAAAGACGGTTATCCACCCCGTTACAATATCTATATAAACCTCTTCATACTTTCCATCATTTGTAGTTTTCAAAAAATATTCCATAAGAGTGTTACAATTGATCCTCCTCCCTCAATTTTCTATAAATCCCTTTTAAGGTAATTATATAATTTGTAGTTTAAAAAAAATTATTTAGAGGGCGTTATAGTCGGTTTCATAAAGAAAAAATCATACACAATTCAATCATAAAGAAAAAAAAAAGGAAGATATTCAAATCAAGTATTTCAATACTGAAAATGTTTTCCTTTATAAGACTACTGACCTTAATAGATGTCTTGAAAATAGTGTTAAAGACGTTATACTTAAAAATATAGAAGAGTTTTGAAGAAAGAGAAGCAGGCTGGTGATTAAAAACTATCGTTGGGCTCACTATTAATATAAATAAGTACAATAATCTCAAACCAAGCTTAGATATTCTATTACCGACAAGCTTAAATAATAAAAAGTTAATGTTAAAAATAAAGACAAAGAATGTTTTATGTTGGCTGTACTTGAAGTTAAGCAACATAATTATAGAGTAAATAAGTATAAGCCTTATGAAAAAGAATTGAATTTTGACAGTATAAGCTAATAGTAATGACAAGTTCAAAACAAACTAAACACATTAACTTACTTTGATTACAGAATGAATATATTAACGAATATGATAATAACAGAAATTGTAGACGAATTGACAATGGAAATTAAATTCACATTAAAATCCTATTGTGTTTCAATTAAAAATTTATCTACTCTTCTTAGCAGTCAAAATTCTCAACATAGAGAAAAAATTTATCGTTGTGAACGTTGTTTTCGTAATTTTAGGGTAGGAGATTTGGTTGTAGGCATGGTTTGATTATGAACATACCTACGTTTCTGTTGATAGAAAGCAGATGAAGCTTTTCTGATAAATGTCATTAATGTATATTGGAAGCACGTTTATTTATATCAAAATTCAAGCGAATAAACGCGTCTTCTTTGTGCTATGATTTTATTCATTTTTCTATACTTGAAAAAAATCAGAAAAATTTATTTAAACTTTTTCAACAGTATTACAAATCGAAATAAATCAATAAAGGTGAGTGTAATGTATATTTATTCAGTAAGAATTTATTCCTACTTCGTGATGCAATATCGATTGCAACCAATATGTTGACACCAACAATTTTTTTTCATCACTTCTTAGGATGGTTGGAAAATTCGGTTGTGGGCACTCGTTTTCTTTTTTTTTAAATGGTGAAATATTATCCTTTATTAAATTTAACTACTTAGTAATGAAATAAACGTATATTGATAATTTTGTATGTTTTCATGCATTTCTTTCACATTAAAATGTTAATGGTGTTTTCGTGTATTTTTTGATTTTTATAGCAATATCATTCAAAGATAAATGGAAAAAATCGTCCGACATAGATTTTAATGTGCTGCTTGATGCTATTAATATAAATAATGTTCATGTTTTCTATATTCTTGGTGATTTTTCCTCATATTTTTCCATTTTCAGCAGATTTTACAAGAGTACCTACAACCGAACTAAAATAGATTTTGCCTAAAAATGACTACTTCATAAAATTAACAAGAAAAATTATTCTATGTGAAGAAATCGATATTGTTCCTTCGTTGATAGTTAGTTAAAGTTTCTAGCTTTCCACAGATACCTACATGTCTAACAAATATGCACTTGGTGAAAAGTTATGAGTCAAAAATAAATGGGTGTCTTTATTTTCTTTAACCCTTTCCCCCTTTCCCCTATTAACAAGAAAAATCTGAAATCTCATGAAGTTGACTGTTCGAAAATAAATAAGTGCCGAATCAATTTATCCGATAATACTGCTCTCAAATTTAAAAATTATAAACGTAAACATTTTGAATGTTTATTGAAACAACCTGTAGCAGATCCGAATAGAAATTTTGATTTTTAAATATACATTTTTCAAGAACATGAAGCTTTTAGTGTGTAGAATTATATATAAAATGTCATTATAACAATAGAAAGTCTATGTATAAGTCTTATAAAGAAAAGTCAAATGAGAACAAATTGTTAGCGTTATGATTTATGAAACAAATGAAGTTTTTACTGTCGGAATTACAAAAAGTATATTACAATATCATGGAAATGGATTTGTCGTTGATGAATCAACATGTATTAACAACGGTAAGAAAATATATTTGTAATCGCTATTTCCAAAAGAAATAAAAACGAGTTCGAGATTCTTGTTATTTAATAGGAAAAGTTAGAGATGCAGCTCCCAATCATTGCAATTAGCATTATAAAAATGCTACTTTTACATTACTCGTTATCCATAATTTTACAAACTATGACTCATTTTATTATAACAAAAATTGCCATTAACCCAGAATTTGAAGGCAAAATCTTTGTTGTTACTTAAAATAAGGAATGCTACATATCTTCCACAAAAGAAGTTGTAAACAGTATGATTAGCTTTTGTTTCATCGACTCCTTTCGATTTATGCCCTCATCTCTAGATAAGTTAGCATGTTACCTTAACTAGATATTGTATAACGAGAATTTGTAAAAGAGAATTATACTGCGGAATAAATTAATCTACTTAAAAGAAAAGGAGCTTTTCCATATAACTACGAGGGGGGGGGGGGTGAATAAGTCTTTAAAAAATCCAAGAGATGGCGCTCGTCACGCTTAAATTATCATGTTTTTGGCAAGCAATACTACTAACTAGATATCGTACAAGGTTTCAGCTCGATTCATTAAGTCGTTTTTTTGTGAGTGTTGGTTGAACAAAAAGTTATTGGTTTATTTGAAAAATGGAAAATACAGAGTTTCGAGCAGTAATAAAACATTTTCATTTGAAAGGCCTTACACCAAAAAAAATCACAGTTGAGTTAAACGCCGTTCATTGCAAGTCTGCCCTTGTGTTTAAGAATATTTATAACTGGATAAATGAATTTAAACGCGGCCGTACAACAACAAAAGATGAACCTCGTTCAGGACGCCCCGTAGAAGTGAGTACGCCCGAAACGGTCAACAAAATCCACGATATGGTGTTGAGTGATAGAAGATTAAAATTGTGAGAATTAGTTGAGGCCACAGGGGTATCAAAGGGTACAATCATTTCAATTTTGCATGAAAAATTGGGGATGAAAAAAATATGAGCAAGATGGTTGCCGCGATTGCTCACTGTTGAAAACAAACGAACCCGCGCAGTTACCTCCGACGCTCTTTTAGCACGCATACGTCGTAATCCGGAAGACTTTTGGCGTCGTCTCGTAACTGTAGACGAAACATGGGTACACCACTACACTCCTGAAACCAAAGAACAGTCTAAACAATGTATAACCGCAGGAGAACCATCCCAATCAGAGAACAACAATCCATATCGAATGAAAAAGTCATCGCCGAAACAAATGCCTATTTTGAGGGTTTTCGGAAATCATATTTTTCTGATGGCTTAAAAAAACTGGAAGGCCGTTTAATAAAATGTATCGACCTTCAAGGATTATGTTGAAAAATAAAAAAAATTACATACGTAAAACTTTTCTTTCCTTCTTTTTGTAAAGACTTATTGACCCCCCCTCGTATAATTGTACAAGAAAATTTAGTTGTTGCACTGAGAGAAATGGTCTATGAAATTTTACAAATATTTCATAAATTTTCATCAAACAGTAGAGTATGCTGGTTACAGATATTCTAATATTCAATATATTGCTAAACTTGTTTTGACTTTTTACTGAAAATATATCAAAATATACACTTACTCATTAATCTGTTATAAATTAAAAAAGAAATAAAAATGTTAATAAGTGACTAATTAGAAAAGATGACAAATTATTTATAATTTTCTAAATTTTGTAACGGGGATTTAGTCCGCTACAATATTTAATAACCGAGAGATGCGTAATAGATGACGAAGCGGGCTCCTGCAATTGCCTTGCACGACCGACCCAGTAGCACAGACTGCCGATGGATTTACCTGGTGGCAACGGCCCGCGGAGAGCGTCGTAGGTCACGTAGCTAAAATCGCGAAGGTGTAGGAAACGGAAGGAATGATAGAAGGCGCAGAGTGAAAGAGGCGATAGGTGTAATAGAAAAATATATATATTCTACGTGTATTTGTACAGGGCAGTGCAGAGAGAGAAGCAAAGCGGGTAATGCGAGAGAGACGCAAAGAACGAGTAGTACTTACATCAGCTGCCGTTGTCAGTGAGATTAGCCACGAGGCTCGACAGTAAAAGTTCGGTCTACCGAACGCCAATGCACGCCGCAACCGGTAGCACTCAATCTAGCACTCAATTTAGCCACGAGGCGACGCAAATCACAAAATGAATGTCGTCGTCAATGGCACAGCCAAGCTACGAATCCCTCACGCCGTCGCACGCGTGTCACTAGTTCGAGAGGCGTTAGCTAATTGCCTCCCCTTTGTCAAGCAGCACATGTTTTTCGCGGCACCCGGCTCGCCAGTCCTACCAACCTACGCGATCTCTCTCTCTGCTAGCGTTCTCTCTCTTACCTTAGTTCAGCTGCTGTCGTCCGCTGCGGTTGCTAGTAGTATAATATAAAAGTAGATACGTGAATATGTACATATATTGTTGATATATAATTAATGTGGAGAGAGACATAACGAGTCGATGACAAACTCGTTATAATTTCAGATCAAGAAGATTTTAATATTTTATCTTTTGCCTTATGTGATTTCTTCTCAATGTAGCAAGAAAAGAGCAAGTGACGAAGGAATTAATCAACAACCTCATAAGTTATCTCTTCAAGAACGTCGTGAAACTTTTCTTCTTCACGTACAGATGCATGTAAAATTATCCGGCCAATCATAATTTTATAATTAACTGTGCTTTAAATAGTAAAATATGATAACTTTTTATATACTATTATAAAGTACATTTATTGTGCACAATGAAGGCAAAACTTCACGTGAAATATCGTTAACTTTCCTATGGGAAAATCAACCTTTAATGTTATACTCAAAAACCTTGAGACTACTGGTACTGTAGAAGTTAAACGCAATCTTGAGCGACCTAGAAAACCAACTCCGTATTAATAAAGTGATAAAAAGAAAGGCTGTCTCAGATGTGAAGAAAAATGATGCTATTATTGCACGTGAATTACGTGAATAAAATGTAACTGACATTAATCAAAGTACCGTGTCTCGAAGGCTAAACGAAGTAGGACTTTTTGGACGCCATTGGTGTTAAGAAACCATTGATCATTAAGAAAAATAAGAAGGAGAGATTTAAATTCGCAGAAAACACCAGTTCTGGACTATTGACGATTGGAAAAAGGTTCTATTCTCAGACGAAACTAAAATCAATTTATTTGGAAACGATGGGAGAAAATATTTCGACGATCTAAAGATACCAGCAATGATCCATGATATTAAGCATCAACTGTGAAACACGGTGACGGAAACATCATGCTATGAGGAGCTTTCTCTTGGAAAGGCGTTGGTTCAATTTTCAAAATTGACGGCATTATGGATTCTACCAAGTGTAGGGACATTATATTAAATGTAATGCTGCCTTATGCACGTAAAAATATGCCAAGAGCATGGATCTTTCAGTAATATAATCCAAAACATTGATCACAGCTCCTTCAACAAGTTTTTACTTAGAAAAAAAGCCGAGTTTTAGAGTGGCCAAATTAATCTCTGGATTTAAATCCTATAGAACATTTATAGCAAAAATTAAAATTAAGAATAGGGACTGAAACTTATGTAAATAAAGCCGATTTATGGAAAAAAGTTTAAGAAGAGTGGCAAAATATCTCTCAAGAACGAATTATAAAATTGATTGAATCAATGCCTCACCGATGTGCTGCCGTGATAGCTGCAAAGGGTATGGCTACTAAATATTGATAAACAATATGAATCCTTTTATTTATTTAAAATTATAATAGTTTATAACTGCTTTTTCTTAAGTTTTTCTTACATACGAGGTGTGTTCAAAAAGTAAGGTGAATTTTTTACTTTTAAGAAAAAATATTTATTTATTCAACAATATTTATGTTCTCTCCTTCAAAGTGATCCCCCTCATATATAATACACTTGTGCCAACGTCTTTTCAAATCCTTGAAGCACTTCTGGTAAGCACTTTCTGGTAGAGCCTTGAGTTCTTCCAGCGATGCAGTCTTTATCTCTTCAATCGTTGCAAATCTCCGTCCTTTTATGGGTTTCTTGAGTTTTGGGAACAGAAAAAAGTCGCAGGGGGCCATATCCGGTGAATATGGTGCCTGAGGCATGATTGTGGTTTTGTTTTTAATCAAAAAGTTCAACACAAGCAAAGATGAGTGAGCAGGTGCGTTATCATATGCATAATCTATGAATTGTTTTCCCACAATTCCGGACATTTTTTTTCGTATTGCTTCTCGCAAACGGTGCATAACTTCAAGGTAATACTCTTTATTGACCGTACGACCTTGTGGTAAGAACTCTTCATGTACTACGCCACGATAATCAAAGTAAAGAGTGAGCGAAACCTTGACATTTGATCGAACTTGACGTGCTTTCTTTGATCTTGGCTCTTCTGGAGTCTTCCATTAGGACGATTGGGCTTTAGTTTCAACGTCATAACCATAAACCCATGATTCGTTACCAGTTATGACTCTTTTGAGCATATCAGGATCATCATTGACGTCGTTTAACCGCTCTTGAGCAATGCTCCTTCGACGGTCCTTTTGTTCAAAATCAAGCAGTTTCGGAACAAATTTTGCTGCTACACGTTTCATGCCCAAAACTTCGGAAAAAATTACATGGCATGAGCCAATATGTCTTCAGCCACTTCTCTAATAATGATTCGACGATTTTTTAACATCATTTGTTCCTCTTCCTCAACACTTTCATCAGTTATTGAAGTGCTGGAGCGTCCAGAGCCAGGTTCGTCGTCGATGTCTTCTTGGCCATCTTGAAAGAGCTTATACCACTTGGAAACTTTTTCTTGACTTAAAGTAGATTCACCGTATCCCACTGTCCACATTTTAAGTGTTTTGGGGCACCTAATTCCATTTTTTACACAAAATTTTATGAAAATTCTTTGATCAATTGTTTTCGACATCAAAAAATCGCCGAACACAAAAAACATGTCTAACGTTTCTGTCTCGCAAAAAAAAAGTAAACATACAAACTGGCTGAAACTGTGAGCATATGTGAGGGACATGTATACCAACATAATATAAAAAAAAATATCGATGATCGAATCTATGTAGCCCGCCCTATTTGAAAATTCATCTTACATTTTGAACACACCTCGTTTACTGACAAGTAACCCTACCCAAGTGTCACTCACAGATTTTAACCAAACTTGGCACATCGTTAGAGCACTAAAAAATATTGAACCCGTGTTTTTTTATTTTGGCCGAATCCACTGTTAAGGGGTAGAAACCACCCCTAATAACCCCTAACCAGGATAACCCACCTAACTCTGGGTAGAGCGAGTTTGATTAATTATTTTTTCACAAAAAAGTTAACTTCTCAACCCGGATAGGCTAACCCATTTATAACCTGATATAACCGATCCCCACAAATCACTATATCCCTTATAAACCATCCCTATCAACCCCTAAGCAGGCTAACCTACCTAGCCCTGGGTAGAGCGAGTTTCATCAGCTGCTTTTCTGTAAAAAAATTAAGATCATAACCACTGATAGGCCAACACAACCTGAACCTTGATGTACCTCATCCGCACAAATCCGCACAATCCTCATAAACCGCCCCTATCAATTTCCAAGTATTAAAATGCCTCTATCTTTCAATACATAAAAAATATAAAAAACTTAATTTAAATTAACCTTTAAGGTGTACTATCCTAAAGCTTCAGTTTGGTACACTGTGGATGTATTTACGGTCTCTTTTACAATTCGTATCTTGATTTAATTTTCTATTTTATTAAATTTAAATATATTTTATATTTTATTAAATATAATATTTTTTAACAAAAGTAAATTTTTCTGGAAATATGACAAACATTTTTTTATTAAAGTATAAATATTATATTTAGAGATTTACAAGATCAAAAGTGAATTTTTCACACATTTTTCAATTTTACATCCGGGTATTTTAGTCCTGTATGTACCTTCAGGGTTAAGTTTACGCGCAATCAGATGATATTAATTGATTCTAAGGAATAATATCGAAACGTCAACCTTAAGCATCATTTAAAATACCTATACCAACTAAAAACAGAACATAATTTAAATTTATCTACTATCATTTTTTATATCAACTTATAAGAAATAAATTCAAAGAGAAACAGAAGAACCGTGTGGAATAAATAATTTGATAACTTACGAGTATCTTTTTCTTTCTTTTTATTCAATAATAATTCAAATAGCCCACCATGCTGATGAACCCAAAAAATATTTTGAATTTATTGTATTCTGCATTTAATGACCCAGCATATAATATCCAAAGTCAAATAACAGATGAAGAACGATCTTTTGCTTCGTATTTAACAGACCTAATAAAAGTTTCATCGAATACTAAAATTTTTGTTGAAAATTACGAAACTTTATGTTACTATGATGATAGCGTAGAAGCTAATGCTATAAGCGTGGAAGATGAAGTAGAAGAAGATTTCGATGACTATGAAGAACAAGAAATTTCTGACCAATCAGAGGATGTCGATTTGGATTATAAACAACGAGCAGTTACTTTTTGGCGTAAAAGTAGTACTAAAAAAAGGAGAAGTTTGGATTCAGTAAAGAAAAATTTTAAGATGGTAAAACATGAGAAAATGCTGTACAGATGGGAAAAAGAAATAGAAGAAGGAGGATCCAGATTAGAAAAGTTACGCAATATTTCAAAATACGTTTTACAGCAATTCAATAATGCTACTGAAAATCGTTTACCTGTTCATGATATCGATTTAAAAAGATGGGGGTTATTGGCAAAAGAAAGTGTACAATTAGCTTCAAAATATTTTAAAGCGTCGCCAAAATGGGTGCATAATTTTAAAGTGAAACATGGAATAGTTTCAAGAAAAATTAATAAGTTTGTTACTACTACACAGTTGACAAATCAATACGAATTGAAGCAAGCAGCTTCTGAATTTGTAGACGAGGTATGGTCAGAAGTGGAAGCAAGAGGTAAAAAAAATATTTATAATTCTGACCAATCAGGGTTTAATCTAGAGGTTCACGCTGGCCGTACTTTATCAATCATAGGCACCCAAAAAGTAGAATGTCTAGCACAGTCGATAAATTCTTTAACACATAGTTATACAATTCAGCCAATCGTTTCAGCAGATGGAAAACTACACTCACCTTTGTTAATAGTTTTAAAAGAACCTGATCGTAAATTTGGACCATTGGTACAATCTACTATTTATAAAGCAGATAATATTTATGTTTTACCTTCAAAATCAGGAAAACTAACATCTGATATTGTAACTGAATGGTTTAAAAACGTTTTTTTACTTGCAGCTGATACGGATAGTTTGTTAATTTTAGATTCTTGGACTGGACAAAATGAAAAAGTGTTTGAAAAATTGGATACAGGTATGAAAAATATTCAAATTAAAACTATACCTGCTGGAACGACGGGAATGATACAGCCTTTAGATGTCTATGGATTTAGACCTTGGAAAAATTTTGTAAAAAACTTTTCAGATATAGTTGTGTTGTACAATTTTAGCATTAACTTACATTTACGTAATAACATTTTTAAATTACAATCTCTTATGCATAACCAGTTTTCTTCACCACGATTTACAAACATGTTCAAATATGGATGGTACAAAAGTGGTTACGTACTTGAAAAACCAAATAGTTGGCAAACCCCTGTTCAGTATTGTTTTCAACATACTGATGTTAAATGCCACTTTTGTATGCTATTTGGGATTGTCACATGTGCATGGTGCACCAAATGTCTTTGTATAAACCACTTTTTTGCTCTTGACAATGTCGATAAACCACACTATTGTAAGCAATACGTTAATTCCACTTAAATATTAAAATAATAATAGTAATTTCATTATGAATATTTTATATTTTAAATAATAGTATATTTTTTATTATTTCGTGTTACTTTTGTCTTCACTAATTTTATGATATTTAAACGAACTCCACTTACTATAAAAAATCTTTTAAAATTCCAAACGGCCCTTTTTATGGCCAAATGATGTGCAAAATCCGATCGATAACCTCCACGCGGTGCACATTAGGTCACGCTAATGTCGACGGTTCTTCAAAAAGTAATTTCAAATCACAGTTACTGTTATTCTCAAAATATTTAAGGTCAAAAGATTTTTTTCAACTTTTTAAACCTTAAAAAAAATACAAAGATAATACAAGAAAAGTATAGTCGTTGTTAGAAAAAAAAGCTTGCGAATGAACATTTTATTTGAAGAAGCTTACTTCCAACGAGTTGGCTGCGGTTTTATTTATTTCTATGAAATTTACAGGTTTTAACTCATTTTTTATACAAAAGTTTTATTACAAAGTAAAATTTTGTTGACCTTTCTTTGGTTATGATCTTTATTTTCCTATAGAAAAGCAGCTGATGAAACTTGCTCTACCCAGGGCTAGGTGAGTTAGCCTGCTTAGGGGTTGATAGGGATGGTGTATAAGGGATATAGTGATTTGTGGGGATCGGTTATATCAGGTTATAAATGGGTTAGCCTATCCGGGTTGAGAAGTTAACCTTCTTGTGAAAAAATAATTAATCAAACTCGCTCTACCCAGAGTTAGGTGGGTTAGCCTGGTTAGGGGTTATTAGGGGTGGTTTCTACCCCTTAACAGTGGATTCGGCCAAAATAAAAAAACACGGGTTCAATATTTTTTAGTGCTCTAACGATGTGCCAAGTTTGGTTAAAATCGGTGAGTGACACTTGGGTAGGGTTACTTGTGAGTAATTTCTGTTTGGCCCGATATTTATGAAGTATCAAAAATTTTCGTTTTCATTATAAATAATTATTGATTGCTATATTTAATTATCTAACAAACTATAAATCGTAGCACAATAAATGTACTTTATAATGGTATATGAAAGTTATCATTTTATACTATTTAAGTCATAATTAATTATAAAATTATGATTGGTCGCATAATTTTGCATGCAACTATAGCTGTATGACTTTTACCAACATTTTCATGCGAAACTTAGCTATTATATAATAATATTAAATTATTGTAATTTGTAATTTTGCTCAATATATAGATTCAAAGTGATGTAGAACCAGCTATATCAGATCTGCAAGGTCGAGTACAAAGAAATAATCAAACCATTCAACCACTAGTATTGGCTGTAGGTGAGAAAGCGAAGATAAACAATTACAGTGTAATAATTAATAAGCAACAATATACACAGAGCAATCGCTTAAGTGCGTTTGAAACTGCTTTACAAATTTACTTTACCTTCGACTGTTCTTATTCAGAAAATTCGTCTAACTTGTGGCTTTTTGTACAAAAATGTTTATTGGCCTTCATCTTCCTACAGATTTTAATAATTTATCCATTCAGATTTTATAAGGACTAATTCAAAGCGCCCTAAGAAAGTAAATTAATTAGTAAAATAAAGCAGTGCTATATATGCAATGATATTTTCGATGAAACATCACTATTATTTAAATATTAAAATCTTTCATAAGAATGCTTATAGTTTTAGATGTATTTCGATGAGTGTACTAGATGTTATACAAGTTTTTGATCTCTATTAGCTCATGTAAAAAGACAGCATAGCATAGAAAAAAATATTTCAAATTCATCTGTAGAATCAACTAAATAAATACAACAACAAAATGACACTTCGAATGTTTTTACAAATTGTACTGCAATATCCGATTGTACTATTGATTATTGTGATAATTATAATAGTTACGATAACTCTTATTTTGAAATCTTAGATAATAACAGTTCGATCCCTGTTGATATTAGTGAAATTCATGCGAGGGATATGGAGCACGTTAAAAGTAACTATTTAGAAAAAATAAGTATTTCGTACGTAGCAAACGTATATAAATACAGGGATATCAGTCAAAGTAGAGTTCAATCTATAATAAATGATACAGAAAACGTTTTCAAAAAGTTTTTAAGTAACATACAATCAGAAGTTATTAGTTTAAATTTAAACAATTCGATAAAAGAAAAAATTAATCTTATTATCAAGTCTTTTGATACTTTTTTAGATTCTTTCGACAGCGAATATAAATGTTTTAATCGGTTTAAACAACTTAAAATTTATGTTGATCCTAAAAGTATTGGCGGATATGTCGTTATTGGCGAGAGAAAAGAATATGAACGAAAAGTTCTTATTGAAACTGTTATATTCAATTTATTCCTATGAGAAAAGTTTTAAAATTTTTTTTTGAGTTACCTCATGTTTTTAATGAAACTATATCTTATATTAACTTTTTAAGATCAAATAATTTAACTACTTCAAACTTTGTTCAAGGAGAATACTGGAGAAACAAATGTACTAAATATGAAGATAAATGTGCGTTGCCAATAGTAATGTACTATGATGACTATGAAAATAATAATTTTTTTGGATCGCACAAAGGCTTAGCAAAAACTGGAGCGGTTTCTATAAACATACCATGTCTACCAGATAAATATTAATTCAAATTAGATAATATTTTTGTATTTTGTTTATTCAATTCACTAGACAGACAGCAATTTGGAAACAAAATAGTTTTTTTTTAATTTCTTAATTAAATAATTTTTATTAATTAAAAAATCATACCGCATAAAAAGTACTGAAGAGAAATTTCCACATGTCGAGGAATTAAATTATAATACAATAAAAACTAAGTAATTGGTTGACACCGAATTTATCTACTAAAAACGAGACAACACAAATATCAACGGAAGTTTTGCAAGTTAATAAAATCTTCTTTTTGCTATGATCTAGAATAAGTGATAGGCACTGCTACTATAAAAGGATTATTGCTATGAATACGAGATATTTGCACTATTGTCTTCTTTTCGTAAAAAATGTTTAAGATGCGAGAAAAGAAAAACTAGTGCCGATATAAAACAGAATTGCCTAGAGTACTGTTAAAGCATGCTGCATAACTCCACTAATAAGTGCAGTCTCGACTACTTCCTTTTGCGTATAACAGTTAATCTAGAAGAAGAGTAATAGAGATGGGAAAAAATACAGAAAACTTTAAATAAACTTTATTGATTTTAAACAATGATGAAAAATTGTATTCAAGTCAATAAATTTTGTCTAAAAGAAATTATGAAAGAATAAGTTTTTGATTAAAGTACTTGCCAATTTTAGCTACTTCAAATAGTGATAGATTATAAAAAAAAATACTGAAAATAAAGTATTAACTTGCTTATGTATCAAATATTGAATTGTACCATCAAACATGTATTATGTTCTGTCGTATATAACACCATTACAATTATATAAAAAATGTTAATATTTATATTATATCAAGTATTAAAAAAAATAATTTATATATGTGATGCCGCGAAAGTCAAAATTATCCAAATTGATAAATCACTGAGACATCAGATTCTCTAGAAATCGATTAATTTGTGTTATCCAGAGGAGCTATGTTTTATATTCATATATTCAAACTAAAGCAAATAGTAACAAAAAAACTATAATCGTATGATATCAAAACAGTAAATTCATAAATTCGAATGTGTCGCTTCAAACGGTGCTCATGTATAATATGAAATAATCTAGAATATATTATAGTATGAAATAGTCTAGACATTAAGGACACAAAACTAATAAGAATGGTATTATTAGAATGAGCAGTAATAGAATTAAATTCATTCTGAAGTGTGATTATTGAGGGCATGCGTTTTTGAGTTTTTATATCAATAACCCAATATTAAAATTGAAATATTAAGAGAGTCCAACCTTTGTAGAAGCAAATGAAGTCAAATCAACAACTCCATAAATCCTTCTTGTAAACGTTTCGTTGGATATATTCCCAGCCTCTTTAGTATTTTTTTATAAGTCAAATATTATCACAAAAACATCACATAGAATATATATAGACTGTTTGATATGTATGTCTCGTGTCGTAAAATTGAGTCGTCACATTTGATTGGTAGTTTTTTTATCAAATAATGTTTCTGTGATAACGATATTGTTACTATTATTATGACTTCAAGAACTAATAATATTCTGTGATAATATTTGCCTGATGAGAAAGTACCGATCAGGTTAAGAATATATATCCAGTGAAATGTTTATAAGAAAAATATATGGAGTTGTTGATTTGATAATTGATTTTATGGAGGGTTAGTTTTCAATTTTAGATTTTCAAGTTAGACCATAAATTGTGAGAGTAATAAAATATATATCAATATTGTATCAATAAAGCTTATAAAATTCATTGTCTATTATTACTTAAATTGTTGAATAATCAACCGTAAAGATAAGTCTACAGAATTGATCATACAATCAACAAAAGAGAGGTTATGTTATTTCACTCTAATGAATTTAGATATTGAAAGTTGATAAAACTATTTCGTTGCGCCGTTATATACCAATATTTCTTATTCAAATAAAGCACAGATAAATTGAACTTGATACTTTATAAATATAATTTAAATAAACTAAAAATCGATAAATGCTTCCGAAAAATATAATTAGCTAAAAGTTATTTAATTTAAATGAATGATTTTATATTATATGGTTGTGGAAAAATTACAAGTTATTGTGATTCATTTTATATCAATAATTACATATATCAATAAAAATATAAAATATAAAATAAGGAAAAAATGAATACGCTGTTCAAAAATTTTATTTACATTCAAAGTTATGAACGTATAGTTGTAGAATATGTAAATTCCTTTTTCCTTAATATTTTGAAATTTTACGAGAGTTCACCAAAAGCAACAAGCTCCTATTTATCCTTTTTTAAATTTCTCTTTTCGTATTCCAACCTGTAATTAATGATAAATATTTGAAATATTTGAAAATGTTAGGCATGTGAATAATGATTATAAAATATAAATGGTCAATAATAACATACGGTATTATAATTGGTATAAATTGATATTTTTCCAAACGAAAAATTCCAAAAATTATACAGAGATTTAAATAAATAAAGCTCTAAATGTGCCTAATCATCTGTAGAAAATTGTGATGATTTTTACAGTAATAGCTGAGAAAATTCGTACATATTGTATCGTGTGTGTGTATGTATATATGTGTGTGTGTGTGTGTGTGTGTGTGTGTGTGTGTGTGTGTGTGTGTGTGTGTGTGTGTGTGTGTGTCACACGATCCCAAGTTAATATTTGCAGAAATTTTTAAAGAAGTATAAGTATTGGAAACTCGCAATTCTCTTACTACTTTATATTGAACAGATTCCTACATACATTGATTTTGATAATTTTATAATTTATTTTAATACTGGAATGAATTAGTTCATATAATTCTTCAAAGACTACAACTGATATTTAGGATTTTCAAATGATTTCTAAAATATAAATATGTTTTGGTCTGACTTTGTTTTACTATAAAAAGGCATTAAATCGACATAGTTATTTGAAATATTTTTTAATTTTTTAATAATTAAGTTAGGAAAAATCAAAAAACAGATTTGGAAAGGGTTTTAAAACTGTCATATGCAAATATTTATATTTATAAAATCTTTACGTCACTTCGTTGTCAAGTTTTCACCGCGATAAGTCAATCGCTTAGTTATTTTATTATAGTGTACGAAATGAAAAAAAAAAAAAAGAAACATTTTTTTCGTAAAAATATTATAAATTATGTCCTTTAAACCATCAAAATAAACTTGTTAACAATCTTCTCAAGAGATCCATCGCCAACACCAGCCAACTAACGAATGCCCAAATAAATTACCATAATTATTTCAATCATACTGTAAAACAAATACAATATACTCACTAGAGTATACTGCTGTTTATTACATATATATATAATAGCTAATAACATCAACATTTGCCTATTATCTCAATACGTGAAACAGATTGAAAATAAACTTAGAGTAATCGTAAAAAAAAACAAAAAAAAATAGTTTTAAATTTTTAAGAGCATAGAGAAGATAAAGGTTTCAAAGTAGTATTAAAAAACATGCACCGTTCAGCAAACATCGAAGAATTAAAAACTATATAACGATCGATTTACTCTCATTATGTCTCACTCTCCTAATTATCATTACATTATATTATTATTATTATTATATACACAATTACAATTATTTTCTATATACACGAATGTACTTTTTTTCCTAGCAGCCAATAAAGTAAGTATGAGAAAGTAAGATAGAGCGTATAGGCCACCGAATTTTGATGATCGAGCGAGACAAGTTGGAGAGAGGAAGGAGATCCCTTCCGCGTGAGTTGTAGCTATTGAGCCGAACTGCGAACGTATACCCATCTTATCCGTACCACGTGCGTTTCTATTACTAAAAAGTTCGCGGACTCTTTCGTGCGTATTTCGCTAGGGTTGATTCCTGTAATCAAACCGGTTACTGGTGGCGTGCATCCAATGCCGCACACACTGTTGCTTGCACTCGAGGCCGCGAGCGATCGTCTGTGTCTTGCGCTGATCGGCGAGATCTTTCTACTTCAGTGCTGTGATCTTGTTATCATTGTAAGTTTATCTACGTGAGCGCGGGTAAATGAAATTATAAGTGACATATATTGTTGAAGATAAAAGCGTTTTGTGTTTATTTAATTCAAATAAAATTTAGTGGAAGAATTCAACGCTAAGTCGTGTAGACTCGACAAGACGAAAGACTCGCAGCTGGCAGCAGGCCAAGCTCTAGGCGTGTCACAAGTGTTTACCAGTAGCCTTCATGCCCTCAGCGGAGTAGCACATGCCCTCGGAAAATTGCGTAGGAAGGGGAAATCCCTCCCGCGAGGTCCGAGGAAAAGGGACGCAGAGGATGCGAGCAATAAATACTAATGGTTATTGGGCAAGTGTAAGTTTCCTCAAACAATCAGATTAGCGATCGAGCTAATATAAAGGTAAAATAACAAAATAAAGGAAAAATAAAAAAGTAATCTGTGCGAATTGCAAAGGAAATCACCCGGCTAGCTATAAAGGATATCCAATACGTAAACTTACAGCAAATATTATTTTTTAGACTAGAAGACAAAATATTCAATCAAAACAATACATAATTTCAGCAAAATTTTAATACTGATATCAACAGAGTCAGACCAAATACTACATACGCCCCGGTAATTTCGAAACAAAATTATCCAAGTGAGATAGAAATATCAAAACAAACAACTGTTGAGTTAGATCAAAGTACTCGTAACATATTAGTGACGAAAACACCAACAAATTCAAAAACATGATGGAAAAATTAATGCAAAGAATGGATACAATATTCAATTTATTGACCGTACTAGTCAATAAGATGGTATAATGAACAAACTCAAAAATGCTATCTGGAAATTAAATAGTCTTATACAGATGTATCTCGAATTAAGTATATTATTAACTTGTAACGGTCCTTTCTATGAGCTCTTAGACTGTTTTCTTATTTTCACTGTATTATGGCAGCCTGCTAAACTCATAAATCTACACCTATTTATTAGTATATTAAACGGTGCCACCTCACGTACTATATTACTGTATTAGAGCAAGAATCAAATATAATGACCATTTAAGGAGTGTGACGTCACTCTACTTTATGCCAATTTTTATTGTTCAATTAAAATGCGTCATTAAGAGTAATTTCAATGAACCATATGACGGGGCCCTGGCTAGAATAGCCGACCCTGTCTGGCTCGCTCTCTCTCTCGCAGCTCGCTCCTTTGCTGATGCCCTGACGAGCGTGGTGGAAATTACAAACCGATACCGATGCTCACACTGCTTCATTTCAGAGCCAATACTTGAGCAGGACATCGTCATTAGGAGCCAATTGGGAGCTAGAGCGGCTGCAGCAAGAAAAATAGAGACAGATTGACGCGTCACGAGTAGAGAGTAAGCGAGCACGAGCGCCCGCGGCGATCCACTCGTGAGAGCGAAACCGCCGGCGTTGCTCCAGCCGACCCGCGAACGGTTGGGGAGAGAATTCGAGCCGAGATCTTGAGTCATAAGGATCGATTGTGACGGCCGAGCGTGCGCACGCAAGAAAACCGAATAGTTGAGGAGAGACAAAGGAGCGAAACGACGCCGAGCAGAGTACAGCTCGGAGAGAATTTCCATCGATGCTCGAGTCATCGTGGAATCCAATTAGACCTGCTGCAAGTCTGTCTGCAGCTCCAGCAGCATTTCCTGCCTGCAGCTTCAGCAGTATTTTCTGCCTGCAGCATTAGCAGCATTTCCTGCCAGCAGCACCAGCAGCGTTTCTTGGCAGCAGCCTTCACCAGGTCAGGTTGTCTCTCTCTCTTTCTCTCTCTTTATTTGCAAGTGCGCGACGCATCGGCGAAGTGCTCGCGATCATCCGGAAGCACGGCGAAATCGGTGAACAAGGCGAGGTCCTCCTTTGTAGTCCTCTCAACTATCGTAACGTGCCCCCGTGTGATTGTCCGCACGAGCGAAGGCACGCAGCCGTAAAGGTCGACGCGTAAACCCGCGTCGTCGCTCTTGATTGTTAAACGTTGAAGAATAAACATTGTTAACAAATATCGGGAGTGATCATAGTGTGCGCCCGTCATCCCCTTCCTCTCAATTCAAAGCCTAAAACGCCAATTTAGTGACGAGGCCCATCGTCACCGTTCAGAGGAGCGAAAGAGCCTCCCTTACCTTTCCCTTTTAAATAATTTGTGACACGACGTTTGGGCAAGGGCCCTTGCATAGCACGTGGGAATTATTAAAATGTATATTTCCCTAAAACGCGTTGGTAAATTTAATTAATAGTGTTACACGGCATCCCTTGTGGGGAAAGCTGAAAAATTGGTAATTTTTAGGCTGAGAGGAACGGTGTGTGGATTGAAACGCACTTGTTGAATTTCGAAGTCAAGGAATTTGAGAGGACAAAGGCTGGGTAGAAAGCGCGCGTTCGAAGCCGCGCAAAGGTCGAACAGCGTGAGTTAGCGCTTGTTGTTGTGAGTCGCGAGCGGTCGAATCGCGCTGGTTGGTAACCCGAGCGGTTTGTTTACATTCACGCAGGCTAGCTGTGCCTTCGAAACAAGGCAAGCTAAGAGCCGCGCGGGCCGTCGAAATACCGAGTTTCAATATGAACAATTGTTATCTTTTATTTAATTTGATAGCAAACATCACCGCTTACTGTCGTCGCTGCGCTTGTGCCTGAACGGGTGTGCTTTCAGACTAGTGTTCCGAAGGTCACCGATTGTCGTTAATTGTTTTGGTTGTGAGGCACAAAGCCTAGTCGAGTAGTGTTGTTGCTAAGCGGATTACCGCTGAACAGTTGACACGTCTTTGCCCTAGAGCCCGGCTAATGTGCATGTTATGAGATTTGACTTTGTTGTGTAGTATTTGTTGCGAGAAAGAGGGAACTGTAGGATGCGAGGGTAAACACTTGGCGTAAGTCCGCCGAGGGTACCTAGTGCGAGAAGGAATTGCGTTAATCCTCAATCTTCTCGAATAGTTTTACACAGCCCGACCAGAGGTGTGTAACGTCGCACCTGAGTAATTGTAGAAAACGTTTGTTGTGTAGAGTCAGTGTATCGGTACCGAAAGGTTTTGTCGCGTGATTGCAGGTGTAGGTCACGGATCTTGCCGGTGACTCGTGTCAAGGATGGATCATTTGCCGAGAGATTTCGTAGAACAGTGACGTCACGATACCGCTCCCGGGACCGATAAATCCCGTGATGCACGAGATCTTGAGGAATCGAGGCGTACGAGCGCTGAAGTGGCACATCACCACGACCCCACCGGCTAAGCTTATGGCTATGTTACAGAGGAGCCAGTTATGCATGAATGGCACGTATGAGGACCTGCAGGATCACATGTTGCGTTATATGATCGCGCGCGAAAAACCTGAGTTGAATCTGCCGTTAGCTCCTGGAGAATTCGCGTTGGGCTTCGTTCCAGAACCGCCCGATAGTATTCTCCATGAGAAATTGCGGGAAATGACGATGACCGGAATGGTGGATAGCGAGGGGGCAGAAGATAGGCGAACGGTAAGCCCGGTCGAGCCCGTAGTGAGCTGTGGCCGATCGCGCGCGGTGTTGCGACGTGTAAAACCGCGTCGCGCAGCGGACGTAAGCCGAGGGAGAGTCCTTGAATGACTACATCAATGAGTTCCAGTGTATAGTTAGGCGTTTTGATCGCCCCCCGTCGAAAAGAGGCAGGTGAGCATCTGCAAGGAAGACCTGGACCCGACATTCGCGAGAGTCCTGTATCGGAAGTCTTTTTCGTCTATCAGGGAATTAAAACGGGAAGGCTGCAAGTATGAGCAGCAATGCGACCGACCGAGAGAAGCGCTGGCGGCCACCGCCGGCCCCTGATTGCATACTTGTGTGCAGCTTATAAGGGCGCCTCGAGATCTGGGAAGAGATCTGCTAATGCAGCAGCGGTAGAGGCGGAGAAGAAAGCCAAAATCGCCCCGGTTGAGCGATCAGAGAATGCTCGGTCGCATGCGTGAGAGAAACGGAGGAAAAATGCCTCCACGGGCGGAGAGGTCGCGGTGAACGTCTCGCGGCCGTGGCAGGGAAATACGGTTGAGCGGCGAGGCGATGGCACCGGAGGTTTGAGTGCGGGAGACGCCGCACCTTCGGCTGCCCAGGCGAATGATTCGGGACAGGCGAGATAGCAGGGTGCGATGCCGCCGAGTTTGGTTCCGTAGCATAGAGGGGAGCGGCATCGGAATAGTGGCGGGCTTGCAGGTAGTCGCCCGTTTAGTGGAATTTGTTTTACGTGCGAGGTGAGTAGACATACAAGCGCGTAGTGTCCAGGCCGGGGCACTGGAGGAAGTCGCGGAGGCGGCGAGAACGCGCCGCGATGTTTCAAGTGTAAACAGCTGGGGCATTATGCTAACGCGTGTCCAGGGGCCTCGGTATCGTGTCAGGTTTGTGATACGCCGGGTTTTGTATTTAAGGATTGTCGTACGTGTGCCGGTAATTTGAAAGCACAGGGAAACCCGCAAGCGGGGCCCAGTATTTGTTCACCGATCTCTGCGTAAATTGGCTCGAGCGAGCATGGCTGGCGTTAAAGACAATCGGCGCGCAGAGAGCATGCTTTGGCGAGCGTAATTGAGAGAGGGTTGCTCGAGATAGGCAAGGCGGCGTTTGCATTCGACGGCAACACGCCGGGCACAGGCGATAGGGCAACGAGTGAAAAGAAATGGAGGTCGGATCGTGTACGCATAGTCGAAGACGCGTGTAGTGAGCAGACCGGCTTGAGAGCGGTCTTCTGGGAAAGTCTGTCGAATAGATACGAGCGGTTGAGAGTAGATAATTCCGACAGTTAAGAGTTTTTTGAATTGGTAGGAGTGACTAATAAGTCGCGAGATTGCCGTTTGTCCGCGCTAACACGAGCGTTCGAGGGGCAGAGGTCAGACAGAGGCAATGCGTTGAGTGAGGTCCCGCGTCCAGTCAGGGGACATGGCACAGGACGAATCGCGAGGCTTAACGGGATCGGAGAAGGTCATGGTAGGAGAGCCTGAACGAACGGGGAAAAAGAGTAGGTTTTGGGGAACCGCGATGCTCCGGTCGCGGCGAGTTAGGCCGTGCCGTTGAAGGCGAAAACCCAAGCAGGACCAGCGAAGCGCTGAACAGGGGCCAAGTCGAGCAAACCGCGAACACGCCGACCTTACGCACCTTGAGCTCTCCAGCGGGTTTTGAGGTAAGGAAGCGGCGCGATGAACGAGTTGAGCCAGCAGCGATGGGGCCGCTGCGACGCTCCCTGAGACCGCCGGCTCTGGTCGATTTAACAACGAATGGGTCGTCGAAGGACAGTAGGGTCGTTGCCGAAGACGTGAGTGTACTGAAAAAGGTGGTGGAAGTACCTTTTGTTTTAGTGTAGGGGAAGGCCGAGGCAAGCTCGGGAAGCTCTACTACAGGGCAAACGAGTCGTAAGGATGTAGCACATATAGCGGTAGTCGAGAACAGGTTTTTCGTCACGATTAATATCAACGGTACGAATTACGCGGCTCTGCTTGATTCGGGTGCGCAAGTGACCGTCGTAGGCCCGGGGTTCAAGTCGCGACTGAAAACTCCGACTATAGTAGTAAAGGGAGTCTCGGGCGAAGAACCAGGTGCGCTCGGAGATCTGAAGTTGCACCTGGAGATCGGCGGAAACTGTGGAGCCTTGACTGTATGCGCGGTGGCGAGGTGCGCACACGGTCTGATACTCGGTATTGACTTTTGGAACGAGTGGATGGAAGAATTTAGTATCGAGAGACGCGAATGGAGGCCGAAAGGCTCAAGAATGTGGATCCCGTTTGGAAGTAACGAGAATAGGTCGGTATACATATTTGCGGAATGTGCGGGATTGACTAAATATCGTGAAACGTAGCGAGAGCAGGTGTTGGCACTCTGCACCGTATTGTGCTGAAACTCGACACCGCGCCGGCCTTGACGAACTTGATTAAGCATATCATAGACGTCGATGACGCGCGGCCTATTAAAATACCTCTGAGACGAATGCCACCTCCGATCTTGAGCTTTGCGCAGGAGGAAACGATGTGAATGTGGCGCGCGGGAATTATAAGACCGTCGGATAGTCAGTGGAGTAGCGCGCCGGTGATCGTCAAGAAGGCAGACGGAATGTATCGATTTTGCCTGGACTTCCGTCCGGTGAATAAAGTAACTAAAATCAATGCATACCCAATGCCTAATCTCGATTCGATTTTAGACCGGCTGCGCAGCGCGGTTTTTCTCTCAAAAATTAACTTACGGTCAGCATTTTGGCAGATCCCGTTAGAGGAAAATAGCAAACAGTATACTGTGTTTGCGGTACCGGCATCAGGACTGTGGGAATTCGAGAGAATGCCGTTCGGTCTTGTGAATGCCCCCGTAACGTTTATGCGATTTATGGACGCTTTGTTTGGCCCGGAGTACTCGCCGAACGTATTCTGGTATATGGACGATTTATTGGTAGTGAGTGCGAGTTTCGAGGACCATAAGTTAGCGGAGGTAGGCCTAGAGATAAACTAAGAAAAGTCGGACTTCTTTTGCACAAAAGTTACATATCTCGGCTACCGACTATACTGCGAAGGCCTACACCCCAACCCGGAAAGGATTCAGCCGATCCTGGATTACCCGGCGCCAAGGAACATAGAGTAATTGCGACGATTTTTGGGTATTGTCGGGTAGTATGCGCGATTCATCGAAAAGGAAAGCGATATCAAAGTACTACTCACGAAATTAATCAAGAAGAATCAACCGTGGGTGTCGGGCGACGAGCAGCAGGAGGCGTTCGAGCGGTTAAAAGGAGCGCTCATGAAGGCTCCTGTGCTCGCATGGCCAGATTTTGAACGAACGTTTTATCTGCGCTGCGACGGTTCTTCGTACAAGGTAGGGGCGTGCTTGGTGCAGACATTTGAGGATGGTGAGCACCCGATTTGTTATGCGAATCGCATGCTGAACTCACAAGAGCGTCGGTATACGGTTAGCAATATCAAATTTCTAGCGGTTCGCTTTCCAATCAAGAAGTTTAGGCCGTATATCGAGAGGTTTCATTTCGTGGTGGTGACGGACCACAGCGCGTTGACTAGGTTGTTGAATAAGTGAGACCTCGTGGAGCGACTCGAGCGATGGGTGCTGGAGTTCCAACAGCTTAATTGCAAGATCGTGAACAGGAAAGGTGCTTTGCACCGCGTCCCAGATGCACTCTCCTGTGAATTCGAAGACGCGGCAGAGGTCTGCGAGTTCTCAGCTATAGAGAATTCTTGGTACCTGCAAAGGCGCCAGGAGGTTCTCGAGCGGCCTGAGAAGTGCAGAAATTGGAAAGTGGAGGATAATTTACTGTACAGGTACATGACAAATCATCTGCTCGACCCAGTTATCAATCGCAAAGAGTGTTGGTGACTCGTAGTTCCGCTCGAGTATAGAGAAAGGATGTTGCGAGATGCGCACTGTGCGCCGTCCTTAGGGAATTTTGGACAGGAAAAAATTTATGATCACGTAGCTCGCGAGTACTACTAGCGAGGCGTCTGATATGACGTGAAGAGCTTTGTTGACCAGTGCCAAGAGTGTCAGCGGTACAAGGTCGAACAACGAGCGCCTCACGGGTTGATGGAAAGCGCTTGATTGGTGGTCGCGACGGACGTGGTGGAGTTGCCGAGAAGTAAGAATCGTTACCGGTAAATTGTAGTTTCTCAGGATTTGTTCACGAAATGGGTAGAGCTTAAACCGTTGAGTTCAGTGGACGGAAAGTCGCTTGCACGCGTATTTGAGGAATTAATATTGCTGCGATGGGAAACACCGAATTACCTCGTTAGTGATAACGCGAAGGCGTATCAGAGTAAAGTTTTTCAGGATACCTTACGCGAGTATGGCGAGGAGCACGTGTTCTGTTCCCCCTATCACCAGCAGAGTGATCCGGTGGAGCGAGTGAACAGAGTCCTGAAGACTATGATCGCTATTTTTGTCGATAACCATCACAGAGGTTGGGATAGATATTTTCATGAGCTTAGGCCCGCGATAAATATCGCGACTCAGTCCTCTACGAAAGTTTCCCTGGCATTTCTGAACTTTGGACGTAATCCGCGGCTCGCGAAAAGCCTAAGACGTGAGGTAGAGAAGAAAGTACCCGTGATCAGAATGAGTCCTGAAATTTGGCAAGATATCTTACAGCGGTTAAACGCGCTACGCGATTTAGTGAGTAAGCATATTGAGAGCGCTCAAGAACGACAGAAGTATGCGTACAATAGGAAGCTATCGTACCGATATGCTACGTTTAGCGAAGGGGATTTGGTTTGGCGTAAGCTCCATCCGTTGTTGAATGCGGCGCTGGGGCGAAACGCCAGTCTACAGCCTGAATTTGGAGGTCCGTATAAGATAGTCAAAAAGATTTCGGACGTTTTATATGAGTTGGAAGTAAAAGATAAGCGACAGGTCCCGATGGCGCACGTTAAAGACTTAAAAAGATACGTTCCGTCGCGAGTCGTGGGCCAGATCCAGTGATTATAGTGTCGTTTAGAGTGAGATGTCGAGTCGTGTTATGTATTAATGCATGTTTTATTGGTTTCTGCTCTTTCTTTGATGTGTATGTAGTGTGATTGTTAGTAACGGTGTTGGTTTTCTTTTACAGATGGAACAGCGAACGGGAGAGTCGATGTCCCCGACACCCGAGGTCGCAAGTCCTATCGGTTTGGCCTCGGACGGTCAGGTGGATACGCTCGAGCTCGGAATGGTGGTGAGCGGGGCTGAGTCCGAGAATTCGCTCCCTCCGAACTTGGGGGATTGTCCCAGTGAGGCATCCTTCGAGAGTAGTGCCGTGGAAGGTGCTCCTCGAGGAAGGCTCCGGGAGAGGGAGACTGAATAGTTAGAAACCCCATTTTCGCCTGTATTGACCACCATGGCAGATGAGCTTTCTGCGCTCCGCTTTGCGCGCGTTGAGCCGAAGCTCTTGACCCCCGGTGGAGTCCGAAATACAAAAGAGAATATAATTATGGAAGCGGACAGCGTAGTAATGGAGTACGAGCTGGAGGAACTTCTACTGCGAAGTCCAGTAGCTCTCTCCGCTAAGGCTGTCCCTCAGATGGAAAATCTTGAGGATGTTCCCGTGAAAGAGGCAACTGACTGAAGAACGGCGAAGATCTTGGTGGGAGGATTCACTAATGGGCTCCTAGAAGTTATCGAAGAGGAAGAGGACGCGCAAAGACCTGCGGAGGTGGCAAAAGTTTTGGTCCCCGTGAAGCCTGCGGAACATGTTCCTGGCCCGTTGGAGTGGAAACCCTTCCATCTCTAAGACTTAGATCCGTGATTTTCTTTCCGGTGGCCACCTTCAGTGTCAAATGTCCCACCAGCAGAATATTTAGAGGATAAACAGCGACGAATAGCAGAAGCTCAGAGAGGTACGGGCCGAAGGAGACGACGCCGCAGAGATCTAGATTTTTCTTTTGAAAATCTATTCTCTCCGCTGAATGAGGGACAGACGACTGAAGAAAGAAGAACGGCAGCAAGAGAGAGAATGATGGCGGACGCTTCTTCGATTCCCGGCTTAGAGCAGGAAACGTGGTCCATCGTACCCTAGCTCGGCCGGAAGAGTAGAAAGGACGGACAGCCGATCAAGTTCCGTGGCTATCTCATTTGAAGCTGTAAATGAAGCCAGTACTAGTTTCAGCTCTAAATCAGAAGTGCGCGAGCAAGAGAATTCTGATAGCACTCTGACGAGTTCATCGGCCTCGGAAGGAGAAATTTCATTTAGCATTAGTCATTTTAGCCCTTAGTCCAAGAGTTAAACGTAAAAACCGGCCATCAAAAGCTAGCCGACTGCGGTGGCACGTAACAATCGGCCGTAGTCGTCAGTTGCCAGAAGAACAGCAGAGTATAGCTGGAGGAAGACGTCCGGGAAGGCCTGCACAGGCGATCGCAGATGAAAGGTCTGGTCGAAACGAGGAGGTGACCGAGCGCAGGACGGACGAGGAGCGGGCTGCCACGCGCAGCACTGGATTACAGCTTCCGCTGCGTGGAGGACACTAGATACGTACCATTGATGGAGCGATGCCAACCCTGGAAATCTTTCCATATCACACCCAGCTCGAATGGGACCAGCCACGCACGATCGCTCCGCCCCAGGAACCTGTCCGATGTTCGAATGAACCTGCTTCGGTATCAGCGCCGGCAAAAATCCCGGAGCGTGAAAGATCTATAGAGGAAACTCCGGCGAGAGATCGAGAGTAGGCGGTGTTCACCTGTGTGTGCCGGACGAGCGGGATATCGCGGGCTTCCCTATTCTAACTTTCTTCGACTCGTGCTGTTGCACCGCAGAGGCCGCAGCCGTGGATGGCTGTTAAGCACCTTTTTGCATGGTTTGGCCCCGGTACCGTTCGACGTAGATCGGAATGTTGTGCCGTATCTCTGTTTTAATTGCAGAGCCGGTTTCCATCCGCGGTCGCGGTGTCCAGAAGTGGGCAACCCCCGAATATTCTACCGCAATTGTGGGTGCTATGATGTGTCCAAGAGCAATTGTGAGCGGTGTGCGATTGCATATCGAGCATATATTATGACTCGAGTGCAGACGGCTCGTAGCTCGGGCATTCCGCCCGTACATTTGCGTGGTGTGCTCGACGCTCTCCAACCTCGAGCGATCTTAGAGTCCCTAGCGAACACAGAACCAGCGCCCTTGACTGAAGAGATGGCCGGAACCGATGCAGCGCCTGAAAGGCGAAAGAAGGTGCGTCGGGGAGGGAGGAAGAAGCGGGCTCGGATAGAAGCTGCTCGGGCGTTAGTCGCTCGGCGTGAAGAAGAGGTTGGAAGCGATCCTCTTGTCTCGGGAAGAGCATCGGGCCTAACTAGCCTCTAGCTTTAACCGCAGGGATGAGGACGTGGCTCGCCGTCGTACCCCTCCCGTGTTGGAGTCACAGGAGATTGTTGTCGATCCGCCCTCCGCCGAGTTGGTCCCGAGCTCTGGCAACCCGGAAGCAGGGCCCTCCCAGGATCAGGTGTAGTTTGACGTTTGTGAGTAAAGTGTTGTTTGCTAGACTTTTGTTTCATTTTATTGTTTTGATTATTTTCTTGTTTATATGCATGTGAGGGTTGAATGAGGGCCGAAGTACGCGTGGCTTCGACGCGTACTGGCGAGGTGGAGAACCGTTTCTTTCCTATTTATCATTTCCTTTTTACAGGCGAACGTTCGCTTTGGGCACTCACGAAGAAGAACGAGATGATCGTCAGTCGATCGTCAGGGAGAGATCGATGACTTGGGGGAACTGTGACGGGGCCCTGGTTAGAATAGCCGGCCCTGCCTGGCTTGCTCTCTCTCTCTCTCGCAGCTCGCTCCTTCGCTGTTGTCTAGTCCAGCGTAGTGGAAATTACGAACCGATACCGATGCTCGCATCGCTTTATTACAGAGCCAATACCTGAGCAGGGCATCGTCATTGGGAGCTAATTGAGAGCGAGAGCGGCTGCGGCAAGAAAAAGATATGTATATGTGTGTGTGTGTATGTAACTGTATATTGACATGTATATCAGGATAAAAACTGATAAATGCAAAAAAACTTTGAGAACTGAGACTAATAGAAGCAATGAATTATTCAGTATGAAATGTTACCTCGAGATTAAAAAGTCGAACTATATTTATTCCACCCATCAGATAATCCTGTGGATTATATCAAATGAGGAAAAAATTGACATATTTGCAAATTACTTATACACAGTATTCAAACCTCATTAAAGAAAAAACATGTAACTAGAAAGAGTTACCTTGCTGAAAGACTTTTGTGTCCATGGCAGTAGATCAAGTGAAGCAGTTAAAATAAAGGAAGTATTACAATTAATTAAAAATATAAATAAAATAAAGCATCTGGTTTGATAAAATTACAGGAATAACGATCAAAAAGTTACCTACAATAGCAATAAGATATTTAACAATTTAATCCATGTTTTCGTCTATTCTATTTTTTCATTGAATAGAAAGTGGTACAGATTATACTGATCTCTAAACTCGGTAAATTATAGTCTCAGAAATACAACGTTTTTTAGTTTTATGTCAAATTTAAATCTGATAAAAACGTTAGATATATTTTCTCATACTTTATACATAGAATCATTTGCCGCAAAGAGTTTTGAAAAATATTATCTTTTTGAGTGATTCATTTAAATAAGAATTTTGTAATCAATCGAAAATGGCAAAAGAAAAAACATTTGTAGTTTTTCCTCTAGTATATTATCAGCCATTGATTTTGTTCAGGTTATGGCGTATACACATGCGATTATTTATTGCCATTTTACACTAGGAAATTGAAGTCTGACCTTTTTCATCCAGTTTTGGCATAGACCTTAAAGGGTACGTAGAAAATATCATTTTTTCAATGTTATTTTAACTGTTATTCAGAAGTAGTAACATGGACATAATAAATTCTGTTTCCATTGGGATATTTTTTGCCGTCAGTCCCCTTGCCTCTTATATTTAGGGTGCTTGATTCACGTAAATTTCCTTATTTATTTACAACAGATATTCAAAATTACCTTCATTTGATTTTGAAATTTCATTTGAAGAAATAAATGTAAACGTGTTTGAAAGTGCTGAACTGTTATTAGCAAAAAGTTTCTGTGAAAATTGCTGCGGAAACTTAATTAACACGAATCTTTCATGTTCGCTAAAGTTATTAGGCGTTTCTTGAAAATAGAACTTTTTATGAAGTCCCGTAAAGAAAAATCTGGAGATGCCATGTCTGGCGACCTAGAAAGTCAGTTAATAGGACCTCTCATTCTGATCTATATCGTATTATAATTTTCACCTAAAATTTTCATATTACCCGTGCTAAGTGTGACCGTACTGCATTATTTTAGAGTGACATTTTTCATCTTGTCATTGAATTTAGATTTTAATACATAAAATACTGTCTTGATTCCCTTATAGTTTAGTCATACACTAATTGAGGAATAATACGAATAATATTTTGGTAGCTTGGGAAGAACTACAAATATCCGAAGAACAACTCTGTATGTAGTAATAAAAAAAGAAAATTTAATACCAATATCAACAGCCAAATCTCCTTACTAGATATAAATAAAATACAGGACTTGATAGATTTTGCAATCATTAAAGGCTTGTATCGTAAACACTTGTCTTGCCACTATTATTATCAATTTCAATTCAACAACTAAACCAAACTTAAAAAATGGCCATATTTTTTACGGAAAAATATCACACACGGGTTGGTAGATAGAGCAATTAAATTTTCAGATAAACGTTTTCATATTGGAAACATCATCTTAGTTAAAAGGTTGTTAATAAAAATCAGTTATCCTTGTTCATTTATTAACAGTATGATTGAACATAGACTAAATTTTTCAATAATATGACTAACCGTCATACGAATAATAGTAGTAAATTTATTTTTTTTATTTATTTATGATTAACTAGAGTACATATACATAATTACACAGAATGATCGTATATATACATTACAAAAATTTTTTACAAAATTTGCAATTCAGCAGAGGAAAATTTCCTGTTCGTCAGTCTTACGACGAGAGGAATCTAAACCAATAATAATTTTGCTATGTATTGATGATCTTAGTTTTAAAATTCAGTCTATATTTCATGCAATAATTATAGAGTCATACATAAACCGATTAACAAGCTAAACACTATTGTTAAACTATGTAAAAAGTCTGTTAGTGAAAGGATGAGTGTGAAGCTGTATATAAGTTTGATTATTTTCATTGCAAAATATCATACGTAGGTCAAACTGATTGATAACTGAATCTACAAATTAAAGAATATAAATATAACATCATCAATAATGATAACGCATTAGTTGAATACGCTAATAAAAACAGCTACACTATTGATTTTGAAGGTGTCCAAACTGTCTATGTGGAGTAACATAAAACAAAAAATATGTGTTCAAATATGCTAGATGTATAAAACAAGCAATAACATGAATAGACAAATAAATATCATCAGACTGAAAAGCATTTTTAAGGACTTTGTTGATATTACACGAAAAGAATGTGATAAAAGTTGTAATAATAATAGCGCTCGATGATACATTTGCGAGTGCGACGAGATGATACTAACAAGTGAGTAATATAATTTGAATGCGGAAATGATAGCTTGATTTATATAAGCCGATTATGGATGATAAGTAACATACTTACGACTCGTACTTCAATCCGACACGTATAATTTCTACGTATTATCTCTACAATTTTAACAAATAACTTAAATGATAAAATTTGTAATAATGGAAAGGAGGGAAATAGTGAGAGCTGGAAATTAATTTAATTTTAATTATATTCAGAATTTGACTGGTACAAAGCTAAGATATTGGATTATGAAAAGAGTTATAAGAAACGCAGAATATCCGAAATGTTGCACATTGGCTTACATAAAAACATTTTAAATAGAAAAGAGGATTTACAATATATTAGTCATATTTATTAGATTTTATTAAGATCGGGATGATAGATGAAGAATATATATATATATATATATATATATGTGTGTGTGTGTGTGTGTGTGTTGAAATACTTGATTTCTTACTGTATTGTAACGTGACTGGCTACGAGCTATTCGTTTTAGCCTATAATAATTTGACTACGAGAGAAATCAGGTACACATATATACATATAATTATGTGCCATTAAAATTACATTTGCAACTTTATTGTTAATAATTTGTTGTTTTTCTGTTAATAAAGCCTAATGAGCTCAGCAAATGCTGACGAAACGTTGCTAAATATAATTAAAATTAAGTGAATTTCCAGCTCTCACTATTTCCTTTCTTTTCATTATTACAAATTTTATCATTTAAGTATTTAGATTTTCTAATATTCCTGGTAAATTATCACTTGATAACTTTGAATAGCTGTACCTATCAACATTTCTGTTGCACAAATAGGAACCAATCAAATAACCATTTATTATACCCCACCACACCATTCCTGATGATTCCTTCAAAATTATTTTTTCTAATTTCACACTCAAAGCGCACATCCAGAAAAATGTGCGCTTATCTTTAGAATTCTTCAGTGTCTCATTTTCATTAGAGAAATGACAATGAGTGATACTTAATTTATAAAGGTAAATATTAACATCGGTTCAGACGGCGAAAGGCCAGGGACGACAGGGAAAGAATAGAGAGGATAGGGACGACGCTACTAAGCGGTTTTCCTCGTCACAAGGTTTCTCTGCTTCATACATCTTAACGTCTAGATACCATGTGATATGAATTTGTTTCTCGAGGTAATTATTATATAGTTTTCTTTGCAAGTATAGTATAAAATGTGCGATACTTTTTATAATATAAATTTATAGTTTCTGCTTTTCTTTACGAATGATGTCTCATTGACCTGGCGGTCACCCTCACATCTGGACAACAGAGATTGATCCATGGCTTACAGGATCATAAAATTGTTTTTGCCAACTTTGATCCTTTATTTTTTTTATATTTGATGTAACTCGATGATATATTAACTTTTACATAATTGATATTTACGTAAATCCATCATCAACTATCGTAATTTTAACGCTTTTTACTCGTAATATCGGTCAGCGTTTGCATAATATTTTAGAATACTTCTCGCATAATTTATTAACACCTATTTTTATTTCATAGTAGTATATTATTCAACGCGATATGCTATTTTATGACAAGTGAACTATGACATGAATTAATCATTATGTAATTCAAATCAGAGAAAAAATGGGTTGTATACGATGAAGTTTATTTTTTGTATATGTTTGATTATGTATATTTTTGTATATGTTAGATAACTTATTCGTAATGCAATAAATCATTTACAGTATGTAATTGTATAGTATGTGAATATCATAATTAAATTATTATAAAATAACATATGACTTCAAACAATAGATTACTGTAAAATAAGAACAACTGTTAATGGATTAATATTCGAAAATACTGTAGAGATACTAACCGACATTAAAAAGTGTTAAAATTACAGTAGTTGATAATGGTTTCATGTGAAAATTGATTATATAAATTTAATATTACGTCCAGTTATACAAAATTTTTGAAAAAATGAATTTATCCGCATTAGTTGTGGAGAAAATGAGAAAATGATGCTGGGTGTCAATTTAGTACAAAGTTATTAATTATTTTGTAACGGAGAAATGCATCCGTTCTCGTCTGGGTAGCTCGCAGCCGTCCGCGCAAATTATTTACTCAGGGATTCGGGAAGCAAAAGACGTTCCCACGACTGTGGGATCCCCCAATCGAACACAACCATGTTAAACGCACAGATTCGAAGTTGGGATGAGGAGTGATACAGCGGCGAATAAACACAACACCGGATTAACACAAATCCTTTACTTCTCAACAATCGATTACAAGACGGCGATCTCACGCCTATATACTATGAGCGGAACAATAATAAACGCAAATGCGAAGGTGAATTGATGGCTGGTAAGCCTGTCGATCCCTTTTTAAAACGAATTATCACAATAAATGCCCGACAAACACTTTCCGCCGTTATTTCGTCAACGGGGTGTCAGCAGATCTGCCACACTACGAATCCATCAGCTGGTGCCCGAACAGGCAAGAGAGAGAGAGAGAGAGACAAGAGAAACACGGACCAACCTCGACCTTCAGCCTCTCTGACGGCTAGAACGCTTCGCAGTCTGACGTCACTGGTGCGCTCCTTCTCGCTGACCGCCTCGTTGGTGTTATTGTCGACGCTCGTTGTTCTCTCGCTTGTCCTCTCGTTCGCTCTACTAATGTTACTGCCTCAATCTGTTGTTCCGCTCGATGTTGTCGTTATTGCTTCCGCTGCCCTTAGGTTGCTCGGTGTTTGCAGCAGCAATAAAGTCCGTTGACGCGCGCACCCGCGCACCTCGCCGGTTACCCTCACGCACGGGTATCCTTTGGAACACGGGTGGATACGATCCAGCTACCATACTTTAATCCTTGTCCACGCACCGGACGTGTCTCCGAAAACGAACGTTGACGAGGTCGTGGGGCCAACTCCGGAAAACCGTTGACTTCGGTTAAATCCATGCGCGTACCTGTCTCAGCTAAAGCTCAGCAGATATTCTCCCCTTAAATTTTCGCGGTGATCCGCAACGATAGCGCTCTCTCTTTCTGTCTCTCTTCTTCTGCGCCATCTCGATCGCTCCAGCCATCAGCTCAGCCCATATATAGCACCTCGAAAACCAAAATTCAAGCATGAGTGTGCGTGTCACACGCACACACTCTCAGTTTGGCGCGGCGCGCAGACAATTGCGAGAGCCAAACGGACGAAATTGGCCTAGCCGAGATTCTCCGGTACAATTTAATTTTGTGTTTGACGATGAATATGATGTACGAGGTGTGTTCAAAAAGTAACGAGAATTTTTAAATTTCGCGGGTTTGGAGAGTCCGCTTGTATAAAATTTTTTTTTATTATGTTGATACACATGCCCCTGAAGTACTATAAAATTTTCAGCAATATTCATTGCTTACTTTTTAAGTGGCAGCCGCTAAAGTTAGACGTGTTTTTCGAGCTCGGCGATTTTCGTTTGTGAAAAAAAATGGATCAAAGAATTTGTATTAAATTTTGCGTAAAAAATGAAATAAAGTGTAGTAAAGTTTGTCAAATGTTAGCAAAGGCATATAGTGAGTCTGCTATGAGTAAAGCAAGGATTTATGAGTGGTATAAGCGTTTCCAAGATGGCCACGAAAACGTTGAAGATGACGAACGACCCGGACGCCCAAGCACATCAACAACCGATGAAAACGTGAAAAAAGTGAAAGAAATGGTTATGAACGATCGCCGAATCACAATCAGAGAAGTCGCTGATGATGTTGGCATATCAGTTGGCTCATGCCATCAAATTTTTTCGAATGTTTTGGGTATGAAACGTGTGGCAGCAAAATTCGTTCCAAAATTGTTGAATTTCGAACAAAAACAGCGGCGAATGGAAGTTGCTCAGGAGTCGCTAAATGAAGTCAATAACGATGCAGAACTACTAAAACGTGTTATAACAGGTGAAACATGGGTTTATGGATATGATGTCGAAACTAAGGCTCAATCGTCCCAGTGGAGGCATTCTGGATCGCCAAGACTGAAAAAGGCTCGACAAGTGCGGTAGAATGTGAAGGTTATGCTCACTGTGTTCTTCGATTTTAATGGCATAGTGCATTATGAATTCTCTTTATGAAATTCTCATTATGAAATCTTCTATAATAATAAGAATAAATTTTCAACCTATTCTAACCTTATTCTCGATTGAAAATTACAAAAAAAGGGAGAAATTTGATTGGTATTAAGAAGTTTTTTTATTGCAACAATAAATTCAAATTTATGAATAATCAACTTCATAACTTAATTATATTTATAAAAATAAAAGCTATACAGGAAAATGGAAATCAATTATTAATACATTATGGGAATATTCTGTGTCAAAAAATTTATTACTAATAATGTAATGCTGAGGCCATAGAAGACCACTGCTTTTTAATAAAGTTAAGTTATAATTGTTTGTTATAAAAATGATAGAAGAAACAAGAGAAGAGCAGTAATTAGTACTAATATTATAATAAAATAATAAAAAGCTTACTTTGCTTAAATAAGATATCCAGTAGTTCAAAAAGAAAAAAGGGTTAGATCTCATGAGTGATAAGCGATTAACACATAGCTAAAGCCACAGATGAAGAGGGCAGGAAGGTATTTGATTTATGAGAACTCAATGACGAGACTATCTGAGCAGACTCCTATCCGATCCTAACTGTTAACAATATCTTTCACAAAGTAGGAGGCGCTAGGTTCTATACCGTGGTCGATCTCACTATGGGCTTTTATCAAATTCAGATGCATCTAAAACATTCCCACAAGACGACTTTTAGCACGCCGTTTGGATACTACGAATTTATAAGAATGCCATTCGGATTGAAAAATGCTCCCGAAACTTTACAATGATTAATGGATAATCTATTGAGAGGATTACAAGGGAGATACTTATTTGTATATTTAGATGATATTGTCATTTAGGCGAATACGATTGAAGAACTTAATCAGAAATTCAGAAAATTAGTAGAAAGATTGAGAAAAGGATGTTTGAATTTACAAATCTCAAGGTAAAAATTCCTAAAACGCCGAATGAACTATCCCGGACATATAATTAGCGAACAAGGCCTAGAAGTCGACTCAAAAAAAGTAGAAGCCGTAAAGGGCTTCCCCCGACTTAAAAAGTTAAAAGGAGTTCGTTAGTTCTCAGGACTAGCAGATTACTAATGGCGGTTTATCAAGGATATAGCCAAAATAGCCAAACCTCTCACCAAACTACTACGCAAAGATACTGAATTCAAATGGAATGACAAAACTAAGAAAGCTTTCTGGGAACTAAAGGAGATGCTCTGTTACTTTAATTTTCCGATTTAACCAAAGGCTATATTATACGAAATGATACCTCCGGCATAACTATGGCTGGCATTTTATCCTAGGGATCCATTGAATCAGATAACCCTATGGCTTATTTTTCAAGAGTCTTGCGTGGCCTGGAATTAAACTATGAAGTTTACGAAAAAGAAGCTTTAGTGATCATACAGAGCATAAAATCTTTCAAATCGTATGTCTATACGTATAGATTAATAAACATCATTATTGATCGTCAGTCTCTAGTTTGATTCAAAACAGCTGATTTAAATACTAGAGTTCACAAATGGAGGTTTTGAAGATCCGAATATAACTATGAAATAGTATATCGACGAGGAGCTTCTAATACTGCCGCAGATGCTCTATCAAGGTATCCAGTCGAAACCCTATACGTAAATTCGATTGAAAACCAATTTTATTCCCTTAGCATTAAAGAAATTGAGTCAAAAACAGATTCTGACACAGAATCTTACTCAAGCTTGAACATTAATGTAATCTCAGGTAGCCAAAAACAAGCCCTAGAAAGACTGTCAACCCCGAAAACAGAGACCCTATCAAGGATCCCAAAACCAGTAGTTGAGAAAAGACCACGAGGCAGACTAAGCAAAGTTAAAGACCAAACACCAAATGCTGATAATAAGCCGGAAGGAAGATATTCGAAAAGAAATCAAGAAAAAATTCCGAATATAAAGAAAATAATGCAAACGGCAAATTTGAAGGTATAGCAATTAGTAAAGCTCCTACACGCCGAATTTTGGAAGAACAATCTGATAATGAATCAGAGGACTGCAGCTCTGTTAAATTAAATAATTCAGATGAGATCTATTACGATATGAACAAGAAATTGGTTAAACCCAGTACATAATTGTGATAACAACGTAGCTTACTATGTAAGTTCCGAAGGACAACCATGTGACGAGGGCGCTAAACATTTAATAAAATATAATAAATTAATTAGTAATCAGGTTTTCGAAATAGAAAAAGTAAGTAAGGTCAAGAAAAATAAAAAATATTCCCAATTTTGATTATGTATTCATGGAAGAACCCCAGAATTCATAATCCAAATAACAAATAATATCTGTGATACGCTGATTATTCTGAGAGTTCTTTTAATCGGTATAAATCAAATAAAAGTATGTTTTGCAAAGAACGAATACATTGAGAACTTAAAATGGTCAGAGTGCTGATATATTTTAGACGAAATTTTTTATAATACAGGTATTAGTACATTACGTAACGCGTGCGGGAAGTAGATGATTCCCGCACGGGTGAAGTTTGTCGCCCGAGCGAAGCGAGTGTGCGACGATCACATACTTCACGCACAAGTTACGTACACTATTTTTTCACACAAGTGCGGGAAGTTCGAGTGTAGTAGGTTTATGTAAGCAGGAAGAGAAGGAAAGGAAGTTACGGCTGGCACTCTCCCTCGTTCGTAAAAAAATATGAAAAACTTTTAAATTATTAGTTACGAAATGAATAATTATTTTTTGAGAAATATTTCTTAATAATATTTCTTTGAGAAACCCTATAGATTTTCCCGCATTTCATCCCCATGCTAATTGCGTTTTCTAATGCTCCGTGCGGAAAATAATAGTGCTCAAATTGGGTAAACCCATACTCGTCCCGTCTTTTATGACAGGCCATTAAGCGTCAGTACATGCAGTACACTGTAAAAAAGCTGCAGTTGAAAATTCAAGACTTTGTATTGAAACTTTTTTTCAACACAGTATTGAAAAACCAATACAAAATATTAAAAATTCAGTACAAAGTATTGCAAAATCGGTATATAAGTTATAATAATTTCAGTTTGTAAATATTTCAATTCGCTACTATAACATTTGTAACTCAATTACGGTCAACAATTATCATTAAATTTACTTTAAAAATAATAAAATTCTAAAGAGAATAATTTTTACAATTGTAACAAAACTCGTTCCTTTGTTACCAATTCTTTTGCGGGGTAAGTGAGGCACTTTCGCTCATGACAATTGAGGGAGAAGAACGAGGGGAGGTTGATAAATAAATTATACAAAGACAGGAATCAAATCTCACTTACAACCTATTATTATTAATAATTATTCACACTGAACATACGCGCGCATAACATAATCTAAATTACCGACCAACAAACTGCAAATAGAACAATAAACTACTTAAGATAATCACAAATGAACATTTCGCATTTCACTAATACCTAATCGCGTACTTAACCTATTACAAACTTACTTAAAACTACGCGAACTAATACCGGGTAAATTGCCCGGCACGTGGGCGCCTGGACAATTCACCAGTCGCAACTTACATCACTATAAATTAAACTTAGCGCGAACCTTCAGATAGCCGGCACGTAAGTGCCAGGCTATCTCTTTCAACGCGCACCGGTCGTCGCATCAACAGAGAGAGAGAGTATAGAGAGAAAGAAGAAAAGGAAGGCTTGACCTTTTATCTCCTGTTCCTCGCAACGTCGAGAATCCTGAGCGATGCGCTGCCGCAGGAAGTACCGGGTGTCGTCACTGGTCAGATCGTCGCTAACCGCTGTCGCTGACCAGGTATCCGTAAGCGACGTTGACTTTCCTAGCAGGTGGGCTGGCTGCAGTTGCTGGCAAAGCCGTTGCCGGTAGGGTTGATCTTCCTTCCTTCCGGCTATCCCAAACTGCTCTCTCTGCTGGGCTCGGAATTCCGCACTCTAGTAGGACTAGGCTTCGACTCCCTCACTCTAGTAGGATTCGGCTGCGACTCTCCTCACGCACTCATTCTTGCGCGCATCTTGCAGCTGCTCAGCGGCGCTCGCTCCTCTCCCTACCTTGACCTATTAGTTAGGCGGCACGCGACGCGTCGCTTATCGGTCACGCGTTGCGCGCCTGCCAATCCCTGCATAGGCCTAATACTCTCTCTCTCTCTCTCTCTCTCTCTCTCTTTCTCACTCTCTCTCCGCGCTCTTCAACTTTTCTTTGCGCTCAACTGCGCTGGCTCGTCCTTGGCGCTGAAACAAAAGGCCAAGTGTTAGACGCATACTTTAATGCGCCTAACGTTGGCCAACACGCCTTGCCGAGTGGGGGAGGGAGAACGCAGACGAGAGATCGGCACACAATAACGACAAATTTTAGTTTTTTTCAAAATTGAAAATTTAATACTTGATATTGAATTTTCAATACAATGTATTAAAAATTCAATATTTTCGTGTTGAATTTTCAATTTTTGTAAAGAAAATTCAATATTTTGTTGTCAGTGTAGATCTGCGTGTACCTTTACCTACTTTTACTTTTCGCACGCTTATCCTTACCTATTTTTACTTCCCGCACGTTTATCCCTACCTATTTTTACTTCACACACGCTTATCCCTACCTATTTTTACTTTCCGCACGTTTACCCCTCGCTACTTTTACATCCCGCAAGCTCTCGCAGTTCTTCCCGCACGCTAAATAACTGTGCGGGAATGATACACTTCCCGTACAGAAAAGCGTGTCGGAAATCGAACTTCCCGCACGCCGGGTGGAAAAAAAAGAATTACGAGGTCTGTTCAAAAAGTATCATGAATTTTGTATGTTTTCAAAAGGGTCTAGCCAGGTAAGATAGTGAAATCTGCCTTTGAACGGTGAGGGAAACGGAATATACCCTTTCATTCCTCATGTATAGAAACCCCTTTTCCCAAATTTTCAGACCCCTAGACCCCAGGGGGGCCGGCTGAGACGTGACTATACGCTTTTCAGTTTTTTAACGATGTCTCGGTCAATTTTGAAGCTAGAAAAAAAACAAAAAAACCAAATTGTAGGATTTTTTGAGCCCCACAAACCTATGTGACTCAAAAAATTTTTAGCTGGAAATTCAAATTTTCACAGCCTTTTGAAAACTTTAAAAATTCGTATTAAAAAAACAAAGACCGACTCACCGCTGAAAAAATATATCTTACGTATTTTTTGCACAAAAATGCCTGTGATTTTTTCCAGATTTTTAAAAGTGGTGGAACGACCTTGAAAAAAATAAAAATCTCTAAAAAACACCTTTTTTCGACTCTAGCTCTTTATAAATCAATTCTATGCTGAAATCGACTACGCCATCGTATTCTTACCAGAAATTATTGTTTTCATTCAATTATAAGCGTGATAATGTTTCTGTCTATTTTTGTGAGAGATAAATAGAACTGTATTTGTTTAATAGGTATAGAAACCTGTGGTTATCGCCGAAGAGGTATACGTTCTTTCTTTCTGGGTCTTAGGTTCCCAGCTGATTCATTTTTTTTTTTCAAAAAAAAAAAAATTAATAAGCTACCCAGTCGAAGACCATATGGGTTTGGTCAAAAAATAAATTTTCCGTGGACTTGGAACATAAGTTTGACAACCAAAAACGAGTATTTTCCACTGGTAAAACTTGCCCCACTGATCTCTTTAGACTTTCCGTCTGTATCACACTCATTATTCAATATCACATGGATTACCCGAGTACATTATTAGCATAACATACACTGCTAATTTAGTAACCGACCACAACAGAATCATAATTGAAGCCCTCCATCATGTTGAACTAAATTAATATTTGGACGTAACTTTGATAAATAAATTCAATATATTGACATTCTAAATGCTTCTGTGATAATCAACAAATAATACCAACCTGTGAGCCAGCTGATCCAAATGTATTTTTCATTCTTTATCCTTTAATCTACTCTATATTATAATACTTAATACTGTAACGGGGTAAAACCGTTTAATAAATTATGTCGCGTGATTACCTCGAAAAGACACGCGAAATTGTCAAAGCTCACTGCTATTAATACGGGAGAGCACGAGAAAGCATACGCCGGTCAACCGATTATCGTTTATAACCTAAACTAAATTGAGTGGAAGCTATGTGAGAAGAGAGAATTAATGAAAACGCTTGTTAGTGGGGACAATTAGATCTTTTATTATCTTTCTAAACTCACAAAAGGTCGGCCCGCGCGTTTGTTTACACGTACGCTCGCTCATCGGCAACACGCTTTGCCGGTACGCTCGCTGCTCTCTGTTATTAGAGCCTTACATGCACGCATCGAGAGTTAGTATTAAGTTATCATTTTATGCTCGCGATCGCGAAATCAAGCTGGCCAGCTTACCTTGTAATTGCGGGCGATCGGAGAAAATCACTGCAAATCGCACAGCACAGAACAGTCGCTTAATGTTTTATTCGCGGGACGCGAAAGCACGCACACACCGGTTTCGCCCTCGATGGCGAAACCTCACACACTCTCTCTGGATCTCTCGACCGGGCCTCTGACTCGCAGCTTGGCAGTTCCTCGGCGGCTACGATCCTAGATCACTGGCTGCTAATTGATGAAGCGTATTGATGGCTAGGGCACGTGATTCGGCGGCGGTAATAACAGAAGCGGGCGGACTCAACTACGGTCGATGCTTCACTGGTTCAAATCTTGTCGCGCGCGTTCCGTCTGCTCGCGTGCCGAATTCCTTCGTTACATATTTTTGTCCCCCCGGGAGGTGCTGCCCTCACGGACAACAATAAAACTAAGTAATTAGCGCTAACTTGACGTTTACCGTCACAGCCCCCTTCCAGTCTGGACCTATAGGGTCCTTGACGATGATCCCGTTAGCGCTATACCTTCCGAGGAGGATAAGGGGAAGGATAATAAAGAATCATAGTCCGAGTAATGGCAAATTTAAGTTTTATTGGACGACAGGGCGATGTATCAGTGGTCCTGCCCACGGGGGCAGGACATCATCACCTAGCTGGCCTCGGCGGTATCTCCTGGCCCTGGTCGTCCAATGGAGGTCGGCCGCGTGCCTCCCACCCCAGCCTCTCCTGGACCAGGTCGGCGTGTTGTCGCACGCGTGGACAGCGGTCCGTGCGAGTCACCCCGGGGTAGTGGCATACGTTGCACCCCTCCCACTGAGCGCGGGAGAGGGTGCCCCGTGGGAGCCCTCGCTCTCGGGGGGTCAGAGGCAACCCGTTCCTACGGTTCGGGGCGGACCACAATGGTCTTTCGACCGTGGAATCCGCACCCGAGGGGCCCAGAACCACATTGATGTGGATGGGCCCCGTTGTCTGACCGCCTTGGCTCCCATCCACATTAACCACCAGGGTTACCCCGCCTTCTTGCGAGCCCTGGTGCGGCGTAATTCCCGACCTGGTTTCCGGGGACGTTGTTCTGGCCCCGGCGGTCGGAGACTGGGGGAGGCTGTCGGTGTTGACACTCGCCGGGCCCTCGAGGGCCTGGCGGAGGCGCTGCTGTACGCCCCTGATCGCCGACGCGAACTGGCGACGGCGGGACACCACCTTATCCCAATAGTCCAAGTCTTCCGGGTGGTGTCCCGCGGCTGTGTACGCATCGAACTCTGCGTACACAGTCCGCTGGAGGGTGTTGAGGGTCGTCCAGCCGCGCTCGACTTCCCTCAACCCCTCGACGATGTCTCCCCAGGTTCGCCCGCCGGACGGGGGTGTCTGGCTGGTAAACCTGGGGCGCCAGGTCGCGTCGGTGGCACCCTCCTCCGTCTGGGTGCCGATGGTCGCGGTCGGGACTTTCCGGGGAATTGGTCCCTTTGGTGGTCCGGGCAGTGGCGTGGTGTTGTCTCGCGCGATGCCATGGGTCCTCGACGGCACCGCGGTTGACTCGTCGGCCGGGAGCTCTTCGATGAGCACGGATGACGAGCTCTCGTGAGCTCGCACCCGTGCTCGCTCCTCTTCCTTCTTCTTTTCGGCAAGCAGGTGGAGCACGGCATGAACCACCCCCTCGACGGCGGGACCTAAGTCCAGGCCGATGAGGGCGGCTGCCGCTTGCTCGAACTGATCGAGGGTAATCTGCATCCTGTAAATGTCCGGCGAGTTAGTATCCTAAAAATAACTTTAGATATCGAAGGTGGGCGCCTGTTCGGCTGCCCAGGGCCTTCGTCGCCGGAATTGAAGGTGGGATCCTTGGCGTCGGTCTCCCAGGTCCTTCGTTCGCCGTGTATCATGCATCCACGGTTGTCGCTTTCGGTGGTCTGCCCCTCTTCCTCTTCACGATGATGGGAGGAGGGGCTCGTGTCGTTTGTCGATGTTGTGTGGTGTGTGTAGTTCGCGCGGACTTACGAGGTCTTCCTCGTGGGCGCTTCGTCGGGTTAGTAGGAGGGATATCTAGTGGGACTCGGCTGGGGGGATTACGGCGAGTACGGCGAGGTGATTTCGGAGTTGTCGCGTCGTCATTTCGGAGTGTATTATCTGAAGTGTTGGCGCTCCCGTTTCCGTGCATCGATGTACCGCTCGCGTTAGGCGGGACGTTCATCGCCTCGGTTCCCTCGGTGGTAGAGGTCTCGTCGTCATGTCGCGTTCGGGGCCCATTTGCCGGTACATCGTCGTCTCGTCCATAATACGGTTTGAGGTCCTTAGCATGTATTAGCTCTGTGACCTCTTCCTGTTGGTTAGTGAGGCGATATGAGTTGGCGCCGAGTACCTTTGTGACGATAAAGGGGCCGATGAACTTGGGTGCTAACTTCGCGGAGATGCCCTGTGCCGCGCAGGACAGTATGCGGTTCTTTTTCCACACCCAATCACCTTCTTTGAACCTGTGGTCCCTGTGTTTGGCATTGTAGTACTTAGACTGCCTCAGGTACTCATCCGAGGCGCTCTCGTGAGCTTGTTGAATGGCGGAACGGCTCTTCTGCATGTGCTCGTTCCATTGTCCGATTCGAAGCAAACTCTCTTCCTGTTCGGCGAGCTCGTCCATCCGTTTCCGGAGAGTATTCGGGGCTCCCGGTTGTCTACCGTAATTGAGCATGGCCGGACTAACCCCGGTGGAACTATGGGCGGCCGTATTCAGCGCGAACATGAGTTCGGGTAGCGCTCGGTCCCATTCCCGATGATTCCCCTGCAGATACGACGTTATCATCGTCTTCAGGGTACGGTTAACCCTCTCCGTAGGGTTAGCCTGCGGGGTATAGGTTGGGGTGAAGGTTCGTTTTATCCCCTGATCTTTCAGGTACCCGTCCACCAACTGATTGCGGAACTCGGTGCCGTTGTCAGACAAGAAGACCTTGGGTGTGCCGAAACGTAGGATTACTCGTTCCCGAAGTTCCTTCACGATCGTCTTGCCGTTAGCGCTACGTATGGGTATACATTCGACCCAACGTGTGAATACGTCGATGAATACCAAGACGTAGTCGTGCCCTCGTGGGCTCTTTGGGAAGGGTCCGGCGATGTCGCCCGCGACCACTTGCCAAGGCATGGACCATGTTCGGTCCTGCATGAGCCCGCGCGGTGGCCGTTGCTCGACTTTGCACTGTTGGCAGACCTGGCACTTCTGGACGTATCCCTTCACATCCGAGTACATTCCCGGCCAGTAATAGGACTGGGCGACACGGGCGAAGGTCTTCTCGCGTCCTAAGTGTCCTGCTGTCTCTAGGTCGTGATTTTCGAACAGCACCGCTTTGCGTTCTTCTGGGGGCACGACGAGTTTCCATTCGTCGCCATACTGATCTCCTCCTGGATGATCATGATTCGGCTTTCGGTGATACATCACCCGGCCGACAACCTTCCAATTCGGATATTGCTCTGGTTGGCTCTCGACGCGTCGGAATTGATCCGTGTACCAGGCGCTGTCCCTTGGCTTCGGCTGGTCTATTGCGCCAACCTCTGCCTTCGTGGGCTCGAAAGCGCGTGATAAGGCGTCGGGCAATACATTGTCTGCCCCCTTTCGGTATTCGATCTCGAAAGTATGGCCTTGAAGTTGTAAGGCCCATCGGGCGAGACGTCCAATTGGATTCTTCAGGTTGTACAGCCACTTCAGGCTATTGTGATCAGTCACCACCCTGAACGGGTACGCTTCTATGTATGGGCGAAACTTTTGGATGGCCCACACGACCGCCAAGCATTCGCGCTCCGTAGCTGAGTAGTTTTGCTCAGCCGGATTAAGGACTCTGCTAGCGTACTCTATGATTCGGTCGCCGTCTCCTGCCTTTTGTAACAGGACGGCCCCGATTCCGGTAGCGCTAGCATCTGTCTCCAGCACGTACTGCCCATCTGGTTCTGGTAATCCCAGGCACGGTGCGGACATCATGAGTGCCTTAATTTTGGCGAAGGCTTGTTCCTGTTCCTCTCCCCACACATATTCGCTCCTTTTTCCTGTTAACCTCGTTAACGGTTGAGCGTGCGTGGCGAAGTCGGTCAAGAATCTGCGGTACCACGAAGCTACCCCCAGGAAGGTGCGCAGCTGTCGCACGTTTCCCGGTCTTGGGTACTCCATGATAGAGCGCACCTTCTCAGGGTCTGGCCTGATCCCTTCGCGGTTGATCAGCAGGCCGAGGTATTTGGCTTCAGACTTGCAGAAGACACTTTTCTCTCGATTGATCGAGAGGCCGGCTTCGCACACCCTGTCCAATACGGTTTTTAAGTGTCGTAGGTGATCCTCGAAACTGGACGATACCACTATGATATCGTCCAAATAGGCGAAGGCGAATTCGCCTAGTTCGGGGCCGATCACACTATCGATCAACTGCTGGAAGGTGGCACCGGCGTACGAGAGACCGAACGGCATCCGTACGAACTGGTAATGTCCCAGTCCGGGTACGGTAAAGGCCGTAATCGGTCGAGACTCGATCTTGAGTGGGATCTGGTGATACGCGCTGCTGAGGTCGAGCGTAGATATATAGCGCGCATTTCGCAAACGTCTTAATATATCTTGCATAAACGGCAAGGGATACGCATTCGGCTCGGTGACTTTATTGACCTTTCGGAAGTCAATACAAAATTTGTATGAGCCGTCCTTCTTGCGTATCATGACCACTGGGCTCGACCAGCCACTGTCGGCTGGTTCGATTACCCCTTGGGTCAACATTTCCCTTACCAGTCTATGCATTTCTTGCTCGACCTTGTGCGATACTGGATAGTAACGCTGTTTAATCGGCTTCGTATCACCGACCCGAATCTCGTGCTCGATGCCTGCCGCGCATCCCAAGCCCGTCGGGGCTCGGGATAGGGCCTCGTTGATGGTCTTCTGCAGCATGGTCTGTTGCGTAGCCGTAACCTCGGCTAGTCCGATTGTGGCTAATCTCGGACCAGCCTCCAAGCTAGCTACTTCCAGCTCCATTTTGGCCTACGATCCCTTGAACAGCAATGTGTTGTCGTCTGGATCAAGTACCGCTCTGAACAACCTGACGAAATTCACTCCTAAAATACATTCTTCGACGAGGGTAGGGAGGATGGCTACTCTCGTCGGCATCGTCAATCCTCCCACGGTGAAAGGTAGCATGGCGTGACCGATGATCGTTAACTTACGACCGTCTGGTAATCCTGCTGTTCCCGCGTGGGTGGTATCTAATCTGACGCCTAGCACGGTCGCTATTTGTAGAGCATTACTACCCATGGCTGTGGTGGAAGCTCCCGGATCATAGAGGGCCCGTATTTGGAAGTCCCCTATCTTCACCGGTAGCCACCAACGCGTCTCCTGTTCCGGGGAATATCGGGAAACAGTTTCGACGGCTCCACAGCTTTGCCCTTTATTCGTTATAGCGCTAACCATTGTGCTCTTGCGTGGTCGAGTGGCGTTACTTGTCGTCCGAGCCCCTTTGGTTCGGCCGATCGGAGTTTCCTTGAGGTTCTTCTTCGACGGTTTATTTGCCTTAGCCCGTGCCCCCGAGGGCGTGTGCGATCCGTACGTCACCGCCTCGGCTGGTCTAGGGTCTTTGGCTTTACCAGCGTCGAAACCTTTCTTCTCCGAGCGCACTCTTCCGCCACGCTTATCTTTGGCGTCAGCAATGAAGTTCTCGTCCTCGACGCCCAACACGCTCGTTGTTAACGGCGTAGGCTGTGTTGGCGGAGGCCGCGAGATCTCTTTGACGGGGTTTGGGTTATTGGATGAAGGAGTGGGATCAACCCCACCTATCCACTCCTTTGCTCGTTTCCCTTATTACACTGGGGACAGAACTTCCTATAATAACCCAGTAGGCCGCACTCGGCACATTTGATCGGCCCAGAGAACTCTCTTCCTCGTTTACGGGGAGTCTCCGGCCTTTTACTTCGGTCCTCAGAAGTCGAGCTTTTATCGGTGCGGTTACTCTTCATTTCCGCCGATATTTCCTTAAGGGATAACAGGATTTGGTTGAATGCGTCGAAGGGTGGGACTTTCTTTTCACCATCGACGGCTTCCAGACTCGGGTTAGGTGCCGCCCCCGGGGGCGTCGGTGTGTAGACGACCTGGTGCGTCACCTTTTCGAGCACCTTCTCCATGCGTTCCAATCTATCGCTGACTTCCGGTTTGTCACCGGACATGGAAGCCACTTTCCCTTTACGAGCCTTGCTCGCGTCGGTGCGGGGATGATATGCCATCTCAGGATACAAAGTCGACTGAGGGTCTGGCATCGTCCGCTCCATCCTCCGCTGATGCAAGTTGTGCTGGGCCGTCATGGCCAGGACGTTTAGGGTTCGTACGGAGTCCACTTCTGATCTCCGTATTTGGCTTTGGATTTCCGGTAGGAGGTTGGTATGAAGCAGGTCTAGCTGACTCTCGTGCGTCATCCTGGGGTTTAGCCGACTCATTAGGCCCATCAGGTTCGCGATATATACGTTCGCGGGTTCGTCTGGGCCCTGATATCGGCCTTGAACCTCTTTGATTAGACGCTGCTGCTGTTGCCTGCTAGTTCCAAACCATACTCTGGCGTCTGCCTCGAAGTCCGCGTAGGAGAACCATTCACTCCTCATCGCCTCGAACCATACAAGGGCGGGACCGGTGAGCAACTCGGAGACAGCCGTGAGCATCTCGTCTTCCGTGAGTCCAGCGCTGCTCCTCGAGTTTTCTAATCTCGTTAAGAAGGTGTCGATGCTCGCGTTGCCCTCTCCGGAGAACCTGAGCTTCCATCCCCTGACGATGCGGCCGACGTCCCTTGTTGTGGATAACGGGCTTGACGTCTGTTGGGATGACCACATGCTCGGCGGGTGGTTGCTCACTTCAGCATTAACTCCACCGAGTTGATGCTGTCCACCCTCTCCAAAAGGGGGCGTTCGGCGGGGGGTCCTGTCGGGGGCCCCCGTGGGCCTCAGGCCGGGTCCGGCTGGAGTGCTCTGGGGTAGCCTTGCGTCGTAATGGCATGTGAAGGTGTCCTGGAATGCGACACTCCTACGCGTGTTTTCGGGTTGCGGTTCCTCATTGGAACTGTTTGACTCGTCTTGCCGCGTACTTTTGTTCACGGCATTCTCCAGTTCCGTAATCCTGGTTGCTAGGTTGTTCATGTGTTCCTGCACCCTGATGTTGGTCTGGACGATCTCTTGCATTACTTGGGTAAGGTCAGACGCATTTCTATTTCGCGATTCTTGGACCTCCCATTTCCTCTCATGTTCCCTGCATCGGAAAATGAGGTCTTGTATCATAATTGCGAATGCCGGCGGGAGTTTAAACTGGTATCCTTCGTCAGTTGTTATAGTAATTTCTTTATTACTGTTAATTTTCTCTCCGCTGTCCAGGGCATTCGCGATGTTTATCGCGGTTTTTTGAACCCGCGATATTACGTCCGCACTCTGTAGTAGTTGGGCTAGCGGGTGTTCTCCTTCCTGCTCGGATGCTGTGTGTTCCTGGCATAGGGACGCAATTAGCTCCGAGCGTAGGGCGGCTCTTTTGGCTGGACTGCTGTTTTGGTGTTCGGCTTCCGCGAAATCTGCTGCGGAATAGTCGCCGAGTAGCCAGTTGTGCAGTCTTGCAGCTCTCAAGAGCTTGCTCCCGCTAGTCTTGAGCTCCAGCTGGTCGAGGTATTCTTCTATCTCCTCTTCCTGGAGCGTCCATACCCAATTCTCTACTTCAGTATGAGTGCGGTCCATGATTTACTGTTAGGTTACTTGCGGTTGACATTTTTTTTTTTTTTTTTTTTTTTGTAAAAATACAGGTATTATACGCGCGTGCGAGTGTTATATTAAAATTCGTGCGCCGAATTGAAAAATAAAAAAAATTTTTATTTGCCAACACTGGGCTTGATCAAGGGCGCTTAACGGATTAATTGCCGAAAGATCCTTTGCTCGTCAATACGCAATACAGTGATCCTGCCTATCAGGCGTACTAACTGTTTGTTAGCACGGCTGTATGAGTTAGTATCTAAAATATTGTCACGAGCGTTGTGCGTAAACACCAATAACCGCAGTTGATAATATTAAAAAAAATATGCTAACACAATACAATGTCGAACAAAATTATTCAATTGAATTAATCCCGTTTGAAAATTGCCAGTGTTAGTTTTTCCCCGGGCCAACGGGTATAATATTATTTGCGGCAATTTTCAAAATTCGTTGGTGTTTACGTTCTAGAATCTTTCGGTCGCACTCGCACGCGTTCACAGGTTTTGTTTACAAATTTTCGCCGCGGCGGGCCTTCCCAAGCTAGCTAACAGGTATTGTTTACACTTGTGGCTTTCGGTGTCGAGTGCGCACAACAACACTTGACTGCCACCTGAGCTATTGGTTGACCGAGCGCGAGGTTAATAATAAGAACCGGTGTTTTGCACAATCAAAAACACCGTAGGTTCTTTAACGTTGGGCGCCATGTAACGGGGTAAAACCGTTTAATAAATTATGTCGCGTGATTACCTCGAAAAGACACGCGAAATTGTCAAAGCTCACTGCTATTAATACGGGAGAGCACGAGAAAGCATACGCCGGTCAACCGATTATCGTTTATAACCTAAACTAAATTGAGTGGAAGCTATGTGAGAAGAGAGAATTAATGAAAACGCTTGTTAGTGGGGACAATTAGATCTTTTATTATCTTTCTAAACTCACAAAAGGTCGGCCCGCGCGTTTGTTTACACGCACGCTCGCTCATCGGCAACACGCTTTGCCGGTACGCTCGCTGCTCTCTGTTATTAGAGCCTTACATGCACGCATCGAGAGTTAGTATTAAGTTATCATTTTATGCTCGCGATCGCGAAATCAAGCTGGCCAGCTTACCTTGTAATTGCGGGCGATCGGAGAAAATCACTGCAAATCGCACAGCACAGAACAGTCGCTTAATGTTTTATTCGCGGGACGCGAAAGCACGCACACACCGGTTTCGCCCTCGATGGCGAAACCTCACACACTCTCTCTGGATCTCTCGACCGGGCCTCTGACTCGCAGCTTGGCAGTTCCTCGGCGGCTACGATCCTAGATCACTGGCTGCTAATTGATGAAGCGTATTGATGGCTAGGGCACGTGATTCGGCGGCGGTAATAACAGAAGCGGGCGGACTCAACTACGGTCGATGCTTCACTGGTTCAAATCTTGTCGCGCGCGTTCCGTCTGCTCGCGTGCCGAATTCCTTCGTTACATATTTTTGTCCCCCCGGGAGGTGCTGCCCTCACGGACAACAATAAGGTTAAGTAATTAGCGCTAACTTGACGTTTACCATCACAATACATAATATGTATATATATATGTGTGTGTGTGTTTATTAATCATTAATTGGATAATTGATAAAGTCGTTTATTTCAGGTCCAGACTATACCATGTCTACATCAAGTGTTAATGATAAATGTCCGAACTGCGGTTTATCGAAGAAGAAGATGGTCGGGAAAAAGACAAGAGTTGATACAGAGGATGAAGCTATTGCTTTGTCCGATTATTTTGCTACGACAGTCGTAGTTGGAGATACTTTATGTCAGAAATGTGGAGGCGCCGCTCGTTTTGCAAAGTCAAAACAACGAAAAGTCGAAGAAGCGCCAGCCAAAGAAAATACTCCGCAATCCAGCAGTCAAGAATCAACTGCATCTGAGTCATCGCAACAAAGCAAAATTGATCCAAGGTATAGCCCAATTAAGAAAGAAGTTATTGAACAAGAATTTATTCAGTTACCTTTGAAAAGAGTAGTTTCCACTCATGATTATTGTTGCTTATGTTCACTTAAATCAGGACTTATTGTTGTTCCTTTCGAAGCTCGGCGGCAGGCCCTTACTGAAAGAGAGATATTTATCCCAGAGGGTAACCGCTGTTGTCGTAAGCACTTGATAATGAAAAAGTTTTATAATGATGAGTTACTGAATTTGAAACCGATATCCCACTCGAGCAATGTAACAGTTGCAGATGTAGCCAAGCTATTCAAAGCTCTAAGTGTAACATCCGACAGAGAATTACACGATAGAATCGGTGATTTTACTATCTCTGAAGATAGAATTAAAACCTTTACTGGACTCAATTGGGAAAAAATCATAGAATTGCGCGAAATGGCAGTTTCCCTGAGGAATATTGATAATCGGATAGTTACGCAGACACTCGTTGTTTTTTTATTTAGATTGAGAACTGGAAATTCCAATGAAATGATTTGCTCTGTCCTTGGCCTTGATCGTCATCAACAAGTCTCGGAATTTTCAAAATCTGTTTTGAGTTCTTTTGAAAGAGACATATTGCCTTCACGTTTTGGTTTGAGAAGCATCGACAGAGATGATTTGATTAAAAATCATTCGACAGTGCTACTTCAAAATCTTCATGATGTTAGTGATGATAATCTTGGGCTAGTTGCCGATGGAACTTATTGGAAGCACCAGAAAAGCTCAAAGAACGAATACCAACGAAGATCATTTTCACGGCATAAAAAAGTTCCTCTGTGCAAGCCGTTCACTATATGTACGACGGATGGTTATATCGTAGATGTACTAGGACCCTTTTATGCTAAAGAAAATGATGCAAAAATTCTGGAAAAAATTTTAAACGCGAATGACAGCGATTTGAAGAAGCCGATGTGCAAAAAGGATGATGTTTTTATTCTCGATCGCGTCTTTCGTGACATAGTATCGCAATTAGAAAGTGATGGGTACAGGGTTCTCATGCCAGCGTTGAAAGATAGAAATCTTAAACAACTATCCGCGGAAGATTCGAATAAATCTCGACTTGTAACGATGCTTCGATGGGTTGTGGAAGCTGTTCATGGTAATGTAGCTCAGAAGTACAAGTTCTTTCATCAGCAATTGGACAACCGTTACTTACCCGAAGCTGATCTCTATTGCAGAATAGTTTGCTTTTTAATAAATCAATTTGGTAAACGACTTATCTCAAGAGCTGCTACAGATGACGAAGTACTGAATTATATACTTAACAGAAATTCCAATGAAAATAGCCTAGCCACAGAAGTGATTTTAGAAAAGTATAATCGAAGGAAAAGCTTATTCCAAAAGTTGACGTCTGCTGACTTACAAGATTTTCCTGAAATGACGGAGCAGGATTTAGTAAAACTATACAGTGGAACGTATCAACTCAAACAAGCCATATCCTACTTAGCTGAAATGCTGGGCGAGAATAATGAGATAAATGTTAGTTATTTCAAAGAATCTGCTGATCTTCTGAAAGTACGAGTTAGATCGAGACACATCGAAAGTAAGACGTATAACTGCTACATCCAGTACAAACCCAATACTATTGGCTGTTCCGGTATAGTCCGTTTTTGCTGTGAGTGTGCTAATGGAATGAGAACAATCGGTTGCTGCTCTCACGTGGCTGCCGTTATTTATTATTTAGCGTATGCTAGATTTCAATCCTGCATTGTTAAACCTGCTGAACATCTCACAAGGATTTATGAACAAGATCATGTGGTTACTTCTATCGAAGAAGATAGCGATGATGATTAACATTCGAAGCGTGGTCACAGATTATATATAATTATATAGCTAATTTTATTTTTTTTAAATATTATATTATTGAATAATAATTTATTCGTTCCTACTTTATTCATCCTCTTATTATTTATTGAGTACACACAAACATGAACTTCAAATATAGTAAAAAAAATATGATGACGCAAACGGATTCATAGTAAAATCTCTCTACAAAGCGTCAGCGGCCAAATACATAATTTTTTTACTTCCAATGTTTTCTGGGTAAGTTCAACGATAGAACAAATTGCTCCATCGTATTCCATGTAAAAAGGAACAGTATAAGTATATATTACTTTTTTTTTAAATTACATTCTAAGCTAACAATAATTTCAAACATTGCGAGCCGGTCCGATCAACTTTACTTGGCGAATTATTGAAGGGATGCAAAAATCCTAGAAAAAAAAATATATATACGTTTCCGATGTATTTTTTTGCGTAGAATACGATGGCGTAGTCGATTTCAGTATAGAATTGATATATAAGGAGCTAGAGTCGAAAAAGGGTGTTTTTTAGAGATTTTAATTTTTTTCAAGGTCGTTCCACCACTTTTAAAAATCTGAAAAAAATCACAGGCATTTTTGTACAAAAAATACGTAAGATATATTTTTTTCAACGGTGAGTCGGTCTTTGTTTTTTTAATACGAATTTTTAAAGTTTTCAAAAGGCTGTGAAAATTTGAATTTCCCGCTAAAAATTTTTTGAGTCACATAGGTTTGTGGGGCTCAAAAAATCCTACAATTTGGTTTTTCTGTTTTTTTTCTAGCTTCAAAATTGACCGAGACATCGTTAAAAAACTGAAAAGCGTATAGTCACGTCTCAGCCGGCCCCCCTGGGGTCTAGGGGTCTGAAAATTTGGGAAAAGGGGTTTCTATACATGAGGAATGAAAGGGTATATTCCGTTTCCCTCACCATTCAAAGGCAGATTTCACTATCTTACCTGGCTAGACCCTTTATATCTTTACGAGTATATATAAATTTATTCATGAACATAACGCTACAACAAAATTAAAAATCAATTTTACGTATCCCGCGGAAATTCAAAGATTGCGATACTTTTTGAACAGACCTCGAATATGTATGAATACAATTAAATATGTTCCAAAAGAAAGATCCGATGAAATATTTTGCAAAATACACAAATCACCCGTAGGGGGACACCGCGGTCTTTCTGAAATCTTTTATAGAATTAGACTGGAATATTATTAGGAAAATCTAAAACACGATGTTTAAAGGTATACCCAACAATGTTTAGAATGTCAATTCAAAAAGCTTACTCGATTGCAAACCAAACAACCCATGATAATCACTAATACTTGCGTTACGGTTTTTGATAAAATTGCCATGGATATAATGGGATCTTTAAAGTGAACTCCTAAAGGGTACGAGTATACAGGGTGACCCATTTTAAAGGAACCACCCCGAAATTTTCTACGGTTTGCATTCTATAAGAAATATGTTCAGACAAAAGTTGTTTAGGACATGAGGGACACGTTTTCCAGAAATCGGACTTGACCTTTAGATTTATTTTCAAGGTCATTTAAAGGTCAAAGTCATTTTTTGAATAGGAACCTATAATTTTGATCCCGGATTCGGAAAGAGTGAGAAATTCTATGTTTAGATAGGGTATTATGTGTGGGGTGCGGTTAACCCCTTCCCCGCGTAAAGTCATGTAGGGGTCAAATTTATTATTTTCTTCAACTATACACAGGGATGATCGGGCAAAGGTAAGATTAATTTTAATAACCCAAAAACTCGAATAACCCAGTTTAACTTTCTGTCCAAATTCGATATAAAAAAAAATGAGGTGTTTTGAGTAGCCGACTTGGTAGCCAGCCAAGTTAGGCAAACTTGTTAATAATAACCGAAGCTTATTTTCGACAGTCATCTTTTACAAACATATTTACACAATATACATACCATTACATAATAGTAGTCTAGGTGATCTGTTTAGTTAATCAGATCACCCCTAAAAGTAACATTAATAGGTTCTTTTCTTTATGAAAGAATTTTATAAATATAATATAAATCAACTTAATGTCCCTTGGAAAGAATATCGTGAAATATATTTGTAAAACTAGAAACATTCTTAAAAAATGTATCTATATTTAATTCTGATATAAATTAGAAGTACTAAAAATAAAAAATAATTATTATAATTCCTAGAATTCAAAGTAGCGAACAGAAATAAACCATAAAAAATATATTACCAGCGAAAGATTCAAACTTAAAATAACTTAACCATCTGACCATGGATATAGTGTAACGATGAATTAAATAATAAATTTTGTAATAATGGAAAGAAGGGAAATAGTGAGAGATGAAAATTCACTTAATTTTAATTATATTCAGCAATATTTCGTCAGCATGAATATAATGCTGAATATAATTAAAACTAAGTGAATTTCCATCTCTTACTATTGCCCTTCTTTCCATTATTACAAAATTTATCATTGATATATAAGGGAATCAAGACAGTATATTACGGATGAATTAAATAAATACATTATTTAACGTCGTTAAAGAACATTCGTCCCTCAGTACGAGGCTAATTGACACCTCGATTTGCTCCTAATATGCTGGTATGTAAACGTTTCGTGAACGCGAAATCATGAACCGAAATGAGAAATTAACAAAATTAAGTTAAATATTCTTTACTGCGAGCGTGGATGAGTAGGATGTTAATTTGACAAATATAAAGCGTGACACGAAATAAAATAAAATGTTCACACTTTATTTCATAACCCAGAGACCATAACATACAACTACTTGGCCGAGAGATTATTGGGCGCATGCAAATAAGTAAACGAAATTAGTGACCGGACTTGTTGAGAGAGAGAGAGAGAGAGAGAGAGAGAGAGAGAGACTGAGAGAAACAAACTGAACCCGAGCTAGTGCAAGGGATGTTACACGCAATACGAAAAAAGAAATGCTCGCGAAATAAACGAATTTCGTCTGATTTCTCACATCGATGCTGCAAACAACGATAACAGAGGGGTTGGGTAAGTGCACAAGCTATTGGCTTTGGAAGGTGGCTCGCCGAGTTCCTCTCATTACCGATTGCAGCGTCCGTCATCCAAGCAATGAGGTTTCTGCTGATTGCGGACATCTAACTCTTGACAAACGCAGACTTTTCCTTAGCAATCACTACTCTCACACGCAATCTTCTCAAGCACATAAGGCATCAAAGAGCCGACGAGTAGCAACAGAACAAGACAAAAAAAACTTGCGTAATAGCGAGACGGTGAGAGCTTCGTTATCTTGTTTTTTGTTTCAGCTCACGATTCGACCGTCGAAGCGATACCAAAACTATTTTGCCTAGTCTTCTACCACATTCCCTCCTCCATCGCGTCCGCGTGCTTCTTGCTGCTCCTTGGTGCTCTTGAATTTTCGGTCGGTTTCTCTCTAATGTTCTTACTTTCGCATTTCCGTCGTGGTTGCTCCTTTTTCTACGCACGTTCTTTACAATAGCAAACATTATAATTATCAATATATTTATTATTGTACTTTAAATTTCAAAAACTTAAATACCTGAAAACTAATTCACATGAAAAAAATATATTTTTGTTTTATATGACGAATATGACAGCATGATTTTCATTATATTGTTGTTATTAAATATGATTTAATTTAAAAATTAAATATATATTTTGTAAAGATTTATTAATTTATTAAGTAATTATAGTTTATTAAAAATATTTTATATCATTAACTGAAGGTATGAAGAGTTAAAATTTTTCATACCTATGAAGAATGATTCTCTCCACAATTTTTTCAGTAGTCATCTCATTACCACTATCTAAAATCTTGAATTTATTTTGTCTTTTAGGTTCTGCGTAAGGATCTGATGCATTTTCACATGGCATTATAGACGTTTGTCCATGGCAAACAACTGATACATTAAAGTGTTCCATTAGGTCTTTTGAAACTTCATATGGTGCACCTATCACAACTTCATTTACATACTGAAATAATATCAGCTATTATAAATAAGAATAAAAATAAATAAAAATTAATATACTAGATTATAACACACATTAAGAAGTTAAATAGCTTTAAATATTTTACTAAGTCATATGTTGTAATGATATTACAACAATATGTGGCTGTTTATTTCGTACAGGAGTCATAGCCAAAAGATATTATGAAACATTTGTTCAAACATGCATTTGTATATGCAAATGTTCGAAAAATTTGATTCGAGGCGAGATGAAGACCTGCAGCGACTAGCAATGATATAGCTTTAATAACGAAGTATAAAAGTGTCCTCGTATTTTGCAATATTTGTGTCCCAAGACGTGTCGGAACATTTAATGTAGTAGATTACGTACAAATCTTGATGCAGATTTAAAAAATTTTCACGATTTTATCAGTCGAATAAAAGCTTCTTAGTAAAACCAGGTCATCTAGTTTGTATGATCAATGTAGACAATTAGTGTTGTGCATAGATGCTTCTTTGTTGACCCAATTTTGTTTGGATCCCTTAAATTTATTGGAAAAAACCAACGATACCAAAAGCGATCGGGTCTTTTTCCCAAATGGAATAGTATAAGGATCAATTCAGTGTTCGTGTGATAAATACTTTTGTATTTCGGGTATTATTTTTTGTATTTTGGATATTAGGGGAATCAAACTTTTATAGTTTTCTCGAGCATATGCTCTCAGAAATCGCCCAAATTCCTGTACTCGCTTCGCAATCTTATTCTATAAGTAACAAATACTTGAGAAGATCATCTGGATTTGTATGGCGTTCAGCACATTTCGCTATGATTTAGAAGGAAATTGGGTGCCCTGGTTACAGATGATGGAATTTGACATAGTGAGAAATAGGTTTCATTTATTATTACAGAAGGTATGAATATTTACTTGAATAAAAATTATCGGAGCAAGGGTACTTGTTTAACAAATCTAACATAATATAAACAATTATAATGTTTTCGTTTATAATACAGTATTGTATACAATACTACGATGTTTATTGTAATTTTTGTATTGTAATATTAACTCTACAGCTTAAAACACAATGAAAACAATGCAATTTTAAAGAAATTCACGTTCGAGCTCTTAGTTTCAACATTAAAAGAAAAAAAAGTTGATTTATTACAAAACTGTTTCAAAACTGAGAAATTTTTTAAGCGGTGTAACAATTGTACTTAAGATCAACATTAGCTAAAAAAGATTGGTTTAACGATCTTTCGAGCAAACTTACCCCTAGATTTATAAACATTGTTAAAAAGTCTTATTTCTAGTTATTTAATCATCCTAAAACTTTTATATATCAAATTTAACTTACTAAAACAGCATATCAAACAGTTTTATTGTACGAGGGTTGTTCAAAAAATAAGGTGACTTTTCAATTTTGGCGGGCTATATGCATTGAAATTTTGAATTATTGTTGTTATTGTGTTGGTACACTTGTCACGATCATATATTCATAGTTTTAACTATATAGCACGTATTGTTTTTCTGGCAGAGGCGTTAGAGGTTAGAAGTTTTTGGTGTGCTCGGCGATTTTCTTCTATCGAAAAGAATGGAGCAAAGAGTTTGCATTAAATTTTGTGTGAAAAATAGAATACAGTGCTCTAAAGCTCTTGAAATGTTGACAATTGCAGACGGTGAGTCTACTCTGAGTAAGAAAAATGTGTATAAGTGGTATAAGCTGTTTCAAGAAGACCGAAAGAATATCGAAGACGAACCTCATTCTGGACGTCCCAGCGTATCAACAGATGAAACCGTCGAAGCAGCGAAAGAAATTGTGTTAAAAAATCGTTAACAAAATTAAAAATTTTGATCACAAGAACGATCGCATGACCATCTCTCAGGAGATGTTGAATGAAGTCAATGAAGATCCTGATTTTCTCAAAAAGTTTATAACTGGTGATGAATCGTCGGTATATGGTTATGATATAAAAATTAAAGTCCAATCGGCTCAATGGAAGACCCCAAAAGAGCCAACACCGAAAACAGCATGCCATAAATAAATATTTGTGGAAAAAACCATCAAGTCACTTTATTTTTTGAACATCCCTCATATATATGTGTTGCGAATTACGATATTGTTTATTTGATTCCGTTCGTTAGGCCGATATTTGTGTTAGATGTTCCCTTCTTGTTACATCAAGGGAACTGCCGAGGTTGTTTGTTTTTCAATTGTTTGAAGAAATACCAAGTTATCGAACAGCCTTGTTTTCATGATGTGGTGCACATGTTTGATTACTAATCATCCGTCTTGTAAACAATCATTTGCAAAAACGGAAGAATCTTTTAACTTTTTGATTCAAACTCCAACCAATGTTAATATTTTGGAATGCTGGCAACATCAGAACGTTGTTGACTTAGCAACGCAGATGCATTTCTGTAGCTCATCTGTTTGTCAATAGATAGGCAGAAATCCAATCTGGTGATGCCCGTAATTGTAATTATTGGTCAGAACTCGCATTAGTTTTGGCCAGCGTTTTGGTCAACAGTCATCTGACGTCAGTCAACATGTTGAGCCCCAGCATTCCAACCACAGATGGAGCAAGGTGATGGATGTCAAAAGAAAAAGATCGAGGGAAAAGATTTGAGGAAAAAATCAATAAAATCCCTATCCCGCCATTCTACGAATTCATTTGCAATCGCCAGTCGGATTACTTCGAGAGGATTTTTCCTTCGACTTAGGAACCTACAGTTGGTTGCTACTTAACCTAGTTGTTTGGACGTGAACTACTATTTATGTATGAACACGACGACATATATATTTGTATACGCTCCGTATTCTCACCAGTGTTTTTGTAGCTATACAACATTCTCCGCCGTATTTATAAAGTAGGATGATTGTGTTTAACTGTACTTTAAACTTAAACCTACATTATTCAATTCCTTTATACTCACCTGTTTTGTAACTAACACTGTGACTTTATTCCGACTTGATTCCAAAAACGAAGTTATAATCGTGTTCAAAATTATATAAATTATGTAATATTTATAAATAAAAACTCAATTAAAGTGAATTGAAGGTTTTTGAAAAAGGAAACCGATTAAAGATGCTGAATTGGAAATGAATATGATAACTGAAATAATAGGTTAAAGTTGTTATGAAGAAATTAATACAAAAATTTGTGAATTAACAAAGATCCCATTTTAAATGAATTTAAAGATTTATTTCCTGTATTAGAATACAGAATTAGAAGTAGAATAAGAGATTATACTAAAATTTCAAACACTTTTAAAAAATACATAGTTGAGTTTGGTATGTGGATAAATAAAACTATTATCTTTAAAAAGAGATACATTTAATATATTTAAAAAAGTAGATAGATAATGAATGGATCTCTTCGTTGATCTTTTGTGAATAAATGAACATGTTACAAATGCATCTACGAATGGATTTTCTTTTATGTACATTGTATCCCTTTTTAGGCGTCAGCAGTAGTCTGATATTATATTTACATTCCAAGCACTTTGTTATCTTTTCTCAAACTCTTCCAAATCTTGGTAAAATCTCTCATCCTTTTCCTTACTCAAGTCTCCAGATTTTCTGAGAAGCAATTAATGTAAAAATGCAGGAAATAAATCTTTAACTTCATTAAACATTCCATATTTTGGTAGTGTTTCAATACATTGCTAACAATATTCTTATAATCAGGATCTTTGTTATTTCCTAAAAATTTTAACTGAATTTCTTTGAAACTATTTTAAGCTTCTCTCTCATTACTCGTCATTCCCATTTCCAATTCTTCATCTTTCAACAGTTTCTTTATTTTAGAACGATAAAAAATACGTCCATTGATTTTCGCTTCAGAAACACTCGGAAATTTCTCGAATAGATAGATGAAAGCATCACTTTTTAACACATTCATTGCTTTGAAGTTCTTAATACCTTCATTAGTTATTTAGAAAAGCCAAGTTTAATAAATAAAGGAGAAAGAATAACTTTATTACTAAATATCAGACTCTTTTCAATAATGTTTTTAAATTCTAGAGTTAATTCCTGCCGAAGAGGCCAATCTTTTTTTATATAATGTTGGTCCCGGGCCAGATTGTCCCACTCGCAAAGAAAACATGGATCCTTAGTGTTTTCATTTTGTTGATCTAGTAAAATAATGGTTATTTAAAAATCCCCAAGGAATTGTCACATATGAGTACTGTACTTCAATTTTTCAAGTAGAAAAAGGAGATTAGTGATCTACTACTATAGGGGCTTATTGATTCCCATTGTGAAGTAAGACACCTTTCAGACTTCTGACTGATGAATCAATAAATAGTCGCCAGTCACTAGCTATGTATTCAAAACATCCATATTCATTTATTCGTCCTGCAACATCATTATAATAAACCAAACCTTTTGCTTTTGAGAAAAATTTCTGAAATGGGTGATCTCGATCACGATAGAAACACACTTTAGCACCTGTAGCTAAACAATTCTTTTCTTTTAATTTTGAAGCTAAAAGTTCAGACATTTCCTTCAAAAGGCCTGCGTCTCGAAACAAGTCATTAAACTCGTCTTGATTAAAACCATGGATATTCCTATGTTTATCATCTTCAAATTCTAGCGACTCATTCAATTTGACGTTTTACTGATTTCGATATTCTTAAAATAACATTCTTGTGCCAATATCATAATTTTCTATTTCAGAAACTTTGTCTATATACATTTGATGTTAACTTTTATCCCGATCAATGCTGATTAAAACAACATGAATTACTAAGTGAACAGATGCATAGATTACACAGGCCCACAAAAAAAAAAGTGGTCTGAACAACTGACGGCATAGGTGTATTCCTATGTAATTTTCGACGCTGAATCCAAAAATGCAATAATATTAGGGGGTCCCGCAGGGATTTTTCGAGAAAAACGCAAAAAACCTCTTTTTTATGACTTTTTTGTATTTTTTCCGGTTTTCTAAAAAATGAATCATTCAATCGATAATCGGACAACGGATTCGTATTCTACGGTTGAAAATACATCGAAAACCATGTTCCAGTTATTTTTTTCGTGAATTTATGACCCACGTGAGTTGTTCAAGAAGTACCATTTTTCGAGAAAAATGCAAAAAAAGTTGATAATTAATGAGTTTTTGCAGGATTTTAGGAATTAGATGAGAATTAAATTATTTAAACAACATTTGGAGAATACGTATTCTCTGAATAAAAATAGGTCGAAACCCATGTTACGGTTATTTTTTTTGTGAAATGGCAACGCTTGCTAGTGTTTTGGTTCTACAATTTTTAATCTCGAATTCGGGATAAAGGATAATTACATAAATATCTTATTCACCAGTTCTTTATTATAACTTTACATAGTCTAATATAAAGTGAATTGAGATCACTGCATAATAAGTTTGAAATTTATGAACAAATATTCATTTCAAATTGGTTTACGTTTACGTTGACGCTTCTCATCAAAGGACCGGTGCAAAGGATTTCTTCGACGTTTTTTGGGGCTAATTTTTGATTGTCTCTCTATCATCCAATAATAATCGGCCACATATTAATATCCCATCGTCCTTGGAATCGACGCTCAAATTCTTTTAGGTCTTGATGAAATCTTTCTCCTTGCTCTTCACTAAAGTCGCCATTATTCTTTGGAAATCGATCAATATGTGAATCTAGAAAATGGAGTTTCAAGTTTATTAAGCATTCTAAATTTTGGAAATTTTTCACCATTGTTGCCACAATATTCACGTAATCCTGGTCTTTCGTATTACCCAGAAACTTTGTTGACACTTCTTTAAAAAATAACCATGCTGCCTTCTCAGGATCATTCATTGTTGCTTCAAAATCGTTATCTCTGAATAAAGTTCGTATTTCAGGTCCATCGAAAATTCCGGCGCTTAATTTGGCATCAGACTTATAACTGAAGACTTGCCCGAGATATTCAAAGCAACTTCCTTCCTTGTCCAGAGCTTTAACAAATTGTTTCATCAAACCAAGCTTGATATGCAGTGGTAGTATTAAAATTTTGCATGGGTCGACGAGCGGTTCATTCAGAATATTCTCTTTTCCTGGATTGAAAGATATCCTGGATGGCCAAATTTTCTTTACGTAGTGATTTTTTCTATCCCGACTATCAAACAAGCACAAAAAATACGGATGTTTTGTAAATCCAGATTGTTGGCCAAGTAATATCGAAAGAATTTTCAAGTCCCCACATAATTGCCACTGATGTTCTTCATATTTCAATTTTTTTAAAACCATTTCAATATTCGTGTAATTTTCTTTCAGTACGGTTGAATGTGCTAGTGGTATAGGAGCATACTTGTTTGTATTATGTAGAAGTACGGCTTTCAAACTACGCTTTGATGAATCAATAAACAACCTCCATTCTTCAGGTTTGTACGTATTTGATTTGAGTTTATTGATAAGTCCTTTTACATCTGTACAATAAACTAGATCTGAATCATTTTTGAAAAACACACGAAATGCCTCTTCACGGTTTCGATACATACTAACGTTTGTGCCCTGAGCCAACATATTCCTACGTTTTAAGTCTAAAGCTATGAATTCACATTGTTCTTTCGATAGACTAGTACTTCTAAAAAGATCACTGAGATCTTGTTGATAAAATTTTTTCACATGGTGCTTTGCTTCATTAAAAACGTATTCCTCTGAACTTTCCTCTTTAAATTGACTGAACGTTTCCTCCTCTGACATACTTTCATCCATGTTAATTCCGATTTCACCTATAGAGTTGTCAACATTTTTTCCTGAATTCACATCAACTTGTACGTTATTGGATCCGATAGCAAAGCTATCTCGTGACTCGGCATCTTCAAAATCTTCGATTGATGCCTTACTCGGTAATTCAATACTACTAACCTCAGGATAAACGATTTGATTTTTGTTTACCTTATCCATACCTGCAACTCTAGTTAAACAAAAAAAACAGTCTTTTTCATCACGAGGTTCTTTCCAAACTACAGGTGTTGTAAACTTCAGTTTGGTCTTGTCGGGATTCATTTGATAAAGATAGAGCATATTGTTACAAGATACACAGATAATATGAGGAACCCAATTTTGGTTTTGATGTGAAATTTGCGTGTTAAAACATGCCTTGTACAATTCTCCTATCCTTTCTGTCACATTTCTTTTATTTTTTGTGAAAACATATTCAGAACATATACGAGGTGTGATCAAAAAGTAAGGTGAATTTTGAAATTTAGCGGGCTACGTCCGTTCGATCTTCGACTTTTTTATTTGGTTATGTCGGTACACTCGTCTAGGACATACGTTCCAAATTTCAGCTTTGTAGTATGTTTGGTTTGTTTGTGAGAGGCATCAAGGTTAGAAGTGTTTTGCGTGCTCCACGATTTGCTGCTGTCTAAAAACATGGATCAAAGAGTTTGCATTAAATTTCGTGTGAAAAATGGAATCAAATGTTCCAAAACACTTGAAATGCTGAAAGTGGCATACGGTGAGTCTACTTTAAGCCAAAAAATGTTTACAAGTGGTATAAACTCTTCCAAGAAGGCCGAGAAGACACCGACGACGAACCTCGTTCTGGACGCCCCAGCACATCAACAACTGATGAGAATGTTGAAGAAGTGAAGAAAATAGTGTTGGGAAATCGTCGAATTACCATTAGAGAAATTGCTGATGATATTGGCATCTCATTTGGTTCGTGCCAATCAATTTTGACGAGTGTTTTAGATACGAGACGTGTGTCAGCGAAGTTTGTTCCGAAATTGCTCAATTTCGACCAAAAGAAACGTCGCATGAGCATCGCCCAAGAGCTACTGAATGACGTCAACGATGATCCAGATTTACTCAATAGGGTTATAACAGGTGACGAAACATGGGTATACGGTTATGACATCGAGACTAAGACTCAATCGTCCCAGTGGAGGCATTCTGGATCACCAAGACCAAAAAAAGCACGCCAAGTTCGATCAAATGTAAAGGTTTTGCTTACAGTTTTCTTTGACTGCAGGGGCGTGGTGCATCGTGAGTTCTTGCCACAGGGTAGAACAGTAAATAAGGAATATTACCTGCAAATTATGCGCAATTTGTGCGAAGCAATCCGCAAGAAACGTCCGAATTTATGGAAAAATAAAAATTGGCTTTTGCACCATGATAACGCCCCTGCTCACACATCGTTGCTTGTGCGCGAATTTTTGGCTAAAACCAACACAGTAACGATGCCACAGGTACCGTATTCCCCAGATCTGACCCCCTGTGAATTCTTCTTGTTCCCAAAACTGAAGAGGCCCATGAAAGGACGGCGTTTTGCCACGATTGAGGAGATAAAGACGGCATCGAAGGATGAACTAAACAAGATCACAAAAAATGATTTTTTGAAATGCTTTGAGGATTGGAAAAAGCGTTGGCACAAGTGTATTATATCCGAGGGGGATTACTTTGAAGGAGATAAAATAAAAATTGATGAATAAATAAATATTTTTTGAGAAAAATAAAAATTCACCTTACTTTTTGATCACACCTCGTATAAGAAAAGTTATCTGGATGTTCGTTGCATTTATGATAATATTGGTTACCGAATGAGTCTTTTCTGTTGCTTCGTGAAAATCGCAAATAGTAGTTTGCCATAATACTGAATAGAATGTGACCAGCAACTTTAACAAATATTCTTTTTCAAATAGAGTTATCCCATATCGATAATTCACTTTTTTGTACTAATTGCTTCAACTATAAAAAAATCAGAAAATTATAAAAATGTTTCCAACAAAACAAAAATGCAAAAAAATAGTAAACAAATCTTTGAAAGATCTTCGAATACCATTTTTTCCCATTTTTTTCCTAATAATTCTTTCAACTCTCTGATTTTTATTAATATTTTAGAAAGAAATATTAAGTAATAACTACATTACCGGTATATTTGATTAACTAATCGTTGCTGAAGCAAAAGTTCCTCAAAGACTTTTGAGTACAGACGGGCTTTAATAGTTTTAATATTGATATATAGTACTTTTTGTTATAAAAATTATGCTGTGATATTTCTCAATAGCGTATAATATAAATTTGTGAACAAATAAATGCTAAAATGATATAAACCATGAAAAGCTCTTATGTATAGCTGACTGTTGAATGATAGTTCAGGAGCTGCCGTATGTATATTACGTATGCTTTTCTGTGCTTGTAAACCGGCGTAATAGTTAAAGCGTGGCACATGTTACGTTGCATGCGAAATTAATCATTATAGTAAGAGTGCATTAAGCTTTGGTTTATGAACAAAAATACACTGGGATATAACAAATTTTTAAGCATGATTCTTCGAAATTTTTTTTTAAATAGACTCAAGATAGTGTCACAATGGCTTCCTGGTCAAAAATGAGGAAAAAGACACAAAAAAATCGAAAATAGTTCATTTGTCCGTCGAAAAGAGCGCTCTAGCAGGATGCAGTGCTTTATAAATATATTAAATAGTTAGGTTTTTTTTAGAAACTTTTTCACGCAGAAGTCCCGCAGAAGTCCCTCTTCTTACTTGTTCGGGCCAGCGTACACCTCGCTTTGACTCCGACGATGGATCCTGGTGGGCGAGCATCATAGAGCTTCATATTTAGAGTTACTTACAAGGAAACCCCCCGACCCGACCTCACCGATTTCAATAATCTTTTGATATGTTATAGTTCATCAAAAAATAAGACATACGTATTTTTTTTTATCGGCGGAAAAACACTTTGAGGGGGTGAAAACAACCCTCAAAGTTCACCCCCAAAAATAGATTTTCCAATGTATCTCAGCATCTAATTGATATTTTACGACCAAACAAATTTCATATCACTTCTCATGTGAAAAGCAAACTAGCACATGCAATTCCGACCACAAGGGATGCAACCCTTATTTTTTTTATTTAAAATACGATCTATTTCATGGCTATTTTTATGAAAAAAATTAAAATAACCCGAAAAAAATTGGAAAAAATATTACCCTACATAAAATACAAAAATAAAGTTAATCTAGTCAAGGTTTTGTTTGAAACTACCCCCTTAAAGTTGAAAAACCACCCCTAAAAAATTGTTTTCAATACATTACAGGTGGTGTTGATAATTTAGTGTAAAATACGTTAAGCATCATTTATACTTTACAAACACAACTATCTCGTGCAGTTTCGACCACAAGGGTTGCAACCCCTAATTTCTGTCATCGAAATTTTTACCTTCTTTGTACCTATTTTTGAAAAAAAGTTCATAATGAGCTTGAAAAAATTAGTAAAAATATTACCGTGGATAGAGTAAGAAAAAAAATTTACCTTTTATTTTTAAAACCACCCCTTATGTTGAAAAACCACCCCCAAAAAATTGTTTCCAATACATTACAGGTGGTGTTGATAATTTACTGTAAAATACGTTGCTCATCACTTATAATGTACAAACACATTTATCTCGTGCAGTTTCGACCACGAGGGTTGCAACCCCAAATTTATGTCATCGAAATTTTTACCTTCTCCATTCCTATTTTTGAAAAAAAGTTCATAATGAGCTTAAAAAATTGGAAAAATTATTATCGTGGATAGAATACGAAAAATATGTACCAATTCAAGATTATATCACCCAACAAGACCCAGAACTGGGACAACGTTTTTCCAAAGTATTTTGTTGCGCCGATTCCGAATCTGTCCGGAAAAAAGGTCCATCACCCATTAGCAATTTCTAAAACTCCCCTTATATCCCAATGGCAATTTCCCGCACTAACCCGCACTATCAGAATGCTTACAACCCCCCCTAATAACCCCCTAAAAACCTCCAATGAAAATGCCGTTAGCCCCCCACTAATAGCCCGAAGACATAGCTGAGCCCCCTTGCAACCTTATGGCAATGCTTGCAAACCACCGAATAACATAATGGCAACGTTATCAACCCTGCTAACTACTGGGGTTATTAGGGGGTTATTAGGGGGTTATTAGGGGGAGGGTCTTATTGGGGGGGGGAGTTATTAGGAGGTTAATGGGGGGTTGTAAGCAATGCCATTGGGGGATATTAGGAAGGTTATTAGGGGGAGGTTTATTACCATCGCCATTCGGTGATTAGGAGGGTTGATAGCATTGCCATTGTTTTTGTTGGTTGAGTTTTTCTCCTTTCTTGTGACTAAAATTGTAAACTGCCAAGTAATATATATTTAATTGATTTTTATATGCGTTACTATAATTCATTCAGTTACCAATTAAAAACCATCAAAAAAATTAGGACGGATTTATTGTTCATACTTCTTACAATAATGATATTTTTCATAGAAGTGCTCGAAACATAATGATTTTTTGCACCAACCGCAACGTATAATAGCCACATTTTTGCATCCTTCTATGTCACAATGTGTATTGCAGGAATCTCCAAAACTGTAAGCAACAGGATTGTCAAAATTTTCTGGTTTTTTAGTGAGGTAACCACTCTTGAACCAGGAATATTTAAAAAGATTAGTATATCTTGGTGAAGATAATTGATTGTGGACTAACGACTGAAGTTTAATAATGTTGTTTCTTTTATGTAAATCCAAATCATAATTCATCAAAATTACGGTATCTGAAAATTGGCGGACAAAGTTCTTCCATATGCGAAATCCAAAAACATCAAGTGGCTGAATTTTTCCCGTTGTGCCAGTCGGTATTTTTTTAAAATTTATAATTTTATCACGTGGAGTTACAGTTTCTATGGCACTGTCACAATGACCGCTCCAGGAGTCAAGCAACAGCATCGTATTGGAACCTACATTAGGGAAATATACTTTTTGCAGCCATATTTTAAAGAGATCTGAAATCAAAAATCTTATTTGTAAAATCATTTATAATGACATTAATTGTAACTAGATGGGATTATGTATACCTGTAGTCAACTTTCCAGATTTAGATGCTTCTACGTAAACATTTTCGGGTCTAAATAAAGTGGTTTCAACAATGGGTCCAAACTCACCGCTAGATTCCTTCAAAACTAAAAAGAGTGGTGACAGTAATTCTCCTGTGGCTGATATGAGTGGCTGTATAGTATAACTGTGGGTTGTTGAAGAAACTGACTGTACTAAACACTGTACCTGCTTTTCTCCTTCAACCGCTAGCGTTCTTCCGGAGTGCATTTCCAGTTGGAATCCGCTCTGATCAGAATTAAACACATTATGAATTCCAATTATTCTTATGCCTGCTTTAACATCAGCAATAAAAGTATTTGCTTTAATCGTTAGTTCTGAATTACTTTCTAGTGTTTTCTTGGTTATAAACTTATTTATTTTCCGGGATACTATTCTATGAGCTTTCTTGAATTTACAAAGCCAGTTATCCGAAGCTTTGAATCTTACATCTTCTGATCCTATAATCTTTTGAGCTTGCAATGCCCATCGACGTATGTTACGATCATGAATGATGTAACCAGCGTCTACTGCTGCTTTAAAATTATCAAAAGTGTACTGACAAATTCTTGCAATTTTTTCTCTATAAGTACCACCTTTGTTGACTGTATGAGCCCAACGTTTCAACAGACTCACAGATGAAACTTTCTTAAATTTTTGACATACACTTTCAACACTTAAATTTTTTTTTTGCCACTTCTCCAGTATTCTACGGCTCTTTGCTTATATTCAAAACTGACATCTTCATTGTCTTTGGTACAATGGTCGGTGGGTACTTCGAAATCGTCAGGAAAATGGTGTTGAACTTCATCTTCTACTATTTTTGCAGCATGATCTTTGTAATCTTCTTGAAAATCTAATGTATCTTCAACGATCATATCTACTTCATTGAAATCATTCACGGAATCTATTAAAATGCTTTTAATTCTTTCCGACAATTGAATCTCTTTATAATTTGTCTCACTTTCAGGTATTTGTAGAGTTTGAAAGTAAGCTAATAATAAATTTAAAACGTTCAGAGCGTTAATTTTCATTTTTTAATTTGAAATAAAAAAAAAATATATATATATATATCTTATATATCTTCTATTATATGAAACAGAAGGCGCGAAATTCTCCGTGCGTCCGTCCATCCATCCGTCCCCTTTTTTTCCTTATTTTTCCTCTGTATAGGTCTCTCCTGATATCGCTGGGGAATAACAAATAAACAAATTAGGATAAAAACAAATAAATAAACAAATTGATAAGTAAACAATAATGATAAACAAACTTATAGAAAACATTCATGAAAAAAATTAATTAATAAATTAAAAAGTAAACATATTAATTAATAAACAATAATAATAAACAAATCAATAAGTAAACAATAATTATAAACATCATTAATTAATAAATCCTCATAATCAGTGTAATTTCAATTTTTTTAATAACAAATATTAAAAAGCCGTAAAATTATTTGCATATAAAAAATAATTTTATAGTTATACTTACGTAGCAGGTAATACGAAATACGAATTAACGGAATAGTATCTTATTATTATTTGTACTTATAATCTTATATTTTTATTAGTATTTATTATGCTGTTAGTTCAATAGTCGATACAATACGTCCAACAACAAGAAAGTTGTGTTGGCTACTGATGAAGAATTACTTACTCATATTTATCAATCAAGAAAATAACAGACAATCGTCAGAGACGCTGATAGTAGGACGTAAATAAAATTCTGATAATACTATCATTCATATACCAAAATTTTTGCGCATCCGAGAAACTATACTTATCTTCTAGGTATACTTATAATATTATATTATTCTTGACTTGTTTTTTTATATAATAAAAGTTATTTATTTTTTGATAGAATTAATAAACGATAGAACGTAAAAAATTTAAAAGAGAGCAACAAAATAGCTATGGAATTGTTACGTCTCGTGCATCAACTACGAATAGCTAATGAATGAGACGTTCCAATATGTTGACTAGTGGTCGGATATGTCTCACTTATAATAAATATATGTAGAAATGTATGTCTGATGATTGTACTACCTTGATAATTGTAGCTTTTAATTGTGGATAAAATGTAGCAGGCTCTAACTGCTTGTTGAATTGAATAGGAAAGGTTGTTGAATAATACTTGCACGATATTACTTTGTAACAGTCGTGAGTTTATTAAGTAAAATGATCACCAATTGTCGGACCAGTGTGTACGGAGTTGAGTCTTACAGGTACTTATTGACTGACTGACTACTGATCAACTGACTCGTAATGATGTTCATTGCTTTTTATATGTTAATTTTCAGGTCAGTATTGAATTGTGACATTTTGTTTTTTGCTGAATATACATTCTTGTGCTCGGTGGCTTTATTTCGGAGTGCTATTTGTTTTGCGTTTTGTCAGCTTTCTGCTGACGTGTGAATATTTTAGCAGTTTTGAATTTCCTGAATATGCATTTGTTACAAAAGAGGATGTGTCGCAAGGTGTAACAACTTTATTTCGGAGTGTCATTTACCTCGCGTTTCGTCAGCTTTCTGCTGACGTGCGAATAGTTTTAGAAGCTTTGAATTTCACGAGTGTGCAGTTGTTACAAAAAGGATGCGTCGTAAGACGTAACAGAATCATAGCTTATTTGATTTAGAAGAGATTGCAACGATATGTCAGAAACTTTTTTTAGGATGGTTTTTCAACATTGAGGGTGGTTTTGAAAATAAGTTTGAACAGGTAAATTTTTTATTCTTATTCTATCCACGGTAATATTTTTTCCAATTTTTTTAAGCTCATTATGAACTTTTTTTCAAAAATAGGTACAAAGAAGGTAAAAATTTCGATGACAGAAATTAGGGGTTGCAACCCTTGTGGTCGAAACTGTACGAGATAGTTGTTTTTGTACAGTATAAATGATACTTAACAAATTTTACACTAAATTATTAACACCACCTGTAATGTATTGAAAACAATTTTTTAGGGGTGGTTTTTCAACTTTAAGGGGGTAGTTTGAAAAAAAACTTGACTAGATTAACTTTATTTTTGTATTTTATGTAGGGTAATATTTTTTCCAATTTTTTTCGGGTTATTTTAATTTTTTTCATAAAAATAGCCATGAAATAGATAGTATTTTAAATAAAAAAAATAAGGGTTGCATCCCTTGTGGTCGGAATTGCATGTGCTAGTTTGCTTTTCACATGAGAAGTGATATGAAATTTGTTTGGTCGTAAAATATCAATTAGATGCTGAGATACATTGGAAAATCTATTTTTGGGGGTGAACTTTGAGGGTTGTTTTCACCCCCTCAAAGTGTTTTTCCGCCGATAAAAAAAAATACGTATGTCTTATTTTTTGATGAACTATAACATATCAAAAGATTATTGAAATCGGTGAGGTCGGGTTGGGGGGTTTCCTTGTTAGTCAAGATAGATTTACATTTATAATTGTAGCCAGTAATGTAGCCAGTAAATTCAGAAAATGAATCTGCTGTTAAAATACCGATTTATTTTCTATCGCAACTTCTAAAACCACAAAAAACACGAAAAATCCATAAAAAGAAGATTTTTGAAATTTTCGCAAAATTTTTTAATGGTCTTACATGGGTTACATATTCGATAAAAAAATAACTGGAACATGGTTTTCGACGTATTTTCAACCGCAGAATCTGAATCCGTTGTGCGATTATCGATTGAATGATTCATTTTTTAGAAAACCCCAAAAAATACAAAAAAATCATAAAAAAAGAGGTTTTTTGCGTTTTTCTCGAAAAATCCCTGCGGGACCCCCTAATATTATTGCATTTTTGGATTCAGAGTCGAAAATTACATAGAAATACACCTATGCCGTCAGTTGTTCAGACCACTTTTTTTTTGCGGGCCTGTGTTATTGCGAAATCAAAAAAGGTGAAGGTCATTACTTACGTAACTTTTTATGAGGAATCCAGTGGTAACCTTGGATTTGACTTATTGTTAGAGATAACCTCGAAGGTTATTCCAAGATCAAAGGTCAACTTTTTTGTAATGGAAACGGCTATTTTTAACAACAATAATCAATAGAGCGGGAAATTTTACTCGAACATGCTACGAATTAACTTTAATCTGAGTGAATCTCGAACCTTTAAGGTCATTGTAAGGTCATTTCTTTTAATTTAACGTTAGCCAGAAACAACGACGTTGATGTAGTAAAATCTATTCCTTTTACGGTGCTCGATTAGCGTGAATTCCTTTGCCTCTCACGATCGGTGTGCTTGTTTTTCGTAAGTCCACTTGCCTTTCACACTTAATTATTAGAAGCAATAATCACATCTTACTGTAAGTGCTCGATCTATTCTCCGTTCATTTCTTGACAGTAAACTAATCGGTGTTAAAAAGCATTAACAGTATTTAGGATCGTTTTAGTAGGAATAAGAGCAGATTCGTTTATGAACCTTTGCCGTAATTCTTCAAAGTTTCAAACTTTTGTTTTGCACATCTGATCCTTTAGAATACCCCAATAAAAATAGTAAGGGCGTTGAATGTGGTAACCTAGCTGGCTATTCAATTGTGCGCCTTCTTCCTATCCAACGATTAGCAAATATCTCATTTAAGTAGGCGCAAACGATTCGTGCATGTCGGACCATCCTGTTGAAACCATGTATTTTCGACGTTGTCTCCTATTATTTCTCTTATTGTAGGAATTATAAAATAATTCGGTCTTGAAAATTTTTGTAAGTATTAGTTTACAAAGTTATAAGTCATTAGTTGATAAAGTATTAGTTCTTTTTGCGAGAGTTGAAAGTTTAAAATTTGTGAAATGCTAGTTCATAACTTAGAGATTTATGCAATATGTTACTAATTACAATTAACAAACTGATCAACTCACGTAAATCAAGCATCCCAATCGTGAGAGGCACTTTCACCTTTTTTTAAGAAAGCTTTTACCTGCTATGTCTATTAGTTATCCAGTTATATCGTTACTTTTAGGACGCCCTGTATAAGTTATCAATCTTAGCCACTGATTAAAATACTAAGAAGAAAATAACACGTCCACTTTCTTCAAATTTTCGAAATGCTCAAACCTACCGCAGAATCTCATAGTTTCTCAGCTAATAATATTAAAAAAGCACACGAATAATTCAAAAACTTTAAATTAATTGCCAATATTCAACCTATAACAATTTTTTCAGCAAAACAAAAATTTATAAACGCTCAAATTTACAAACTCCATACCCACCAACCTGATACTCATACTTGTACATCCAGAATCCGCTAAAACTCACAATTTTTTAAACAGCGTATTTAAAGTTTATGGTTTAAGGGTTTTCTGGTTTTGGAGCTTTACAGGCTTATGACTTTGAGCTTTCTAGGTTAATAGTTTCGAGTTTGAGACTTGGCATGTGGAGTTTATAGATTGAGTGTTCAGATTATAAATTAGTATATTTCGAAATTGTGGTTTCTAACTTCGAAAATTTAGGGTACAAGCTTCTATAATATTTGTCGATTTTAGGTTGGATTAAGAGATTTAAGAATAATAGTGTTTGTTAATTCATAGGATTGGAATTGGGAAGTTAATGATTCGAAATTGTTAGTTCAAGGGTTTACAAATTTTAGAAATAAAGATTGTCCATTTCGGGATTATAATTTTAGAAAAGAAGGATTTGTAAGTTTAAGATTTATGAATTTTTAGTTTAAAATTTGGAAGTATAGGGCTTGTAGCTCTACAGGTTTAGTTTGATAGGTTTGAGGATTTGTGGAATTAGAATTTATAGATGTGGCTTTTTTGGATTTCGAGTTTGTGGGGGGTTTATAAGTTTATAGGATTTGTGAGTTTCGGAGTTGGTGGTTAGATGTTTATAAGTTAAGGATTTATTTATTTGGATATAAGATTGGTCGATTTCAGGGTTGAGGATTTGAAAGATTGAAGTTTGTGGATTTCGGGTTTGTGATTTTCGGTTTTTTAATTTTCTGGGTTTTTAACTTGGAAGGTTTAAAATGTATAGACTTTGAGGTTGTACGTATATATGGAACTTGCTTTCCTATTGATATAGATTTTTAGGTTTAATTTAGATTTATTAGGCTATTATTATTAGGTATTATTACGTAGTTTTGCAGCAACGAGATTTTCTACTCGTTTATTTTCTAAATAAAAATATCTCTTTAGTATGCCTTGTGACGGTAAACGTCCGCTTTGCGCTACCGTCTCGATCGCGCGGCTGCCTGCGAGGGCAGCACCTACCGGCCCGGGTAAGTCGAAAACAGGAACTCGGTTCGAAATGGGAAGGAATGCGCGCAAAGAGAAAAGGACCAGTGGGAGAGTGTCTTTGACACCGGTAACAGCGTGCAGGAGTCCAGGAATACTAACACGAGAGTTGTGTAGCTACCCGAAAGTCGTGAATAGCGTGCCCGAACCTAGGAGTGCCTTTAACACCGGCAACGACGTGCGTGCGTGTGAACTCCGCAAGGAGCGTGAACGTGCAACGGCCGATCGTTCTCTGTTGTTGCTGCGAATTCGAGTGACTAGCCGAGACGCCATCGGAGGCCAGCCACGAGGTTGCGGAATCCACCCGACGGAAGCAGCCCGACGACAGAGAGAGTCTCGTGCCTAAGCGGAAAAGCGGCAAACTGAGCCACGCGCTGAACAACGAGATTGAATTGCTTCGCTTGACAACGCGACTAATCGTATAAGGTAAGCTGGCAGCTTCGCGTTATTGTTTTCGATAAGCGATCGCGCGTAACATCTTAGCTCTCCCCTCACACCGGCGAAAACAAGAAAATCAGTAGCGAGCGAGCATATAAGCGAATAACTCGATCGACTGATTGTAAATGAATTGACGATACGTAAGATTGTGGCGCACTCCGTATAAGCGTAAATGCACGGGCCAAGTGTGTTGTAGATTACGTTATGAATAAACTAGTCTGTGCATGATTGAAATGTTAATCTATTGTTGTCTTTCCTATTAGTAAGTTGGTTGACTGACACCTATCCTCTCCTGCTCTCCGGTTAGTTAATGGAATTGACTATTTCTATTTCGCCGCGCGCATTCCGGTACGACTGCGCATCAGGCGAGACAAAGAAATTAAAACGGAATTCACACCATGTTACAGCCTTCAAATCCAATATAAAGTCCAAGTTCGATGAGAAGTATTGATTTTATCTTAAAAATTATGTCGAATTACATCAATGCCCATGTTGACACTGAGCAGATGGATATGCAATAATATTGATATACAGGGTGGCCAATTTTAATCGCCCCACTAAGATATCTCGATTGGTAAGCTTTTTCTCGAAAAAAGTTCCAGACAAAAGTTGTTTAACTTTGAGGGAGCTATGTTTTGGTAATATTGCATTTGACCTTGAACATGTATTTCCAAGGTTATTCCTATTTTTGATGGCAGATTTGGATTCAGCGGGAAATTTTACGTTCAGGTAATGTAACATGTGTGGGGATCCATGAGACCCCAACCATATCCCCAAGGTTATTTCTTGGTCAACCTTTTGTTTTCCTAAGTTGATCTCGAAATTACCTTGGGAATAAGGTGGGGGTCACGTAGACCCAATAGACATGACCTTGTCTAAACGTAGAAATGAACGTAGAACGTGAATATTTTATCAACTACAGGGATTCTTGTTGAAACAAATGATTAACCAAGAAATAACCTTAGGGATGAGGTGAGAGTCTCATGGACCCCCCACACATGTTACATTACCTAAACGTAAAATTTCCCACCGAATCCAAATCTACTATCAAAAATAGGTGTTCCTATTTAAAAAACAACATTGAACTTCAAATAACCTTGGGAAAAAAGTTCGAGGTCAAATACAATATCATCAAAACATAGCCCCCTCAAAGTTAAACAATTTTTATTTGAAACTTTTTTCGAGAAAAAGCTTACTAATCGAGATATCCTCATGGGACGATAAAAATTGGCCACCCTGTATAAAAATTTTCGCACAGTTTCCATATTATCAAAGAAATTTCGTTGAGCTGACTGATCAATCACTAGCACTCAAAAACGACTAATAAGTTTGTTGGGATCATCCTAATATACATCTTTATTACTATTTTTGCTCATAAATTTGTAACTTGACAAGGACTTGTCAGTTGTAAATGGAATCTCGATAGCAGATTTTTTCATTAAACCGAACAAAAAGCCAATGATATTGAATTTTCTGCAATTTACTGCGCAGGCGTGTACCCATGAATTTTCTTAATGAAAGACGATCACTTTCTTTTTCTAATGAGGACATTTTTCTTTAATTATTTTACTCAATCGATGTAAGAACGATACATAATACTTTTTCGTTATCGTCTTTTATTATTTTCTTGCTGGCTGATTTTACTGTCTCCACCTTTTTCGGAATCCGTTCAACTTTAGGTAAAAGTTCAGTGTTATGACTCAGCCTTTGTCTTTGGAGTATCGTAGTGTATCCGTATTTCATCAATAGTTATGCATCAATGCAGAAATTTCTCAGGATTACAACGGAAAAATGCATCACAGTCGATTGCACAATTACGATTATTTTTCATTGGAAACAAACGCAACACCCATCTTGTCGAAATTTTTCGCACACACAATTTTTCATGTAAAATTGACGTGATGTACCTTGTGATATACCTGTGACCTCCACTATTTTCCGTACATTGACTCATCGATTATTTAAAATCATATCGTAGATTTTGTTAATCATTTCGTGAATAGCCACTTTCACAGAGTTCCAAATGATGTTCATCTTTTGTGGATGTTTAAACTTCGTCACTCAATTGTAAACAATTGCATTGTTGTTATGAGGCCTCCCCTTTATCGTGGAGTGCCCGAGCGTACTTCATTCCCGTCTCCTATTATTAAAATAAGGATGTGGTTAAGTAATGAAAAAATAAGTTTATGTACAATATAATAAATTGTATCTTTATATAATTCAATAATACAACATGCTATATGTAGATTTAAAGTTTTTTACAATAATTTAGATAAATTCTAATAATCAGTCAACAAGATATTTCGATTATACATTTCTCTTCGCTATCTACTCAACCAGTTTATCGGATGCAGCTTGAATTTCAATGAGATGATTGTTGATTTTTGAAAAATGAAAAATATATAACTCGCGATGACCTTAGTACCAAATTTTGTCTGGATTTTTTTGATACCTGTGAATGTGTATAAGATTGTCTCGTCTAAGTTTTATATCCTTTTAGTTGGTAGAAAGTTCGGAGTAGGTAGAATTCTTTCAGTTTCATTGATAACATCCATGATGATAATAAGCTATAACCAAAAAAATTAATAGCTTTACAATAGTGCAATGATTTTTATTAAGTAATTAATGTTATTGTACACAATTTTCTTTTAAGTTAATTGAAGTATATTTAAGAATAGCGAAGCTAATTCAACTAATTTAAAAAAGAGAATGAAAGCTCACTTCGTTGATGTTGAATATATAGGGTCTAACTTTTTCTCTAATCCATCATCGCCACTTTCCTCCTCTTTCAACTTTAAATTTAATCGATCCATTACGTCCACATATATTTCATGATCGTTGTTCGAATTAAATGTTAACAAGCAAGATTCTGATGTATAGTAACCATAATTATTAGAATTACTGGATAAGACTTCTTCTTCATCATTGCTTGATGGCGTTGGCAAAAGATAAAGAGTTTTTTATTCATAATTTAAGTGCGGTCACATTTTGGAATCTACAATTTTTAGTCTAACCAGGTGGATGATAACTACATGGTAGAAGCCTTCGAAAATTTGACTCGTACAATGAAGGGTAAAGTACTTCTTCTCAATCGAAGATATGATTTACGTATTGAGAAAGCTACTAAATTCTGTGACATCCTTTAACGTAAATCATGACAGAGATATCACCATCTGTTAGACATTCAATGTCTTTATTATATGAGAAAGACAGTTATATAATACATCTACAACATTCCAATCGATACCAAGAAAAGTTTTTAATGAGCCACAAGTTTTCTCTTTTTGAATAACTTGGAATTTATTCCCAAGGACAAAGAGATGTAAATATATTATGCAAAGGCTCGATATAGTTATCATTAAAATTGACTAAAGCCAATTCTTTCGTATTAATCCTTGGATTTTTCTTTTTCGCGGATTTAGTTTTCACCCGCCGCTATTCTTAGTTTTATCAGACGTAAAATTAAGTCGCACAGGTATTAGTTATAGGTACCTAGCTTTTCCTCCCGTGGGATCCTCATAGAGAAACGAGCAATTCGTCTGTAAACTAACTCAAAGGGGGTGTAACCGGTTCCATTATATATGCTCATATTATAGGTGAAATCAGCGAAGGACATTAACCTATCCCAGTCATCGAATCGTTCCGAATACATTCGTAAAAAGTCAACTAAAGGTGCATGGCTTCTCTCGAGAGAGCCATTAGTCTGAGGTCTATATCCGGAAGTCGTTGAATGATGAATGTAGTAATGACTCCACAATTTCCGAAAAAAAACTTGTTTCGCGATATGATAGTATTGCTCTTGGAGCGCCGAATTGGCATATTAAATGTTTAGCCAACGCATCAGCAATAGTGGTTGCCCTAAGATCTTTTATTGGTACAACAATTAGGTATTTAATCAAATTACATTGCATGGTCAGCAGATGATAATTTCCATTAGACGTGATCCATAATATCCCTACGGTGACTATCGATACTTTGTCGGACGCCTCGGTTGGCGTGTCCGTAATAAGCACTGGTTCCTTAGTCTTATGTCGGTCAATTTTCTTTTCGAGGCATTTCGGGCATTTCCGGACATGATTTAATATATCTTTCCGCAACCCTGGCCAATAATACCGTGCTATAATCTTTTGGTATGTATGATTACCACCTTTGTGATCGTCCACTAGGCTGTCGTCTAGAGTCTTAATTATTTCCGGCCGCTGTTCTGGTGGTGAGAAAATTGTCTTTCCATAGCATTCAATTACTTTTATAGAGCTATTTTTAAAGGTCCTTACCAGTATTTCTGTCAATAGTCCAGGTCCTAGATTATCAGTATAACTCCTCGTCTAGCGATTCGGAAGCTCGTTACATTGTTCTCAAGCAATAACTTCCTCAAATTCATTAGTTCCATTTTCATAGTTTCTACACTAATAGAGTCATAATACTTATCTTTAATAACAATAGAGAAAATACTATGATTTTTGTATTTAGTCGTCAGAATTTGTCCGATTTTCGGTTTCAAGGTTTTCATGTTTCGCAGATCTATAGCTGCAATTTCGCTTAGTAATTTCAAAATAGGGGGTTGATTGCTGAAATCTCGAGACACGAAATGCACAATATTATCCTGCTTGTGTCAAGCATGGTTGACTCGTGCTTACATTATTTTTTAGGATATATCTCGCAAGTCCCAATGATAGATTACCACCGGCGGTATCATTGCTCGAGCTTGGATTCTTGTAATTTTCTGGTCTTCGGTATTGGTTGATTGGTCCAGGTGGCGGTAACATGAAAAATATCTCATCGTCCACTGGTATCTTCGAAAAATGTAATTCCACAGGCCTCTCGTCGTTGAAGTCTGATTCCTCGGGTATGTCATCAAGACCTTTGAACCTCACCATATAATGAGTTTCTTTAACCATAGGGGTGCTTCCGGCCGCCGTTATCTCTGTTTTAGTCGTCGGGGTTACCAATATCTCACCATATCGGGGCTGCTCTAAGATTTCTTCGGTCTCCATACCTTTCTCAAGACTTATTTCTTTAATAACTTCCCGGTGACGTTCGCTTTTGCGTTTCAAGTAGTCTATGTCCGGATCGCTGCTGTGCTCTAGGTGGATCTCTACTAATTTTTGCTTTTCTTCCAGTAGTTTAGTTATAGTGTTCGCCATTACTTCATCGGAGTCATTTACTTCATCGTACGAATCAAGGTCCTAAATGTTTCCTGTAGTTCTTGTAGAGGATCATCCTCATCCGAGAAGTGAAAGGACATTGCTTAGTTTGATTTTCTCGCGCGAGCCCCATATCATCCCAATAATATAACGCATTGTCCAAGCTCTTATGCCGTTGTAGGCTAGCTTCAAATTTTTCTATCGATTTCCAAACTTCGTTTGCCGTAAACTGGTTCTCTGATCCAGAGCACGTTCCTTGCATCTTTTGATCGCACTTTCGTTTCCTTTGATCACAAAATCTTCAAGTTCTCCTGAACTCCCACTAGTTCCATATCCACTAACTACTATTTCTATAGGTTCGGTGCCCATTTCACTCGCTACTCGATCTTTATTACGATCTTCTGATACACTGTCAGAGTCCGATTTATCACTCTGAATTCCTTTTCCTAATTTCTCTCCTGGTTCCACTTCAATCCCTTTCCTAGGCCACTACGTCGCGGGTCCTCTATCCGGTGTCGATCATTCATGATGCCTTGAAATCTTTATCCTTCACTGTAGTTGAAGATAACAAGGGTCGCCTAGAGAAAGTTGCCCGTTTTATGATAACTTCGCTGTCTGAATCAAAAATACTGGCACTTATGCTTTCCCGGTCCAGTCAATCTAAGATGTCTGGCACCCGTTTGTGTCGCCCGCTCGGTATATATTGTCCAAAGGACGAGTCTTGGACAGATTTTCTGTCTCCAATGTCCATCACGATAATTTCTATGGCAGATTCATCAGTCGACACTCTTTTCTCCAGGTTTGGAGTTTTAGATGAGCCTTCTTTCTTCGGTTCACTAGCTTCCGATCTGGAACTATCTGTCACAGTGTCTGACGCAGTCATTCGTAATGCCTTCAGTCGCTCGGATGAAAGCTTATCCTTGTTCGCTGTCCGTTTGGCGACTTCTGATCTAAGTGTAGAAGCCTCTAGTTTGTGTTCACTTGGTAGTTTAAATGTTTTACCTTCTGTCGCCACAGGTTTCTTGATCCTTATCCTTTCAACGATACTGCTATGATATAATTTCGGCTTGTCCTTGTTCGTCTTTGCCCCGACAGGTCTTCCTTTCGGCCTCGGCTCATTCGAAATCGTGTGAGCCCTCTTACGCTTATCTGTCGTATCTTCTTGGTTCTCTGCTGTTGGTTTATCGTTTACTTTCTTTATTGCAGTTTTGCGTTTTAACATCATTACTTGAATTTTCGGAATATTTTCATTCAGCTCTTTTTCTTTCTGAGCCTTTTCATCTAAAAATTCCTGTAAATTAATCGGATTTCTGGATAGCGCATCTGCATTGCAGTTTAGTTTTCTGTATACTGATAGTTCGTAAGCATAAAGATCCATCTCATGAGCTTTTACCCTGAGTCCCTGCAATTATGCATGTAATTCATAGGCTCATAGTCAGCAATCACGATAAACTTCTTGCAAAAAAGATAAGGCCTAAACTGATTCATCGCATATAAAACTGCGACACACTCCTTTTCTATCGTAGTATAATTTCTCTATGATTTGTTTAGTAACCTTGAAAAATAAGCTACTGGCCTTTCAACACAATCCACCTCTTGTGATAGAACTGCTCCTATTGCATAGTCCAAAACATCCGTGGTCAAGATAAAGGTCTTCTCGAAATCGGGAAAGGCTAGAATAGGGGCTTCACATAGCTTTCGTTTAAGCTTTTCAAAAGCCTTCTCTTGTGGCGATCCCTAGTTATATGCCTGGTCCTTCCTTGTTAAATCACTAAGAAGTTTGGCTATCCTCAAATAGCCCTGAATAGAACGTCGATAATATACAGAGAGTCCAATAAAAGACCTGACACTTTTTACTCCTCTGAGCGTCAGAAACTTCATTACAGCCTCAATCAATTTCGCATCCGACTCCACTCCTCGAGCACTGACGATGAGTCCCAAGAATTTCACTTCTTTACGAAGGAAATTCATCTTGTCCGGTTGCAGTACTAACCGTGCATTAGAAAGTCTTTCAAATGATTTCCTTACTTCAAGTTCATGGTCATGTAAATTTTTATTGTAAATTATTATATCATCTGTGACGGCTAGCCGTAACTTAGTTTTTTTAAAATTTAATTATTAAATATGACGAACGGAGTGGGAACCTTCCTGATTTCCCACGATGAAAACGCGTTCGAGATAAAGTGTTTATAGTGGCCCGAGCCTGCGTACTCGGCCTTACAATCAACGCTCTATCCTACTTTGTCCCACGCGCATGTGTTGACAGGAGCCTACGATCATCGCATATACATCATGAAGTGCTATCACGCTGATAATGGAAGAGGACCATAAAAATGCAATCTATCTTTTTTTTCCCACCGAATTTTAAGAAAATATCCGTAATATTAAATAGATTTTCATCAATTTTGTAAGTTATTATAATGCGCATCTTTTTGTCACCGAATAACCAATAAATAATTTTATATTAGAACAATAATGTATTTTATAATAAATCGTAAAAGGATTGGATTTTTCTGAATGTTTATAATAATCACTATGTATCGTTAAAATTAATTAAGTTTAGTACGATTTTGTATAAGTAATTATAAACTATAGCGTTACTCTTGCTCTTAAAAGTGGCACTCCGAGAGCCATCTCTGGAGAAACGGGCCCAAGTTAAAAAGGGACCGCCCTTTCTCTCTCTGAAAATTCACGCCCACAGACCAATAAAGAAATCCTAGATATGATTAGAAAATTTCCCACCAATACAAAATTTGGCCGTTATCGCTTCATGGGCCTGAGGAAAGGGATTTCCACCCAACCACCCACTGCTTATAAAAAGCTCTGTACAAGACTGGAGGGCAGAGTAGAGTGGGCACCAGGAAGTGCCTAACAAGAAGTGATTACCAGTGAGTGAGTGCTGGAGGAAGCATCAAAGAAGAAAAAGTCAGCCAAAATTCAATTAAGAAGCCACCCAAGTATATTCAGAATATATAGAGAGAGAAAGAGGCCAATCAGCAGAGAGAGCGCAGCCTTAATAATAAGTAATTAGAAAAAATAAAAGTAAGTAAAATCTTATATCTGGCTATCCTTTTCTTTCTTTAAGCACTCCGCCCTTTTTTTTTGGAAATTCATTAAGCGTGAGCCTGGTAAATTTTCATTAAAGTCCCTTAAGAACACATTAAGCGTGAGTCTGGTGTGTTCGTAATAACATTTGGTTATTACATTCCGCGCTAGCATACAGTTTTCTTAACGCAACAATATTGCTCGTCCCGGCTTATGTGTTACACGATAGCCAAATCAGAGCAACCCTGAGTTTACGCTTACTCCAAGCGTACCTGAGAGTGACCCCGACATCACATAAAAATTTTGGAAGCCCCGGAGGGATTAAATTGTTGCAAGAAAACTGTTAGGGCTTTCCTTTCTTGAATTATATCAGTGATCAGTTAGAGAAAAAGAAAATTAAAAATAGATACTACTTAAAGTAGTTTGTTGAATTTGAAGAATAAAATATTGAATCTGTGAAGAATAAAATATTGTAAAGAGATAAAATTTTTTTGAATAAGAATACAAATTTATTAGTCATAAAATCACTGATTTAATTGAGAAAATAGAAAATAAGATTTGTGTTAAACAAGGAGATAGCTTAAATTGAAAGTGAAAATTAATTGGAGTTTATTTGGATTGAACTTAGGAAAATTTTGGGAAATTAATAGGAATTTATTTTGTAATAAAGAATAGTGAAATAATTTAAAAAATTATTGAAATTTGAACGAGTAAATTCATAGAAGAGTTAAAGAAAAATAAAGAAAATTAAGTTGTTTAAGAAAAGGCTTTGAAAAGTATTTGAAATTTGAAGAAAGTTTTCTGAGAGGAATCATTTTTTATGAAATTAAAATTATAAATCAAAATAGGAAAATTGTCAGAAAAAAAAGTCTTTTGGTCTTGAAGAGAAAAATTTGAAAAAGTATGTTAATTACAAAAATTGTCTGAGTCGCTAACCAGAAAAGAATATATTAGTAATAAAAATTAACTTTGAGGAATTTAAAAAAAAAAATTTTTTTTTTGATTAACCGAATAAAACAATCAATATAGATAGAATAAAATCCGTCTTGGGTTTAATATAGAAAAGAATCAATTAATGAAAGATATATTTAAAACTATTCGTCAAAGTAAGTTTTGAAAAATTACAAAATTAAGCTTATTGAAAATTGAATTTGAATTTGAAAATTATTGACTAAAAGTATACATTTATTTTACTCAGAAATAGGGAAAGATTAACGAATAAATTTTAATAAAATTTTGTTATCAGATAGATAAGATTTTTGGTCTTTCTTTTAGTTGTAATGCCACCGTTCGTAAGTTTTAATATTTTTTCTAACGAAGTAGTCGACACGGTAGATGAATTAATCGAAGACATTACACATTTAAAGGACATTCAAATATCCGTAATTAATAGGGTTAATAATCATAGTTCCGATAACACAAGAATAAACAATAACGGTCGTAGTCTTAGCGCACGTGTAGCGAAACTTGAATTAGAGAATAAGCATAGAATTGAACAAATAGCTAGTTTGGGAAATATTTGTGAAGACTTAATCAAAACAAATACTGCCCTAAAGAAATAAGTTAAAAATCTTAGGAAGCAAGTAAAAATATTAATAACAAATTAATTAATAGGAACACGATTTCAAAAAGGGCTTTAGCAAATAAAGTAGATAAATTAGCAAAGTCATTTGAAAATTTAAAATTATAAGTAAAATAATTCGCGATAATTCTTAGTTTATACACAGAAATAGATAAGGTTTTATTACAATAAATTAGATTGAAATTTTTAGTAAAAGTATATGAAGTTCAGACTTTTTTCAGAATCATTCTAATTATTGAAATATGGTATTAAAATAAGTTTGGTGTCTTTGATTCGTTTTGTTCTAGTGGAATTAGGATATATAACAACTAGAAAACGGCTAACTAAAACACAATGTAAAGCTCTCCGTAGAGAAATCAACAAGCATGAGTTTGGATTGACCAAGGAAGCATATGAGAGCGGGTTGAAAGCAAAATTCGCCCAGGATAAAAAGGAATTAACCCGTCGTGTGGATATTGTTTCTACACCAAGCTTGGAACAACAACAACATATTGCGCCCTTAGTTAATAATCAATTTAATTTAGGCTTCGAGAGAAGGTCGCTAAATTTCGAGAATCTCTATGCCCTCATTTGTTAAATTTAGAACATTGCGTTAGATGTCAGCAAAAATTTCAGAAGAGATATAAAATTCCAATTTGTAAAAATCAGAGCTTGAAAAAGAAATATAATATTAAGGATATCTCAATTAAAGTTGAACGAAACAAAACTTCAAGAAAAACCTTAAGTGACGGTACGCAAGTAAACCCGGAAGTTTACGAAGTTTTACAAAGATCCTTGCGCGCGATTATAAAAATTAAGATACAAAAGAAATCTTCAGAGCCTCCTTCTATCCCCAAAGCTCTTTTAAGTCCGCCTTTACCACTGATAACAAAAAAAATGTAAATTGTAAGGCTTCTCCCAATTTATCCTCTGCTAGTAAGCCGATATCTAGAGTAAACAAATTTTTCGCATTAATAAAAGATTATAAAAATTCCTTAATTAAGTTGTAATTACTTAACGATTTATCAACATAAAATTATGTAAAAATATATAAATACTTGTAATATTTAGCAAAATAAAACATCAAATAAACTTACACCTTCTAGTACAAATTTCATTTTTTTTTTACTTGTCCCTCTGTCTAACATATATAAATGCACATAAGTATATTTATTAATGAGCGAAAACAAGGATAAGCGACTTACACGCAGCCAGTCCAAAACCTCGAGTGTTAGCTGGACAATTAGTAAAGTTGGCGGAGGTCTAAGGCGATCAACCGAGTCACTTCCTGATTTAAATAATATTCAAGACAGCCCTTCTTTAGATCCAAATTTTAATTCCAACAGAGCTTTGCGTCAAGCCGAAACTGCGTCCACTTCACATATCTTAAGCGACCCTATTATTGATTTACCGATCCCTTTTATTAATTATAACAAAATGCCGCCGAAAATCAATAATAATAGCGAAGCAGAAACATATGCCGAAATGAAAGTAGTTCCAGGACATGTAGTATCATTAAATGATGCATTAAGTGTGGTGCCAACATTTGATGGAAGACCAAGCCAGTGGACGCAATTTGTAGAAGGATGCAAAGAAGCACTAAGTATAATACCACCAAATATAGAGGAAAATTTAACCAAACGCTTAAGATCGAAATTAGAAGGAGAAGCACGTGCTACAGTAGCAGGACAAACATTTTCTAGTGTAGACGAATTATTAAATCATTTAGCTGACATATTCGGTCCTATCCAAACACTAAATCAATTATTAGGTGAATTAGGCAATGAGTTTCAAAGGAACGAGGAAAAGGTATTAACTTTTGGAAATAGGTTACGACTGTTAAGTAGTAAAATTATTGAAGCCAAAAAGAAAGAAGAGAATCTAGAATCTTTAACGCCTACACAAAAACAGATAATTGAACAAAACATATTTGAATGCTTTAGAAGAGGACTAAAGCCCGAAATTCGGCTAAATTTACCTAGTGACACCACTATCCTAAATGCGCTAAAGAATGCCATAAAAGTCGAAAAAGACCTAGAATTACAATCAACATTGCGAGCACGAGCCTCTAATAATTCTCGTTCTTTCAGATCAATAACCCTCTGTCAAAATTGCAATAAAGAAGGACACAATGCCCTAAATTGCAATAGTATAATTAGAGAAAGTAATAATAAACGATGTAATTTCTGCAAAAAGGTCGGTCACGAAGAAAATTCATGCTTCTCCAAGTTAAGGAATAATATTACAACATGTCAAATTTGCAATAGGAAAGGTCACGTTGCTAGTGATTGTCGAACACATCTCAAATGTCAAATATGCAATAGAAACGGCCATATAGCTGCAGACTGCCGAACTCGAACACAAATAAGAATGATAAATCAAGTTATTTGTCAAATTTGTGATAAACCTGGCCACTCAGCGAAAGAGTGTCGCAAAAACTTAAGCAACAACCGTGATACAGAAGTTATTTGCCAAGTTTGTCGTAAGTCAGGCCATTCAGCAAAAGAATGTTATAATAGTAATAGTGTTACTCCAAACACTAATTGTTTTTATTGCAAGCAACCAGGCCATTATATCACTAATTGTCCAAAAAGACAACCATATCGCCATCAGTTTCAGGGAAACGGGCAGCAGTCCTCTCATCATAGCGCGATGCAGAGGACCAATTCGAATCAAGCGCATCAATTACAAGAGACGGAGGTATCGCTCAGTCTTATACCGTAACAAATGAACCAAAAATATCAGCTAAAGTCCCAATAATTAATCCAAACTTCTTAGGTGATATCAAATTTTAAATTATGATTGATACAGGCTCAGAAGCTAACATAATGAAAATAGGAATGATTCAAAGTTACACAGAACATATAAATAGTACTAGATGCAAACAGTTAAAAGGAATAGGCTCAGAGGTGTTTATCACATTAGGAACAATTACACTATCAATAATAGGTTTACCGACGGAATTTCAATTAGTACCAGATGATTTTCCAATACCTTGTGAAATAGTTTTAGGGGCTACATATTTTTCAGAAAGCAATTCTGTAATAAATTTCGCAACACGACAATTTATTGTAGGAGATCATGTCATACGATTTCAAGAAAATAATGTTCAATATAGCAATTTTTGTTATTTACATAGTACAGAAGAAATAGAAGAAGTTAGTATAAATGCAATACAAAAGGTTTCTCCAAAAGTCAAAGTTTTGAATCCATCAACTAGTACCAAAGAATATTTGACCGGATCCATTTCAGATCGGGCAGGCCTACGGCAATGATATCTCCGACTGACTCGGGTGTGGAGTATGTTATTCTACTTCAAAAATAAGCCGACACGTATTTTTTTTTTTTTTTTCGATTAGACCTCTACATCATTTTTTACGAGTATTTTAAAAAAGTGGTTAAAAAATAAATTTTCTAAAAATCAAATATTAAAATTAAAAAAAATGCTCTATATTTTCTAATTTTTTTACTTAATATGTTATTTATAGCTTATTTTACTGTATTTCTTATACTCTTTCGAATGCGCCATGCAGAATAAAAAAATATTGAAAATTGGCGGGAAAAACTCAATTTTTCGAAAAAATTTCAAACTCAATTTTCTCAAAAAAGCCATCGTTTTTTTTTCAAATTTTTATGATAGATTAAGCATTACAAGACCTTTAAATTGGTATAGGAGTGATCGCGTACTTTTACGTTTTAGTGATAAATATCGATTTTTCGTTTTTTTTTTGCTCAAAACATTGATAATTATAGTTTTGACATGTAAAACTTATTTACATATATGTTTTATGTGTATTATATAGATATGAAATACATTGTGAATGTTCAAAAAAGTCATAACAACAAAATTAAAAGAGAAAACAATTCATTCGAATTCATTTGTTGCTCCTAGATCTTCACCTTCTGTTTCAGTTTGTGTCTCCGTATCTATGAGCAAAATATGATTTTAATAAATATATGTTTTTGAAAACTCTATTCATAATATAATATTTTTAAAACGAAAATGTATTACTTTACAAAGATAAATTATTAATTGTGTGGGTATCTTACCAGTATCATCTTGCTCATCGCTTGAAAAAGGATCACCTGTTTTGCTACTTTCATATTTTGAACATAAAAGATTGTAACAAGTTATACACACATTATCAAACGGTTCAAATTTTTTTCTGCCAAACTTCAATTTCAATTTATTAGCTAAATCACCAAGGCTTTTAAATCGCTTGTTTTTAGTTTTATATACACATGATTTATGCCTTTTTAAAAAATCACAACACTTAACTCTCTTATCTGAATATGTACTATGTGGAGTCATAATTATAAACACAGAAATAAAACACTCAGTTATGATCTAAAGTGATTTTTGTTATAACGTACACTTGCTTTAATATATAATATACACCTAGAAAGCATGCATGCTTCTCTGTGTGTACACAATTTACGACTGATAGAAACTGAACTATGTGCTATCAGCAATGCGAGCACGTGTATATTTATAAGCTATTTATAGAAGAAGGAATGTAATTCTATCAAAATCGCAAGACTACTATCAAACGTACAATTCTTGTATATGTATATATGGATGTATATATAAATATCTATATATATATATATATATATATATATATATATATATAAACACTTTTCACATGTTAAAACTATAATTATCAATGTTTTGAGCAAAAAAAAAAACGAAAAATCGATATTTTATCACTAAAACGTAAAAGTACGCGATCACTCCTATACCAATTTAAAGGTCTTGTAATGCTTAATCTATCATAAAAATTTGAAAAAAAAAAAAAACGATGGCTTTTTTGAGAAAATTGAGTTTGAAATTTTTTCGAAAAATTGAGTTTTTCCCGCCAATTTTCAATATTTTTTTATTCTGCATGGCGCATTCGAATGAGTATAAGAAATACAGTAAAATAAGCTATAAATAACATATTAAGTAAAAAAATTAGAAAATATAGAGCATTTTTTTAAATTTTAATATTTGATTTTTAGAAAATTTATTTTTTAACCACTTTTTTAAAATGCTCGTAAAAAATGATGTAGAGGTCTAATCGAAAAAAAAAATACGTGTCGGCTTATTTTTGAAGTAGAATAACATACTCCACAGCCGAATCAATCGGAGATATCATTGCCGTAGGCCTGCCCGATCTGAAATGGATCCGGTCATTTCCTAATAGACACCGGCTCCGAAGTCAATCTAATAAAGAAACGTCTTCTGTCACCTGGAAACGAAATTGATACCACGCAAAAAACACAAGTCCGAGGAATAGGAAAAGAAATAATATCAACTCTTGGTATAACCGAAATAAGGATATTTGACGCTTACACTATCTTTCATGTAGTCGATGATGCTTTTGGAATGACTTACGAAGGAATATTAGGCGCTTTATTTCTCGAAGAAGCTAAAGTTATTATAGACTTTGGATTTAATAATTTTAGAGGAGAAAACTTTGTTGTACCTCTATTATTAGAACGAGACCTCGGAAAAATCATGCCAAGACCACAAGTCAATAAAGTGCAGCTTAGTCCAAATGAGTTTGACAGAATATTAAACGAATTGATACCCTTAGATTTCGGAGTACCGTTTAATTCGGCCATCAGACACGTTTATAGTATTGCACAAGACAGCGTTAACGAGGAATTAGATATAGAAGATATAGATAATGATTTAGGGATAGCCGACGTAATCATAGATGAAGCCAACGAAGATAGTAATAAAAGCATAGAAGATTATTTAGATTTAAGTCACCTGAACGATACTGAAAAGAGTTACATTGTTAATCTCATTAAGGAAGTACGAGATGTCTTCTATCTTCCTAGCGACAAGTTACCGGGAACCGATCTTGTCTTGCATGAGATAAGAACAATCGATGATGTACCAGTAAATAGTAGACAGTATCAATTTCCTCACGCTATGAAGAATAAGATTAACTATCATGTCGAAAAATTACTAAAAGCCGGTATAATACAAGAATCTATTTCACCATACAATATCCCCATATGGATTGTACCTAAAGCAACAGACAGTAATGGAAGAATGGTGTTGGACATGAGAGGATTGAACGAAAAAACAACTGCTGATTCGTATCCAATACCTAACATTACACAAATTTTTAACCAAGTAGGAGGTGCTAGATTCTATTCCGTGCTCGATCTCGCCATAGGATTTTACCAAATCAAGATGCACCCAAAAGATGCGCATAAAACGGCTTTCAGTACTCCTTTCGGCCACTATGAGTTTGTGCGTATGCCATTTGGTTTGAAGAATGCACCCGCGACTTTTCAACGTTTAATGGATACGTTGCTTCGCGGACTTCAAGGGCTAGATCTGTTCGTGTATTTAGACGATATAGTTATATATGCAAATATACTTGAAGAACATGATCGCAAATTCCGAATGTTAGTGGAAAGATTACGGAAAGCAGGATTGAAATTGCAGATTGGAAAATGCAAATTTTTAATGCGACGAGTTAATTACTTAGGTCATATAATAAGTGAAAATGGTCAAGAGCCAGATCCGAAAAAAATTGAAGCAATTAAGGAATTCCCAAGACCAAAGTCGATTAAAGCTGTACGTCAATTTTTAGGGTTATGTGGCTATTATCGTAGATTCATTAAAGATTTTGCGAAAGATGCTAAACCTTTGACCCGACTTTTGCAAAAAGATACGGTGTTTGAATGGACAGATAAAATCGAAAGTTCATTTTGTGAACTTAAAAAGTTGCTGTGTAGCGCTCCATTATTACAATTCCCAAATCTTGATAAAGATTACATAATCCGTACGGATGCCTCTGGAATTGCAATAGCAGGAATACTTTCACAAGGCACTATTGGATCAGACCAACCTATCGCATACACCTCTCGAGTACTACGTGGTCCGGAGTTGAATTACGAGGTTTACGAAAAGGAAGCGCTCGCAATTATTCACAGTATCAAAGCATTCAAATCATATGTCTTCGGAAGGAAAATCACCATTATTACTGATCACCAACCTTTAGTTTGGTTTAAGTCAGCCGACCTCAATACCAGGGTTTTGAAATGGCGTTTCCAAATTTCTGATTATGACTATGAGATAATTTATCGCCCAGGTAAAGCCAATGCGACAGCCGATGCATTATCACGGAATCCGATAGAACCAATTAATGTAAAACATATACGTCAGAATGATAGAGAAATTAAAAATCTAGTTTACACTTATATTAGCAAACAGACACGTGAAGAGTTTCAATTCTTAATTGATTCTACTTCCACTACCAATATCATTAAATCCTGTTGTGTACCGGACGATATACCTATCCAAATGTCCAATATCTTACCCATGCAGAGTATTTTTGCTGAAGATGATTACCAAGAATGTGGATTTGTCAAGTTAACAATAGTCGGAAATGAAATAGTATTTTATGTTGTTGCAAATTGTCAAATGCCATATCACGGAATCATAGGTAAAAATTTCTTATACAACACTAGTACGAGGATAAACTATAATAACAATAGCATAAACGAAAGTAACGCAATAAAATCTGTTGTTAGTGATAGTAAAATGCAAAAATATAGAAAAATATATAATTTATATACGCCACTCGTTGACGAAGAAACTCCTTTATTGAATATATAATACAAAATACGGATGAACACAGTATATGATTAATAGTTTATCTGAACAGAGTCTAATAAAGGAAAAGTATGCTTTAGGAATTTGTGATGAGACCGATCAAATTGACCTAATAGATATTAATGGTTTAACCCATAGAACTTTAGGATCAATAACACTGAAATTATTTGAGATACCAATGAAATTCCATATTGTACAAAATGACTTTCCTGTTATTTGCGAAGGCATAATAGGATCTGATTTCCTTTTTTCTAGTAAAGCAAGTGTTAATTTTGACACAAAGACAATAAAAATAGGAGACACTTACATTCCTTTTAGAAGACGGAAAATACCAACACAAGAGAATGATAGTTACATATCAGTAATCACCGAAGCAGACAAAACACATCAAATTCCTGAAATAAATGTAGTTACTAGAAGGCAAACACGACAAATGGAACAGTCATCTGACCCTTTGGTAGTTCAAAAGGAAACTGAAGAAATCAAACCAATAAAACGTCCACGTGGACGACCCCGGAAAATTCCTGTTAATAATGATAATAAATATATTATCCCACACCCAAGAACACCTCCTGTAGAGAAGTTAACCATACCTGAATCTGTCGAAGTTATTTCAAAACGTTACGTCAAAAGAACTCGAAATGAGATACCTGATTACGTAGAAAGTGATCTAGACGATAGTGAACTTGTAGGTGAGGTACGAGTTATACCCAAAATACCTGTGCAACCCAATCAGAATCAGCCTCACAATATACAAGATACTGATTCCGAAGAGGACTCAATGAATAATAGTTCGGGTGAGTCCGCAAATAACGACAACGACACCGCTAATATAGTTAAGGTTAAAGAAGCCATACATGTGCGCAACGACTATGTTGCTTATTTTATAAGCAGCAACGGACAACCTTGTGACGAAGGCACTCGAAAATTGATAGAAAATAAGAAAATTAATACTAAGGTAATCTTACAAGTGGGTGAAGTCTCAAAAGAAAAGAAGAAGAAGAACTATCATTAATGTGGACTCTGCATACGAGCAGACCACCCAGAATCGTTAACTTATATTAAGGATTATATACATATTACTTTAAAAATATTAAGAGACTTGCTAATTAATACTAATCAAACTGAAGTCTGTATTGCTCAGAGTAAACATGTAGAGAATTTAAGTTGGTTAGAAATAGAGTATTTATTAGATAGTGTCTTTAGAAATAGTGGAATAAAATTAATAATTTGTACAGATAAGTTAGAGTATGTACCCTTAGAACAACGCGACGGAATCTTTTATGAATTCCATAAATCCCCAATTGGAGGACATCGTGGCGTTTCAAAGACCTTTCATCGGATCAGACAAGAATATTATTGGGAAAATCTAAAAGACGATATACAAAGACGAATCCAACAGTGTCTAGAATGTCAATTGAAGAAATTAACTCGTTTACAGACCAAACAACCTATGATAATAACTGATACATGTGCTACAGTGCTTGATAAAATTGCTATGGATATTGTAGGCCCTCTAAAAAGAACAATAAAAGGAAATGAATACATTTTAACCTTACAGGATCAATTAAGTAAATTTTGTCTAGTTGTCCCATTAGCAGACACCTTATCATCAACAATAGCGGACGCATTTTTTAAGAAATTCATTTGTGTTTTTGGATGTCCGAAAGCTGTGCTTACTGGTCAAGGCAGAAATTTTTTGAGTTCACTAATGACGCGTATTTCCAAGCGATTCAAGATAAAGAAATTAAAAACCACAGCATTCATGCCTCAGTCGAACGGTTCCCTAGAGAGATCTCATCACGTATTAATTGAGTACTTAAAGCAATACACCGATCTTGACAACGATTGAGATGATTGGCTCGATCTAGCTATCCTAAACTACAATACCTGTGTACAAGAAAGTACCAAACATACGCCGTATGAAGTTGTATTTGGCCGCTTAGCTCGAATGCCCTCAAATAATCCCCTTCGTGAAAGCGATACGTTACCTACATATAAAGGATATATAATAGATTTAGTTGCGCGTTTATGTAGTATACGAAAATTAGCTTACGAAAATTTAGTTAGCTCTAAAGAAAAATCAAAAAAATAGTATGATAGACATATAAATCCATAAGACTTTAGTTTAGGTGATTACGTTTTCTTAAAATCAGGACCTAAACCAGGGAAATTCGGGGATAATTACTCAGGTCCTTATAAAATAGTTGGTATTCTTCCGAAACATAATGTAAAAATAGAGACTAAAAAGGGCACAAAAATAGTTCATTCAAATAGACTCCGAATTTCGCATATAAACAAATCAACCAAAGAAAATAAGCTGAAATAGAAAAAAGGGGAGAGAGGAAAAATATAATATAATATAAAATAAAATGAGATAAATCATAAAACAAATATATATATTATGAAACAAACAATAGATAATTGAACAAAAAGAACATATAATGAAATATTTTCTGATTACAGAACCGAAAACATGATGCATTCTTCTCTGTTATCACTAATATTTTTAACAATAACTAATCCAGTTACAGCCATCATAGGATACGACTGCAGAGCAAGATCTCTTAATATAACCACTATATCTTTTTTTAAGCGTGGAAGAATGTGAAATGCCTTCTACAAAAATAAACGTAACGAGAAAATACATTCAATTATTACAGTTAAATAACTATGAAACTGCTCAAGTGATTCAATGTAAAGTCCAAGTAGACCGAACTGTTTATTATTGTGGAATGCATTCACATAATTCCATAATAGAGAATGGCGCAATAGAATATTTAATGGATGTAAAGCAACAAACGTGTTATGATTTACACAAAAGCGGTACATTTTACTTTGACAATTCACATGTACTCGTATTTCGAGATATTAAAGTTAATCAAACCACAGTTAGACCCGCTATACTTGCAGGAAGCGTAGATCATAATGGAGAATGTACCTATGGTAGTTATTCCGATGCTTATGGAAGCTGGAATTCCGTAGTTGTCCAAGCTAAGATAAAAGTAACTTTACAAGAATATACCGCTTATGTCGATTTAGATAATAACCAAATAATATTACGTAGTGGCGTTAGACGTATTTTAGGTAGTGAACAGTGTATAGATTCTGAAGGAGGATACACTTTTTGGGAAAGTATACCTAAAGATGTATGCAAATTTAATCGGTATCAAATATTGTATGAAGGAACAGCTAATCAAATTGAAGGTGAAATAGAACAAACTTTATACTCGTTAGTAACACAAGACATTGCTTTGGCGTTAATATCCAAATCTAAACGTAATCTATGTGGTTACGAAATTATAGTTACTGAACACCCAAAATTATTTGTTTATATTGTCGAAAATAATGCATTTTTTCTAAGTAAGAAAATATCAATGAACAACCTAGATATATTTGCGTATGTAAATTCTAAGTTTGTATATGTAGAACGTCACTTAAAAGTACAATTAAGTCGTATGTACAAGGATGTTGTCGTACATCGCTGTAAGCAAGAAAGAGAAATTATGAAAAATGCACTTGCAATTGCTAGTCAATCTCCCGATCAGGTTGCCTATAATCTCATGAAAGGACCCGGATACTTGGCTGTGACAGCAGGAGAGGTAGTGCACATCGTTAAGTGTATACCCGTTGATGTGAAAGTATCGCAAGGAAACGAATGTTATGCTGAACTAAAAGTAATCCATAACAACCATACCAAATTCTTATCTCCCAAAACACATATTTTGAAGGCTTATGGGACAGTAGTTGATTGTAATGCTCTCCTACCCACATTCTTTTATTTCAATGATGACTGGTATAAGTTTTTACCAATAGCAGTAGAAGCAAAACCTCCCACCACTCTTAGGCCTTTTTCTGGATTAACCTGGAAGTACCAGAATATTCCCTCACTAGCCACCAGCGGAATACATACAGAAAGGGATCTACAAGATTTAATGAACAGAATCCTGTTCCCCTTGGAGCAACCTGTAGTAATAAATGATGTAACCCGAGAAATTCGTGGACACAACATAAAAGACAGTAACGGAATAATTGGAAGGTTAATGAACGAGAATGTAATGGAGCAGTTAGTAGTCAATACCTGGAACAAAATGTGGATGAAATTTATGACCTTTGGTATTTTCAGTGCCGGTATACTTGCAATTATATTCATTGTCCAAACTACAAAAAAATTAATAGAAGTTCTCATCAATGGAATAACTCTACATAGCATTTATGGATGGTCTTTTCATCTGATTGGGGCCATATGGAATAGTTTAACTACGTTTCTAATACACTTAGCACCAAAACCCACAGAAGCGAAAAGGGATGTAGAATCACCAGCAAATACGAGGTGTGATCAAAAAGTAAGGTGAATTTTGACATTTAGCGGGCTACGTCCGTTCGATCTTCGACTTTTTTATTTGGTTATGTCGGTACACTCGTCTAGAACATACGTTCCAAATTTCAGCTTTGTAGTATGTTTGGTTTGTTTGTGAGAGGCATCAAGGTTAGAAGTGTTTTGCGTGCTCCACGATTTGCTTCTGTCTAAAAACATGGATCAAAGAGTTTGCATTAAATTTTGTGTGAAAAATGGAATCAAATGTTCTAAAACACTTGAAATGCTGAAAGTGGCATACGGTGAGTCTACTTTAAGCCACAAAAATGTTTACAAGTGGTATAAACTCTTCCAAGAAGGCCGAGAAGACATCGACGACGAACCTCGTTCTGGACGCCCCAGCACATCAACAACTGATAAGAATGTTGAAGAAGTGAAGAAAATAGTGTTGGGAAATCGTCGAATTACCATTAGAGAAATTGCTGATGATATTGGCATCTCATTTGGTTCGTGCCAATCAATTTTGACGAGTGTTTTAGACATGAGACGTGTGTCAGCGAAGTTTGTTCCGAAATTGCTCAATTTCGACCAAAAGAAACGTCGCATGAGCATCGCCCAAGAGCTACTGAATGACGTCAACGAAGATCCAGATTTATTCAACAGGGTTATAACAGGTGACGAAAAATGGGTATACGGTTATAACGTCGAGACTAAGACTCAATCGTCCCAGTGGAGGCATTCTGGATCACCAAGACCAAAAAAAGCACGCCAAGTTCGATCAAATGTAAAGGTTTTGCTTACGGTTTTCTTTGACTGCAGGGGCGTGGTGCATCATGAGTTCTTGCCACAGGGTAGAACAGTAAATAAGGAATATTACCTGCAAGTTATGCACAATTTGCGCGAAGCAATCCGCCAGAAACGTCCGAATTTGTGGAAAAATAAAAATTGGCTTTTGCACCATGATAACGCCCCTGCTCACACATCGTTGCTTGTGCGTGAATTTTTGGCTAAAACCAACACAGTAACGATGCCACAGGCACCGTATTCCCCAGATCTGGCCCCCTGTGACTTCTTCTTGTTCCCAAAACTGAAGAGGCCCATGAAAGGATGGCGTTTTGCCACGATTGAGGAGATAAAGACGGCATCGAAGGATAAACTAAACAAGATCACAAAAAATGATTTTTTGAAATGCTTTAAGGATTGGAAAAAGCGTTGGCACAAGTGCATTATATCCGAGGGGGATTACTTTGAAGGAGATAAAATAAAAATTGATGAATAAATAAATATTTTTTGAGAAAAATAAAAATTCACCTTACTTTTTGATCACACCTCGTATTGCCACCGCTCCTGGACAGGAGTTATATCCAACTCTATGTACAACAGAAAATGAAATAATACAACACAACCAGAGTAATTCGATTCCAGCATCACAATCTCAAGCACTTAAACCATCGTTTGGGTTCCTCCTATGTTAGGGCAAGATCTTCGAGATTAACCCATTAAAGCCCACGCTAAGACTGGTTGAGATAGCGACAAACAAACTGTGCTATCTTTTGCATAAGTGAAAAATAAAATATACGTATTTTTTTTTATGTTATTTTCAATTGTTTATAACAAATTATTTAAACAAATTACAAAAAAATTCATAATTATCAAAATCTAAATGCGGGAATCGATTCTGGAGGTGAAATCAAGACGAAAACCTATATAACACTTTTTTGTCAGAATTCAATTTGTTAGTGTAACGTAGGAATAAACAATTGCATGTTGGGGAGAAAAAGTGACCATGTCAAGTCCCAAGCAAAATCTATCTGGAATAGCAAAAAATAAACTGTGCTATCCTTTGCATAAGTGAAAAATAAAATATATATATTTTTTCTTATGTCATTTGCAATTGTTTATAACAAATTATTTAAACAAATTACAAAAAAATTCATAATTTTCAAAATCTGAATGCGGAAATCGATTCGGGGGATAAAATTGAGATGAAAACCTGTATAACACTTTTTTGTCAGAGTTCAATTTGATATCTTTATGTAGAAATAAACTATTGACAAATAAGTGTTTTCATTCTCACACATGGTATCTGGAATCATATCAGTATTTTTTACTGATAAATTTTGAGATCTTATACTGTAATTGGATAAGTTTATTTCATTTCGTAAATCCTTCCGTGTTAGAGATCACGTTTGAGTGGCGGGCTAACGGTTGAAAACATTTATACATTGGATCTATTCTTTGAAATAATAATTTCGGAAAACTTTTAGTTTTTATTTTGTTCTAAATTGGTAACGTTACTGATAATGCCGAGACGGAGAATTAGCGATCTACCAAATTTAGTTGAAGATTCTGATAGTGATGAAGGTCAACATATTGATATAGCATTCATTCCTAATGAATATGAAAGTTCAGATGGAGATTCGGACGGTGATCCAAATGAAGATACATTATCAAATGAATTACCATCAGGTTCTTACGAACATGTTAAAAGTACATACACAAGTACTCAGAAATTGTTGGAACCGAATCATAAGTACAGTTGGAAAAATGATGCTTTGAATGATATTTCTCCGCATGTCGAGAGCAACTTCAATATTTCACCTATTTCATCATTGCAATCCAAAAATGCTTTTGAGTTGTTTGAGGTTTTCTTTTCGAAATCAATGAAAAACCATATCATTGAAGTCACTTCTGAAAATCATTTTGATTTATGTATGGATGATCTAGAAAAATTTATTACAATCATAATGATTACTATCTTCAATTCTAGAAAAAGTATTCGTGATTACTGGTCAAAAAAGCGAATACTTCAGTGTCCAGTAATTGCGGAACTTATGTCTAGAAATAATTTCGTTGCCATAAAAAAGAACATACGATTCTATAAACTTCAAGAAACTGATCAAAATGATAAAGTCTGGAAGGTTAGAACTCTGTATGATATGTTTCGTGAGAATTGTATGCAATTTGGTTTCTTTGACTATAATTTATCAATAGATGAGATAATGGTAAAATACTTTGGTAGGTTTGGTATCAAGCAATGTATAAGGAATAAACCCATTAGATTTGGAATAAAAGAATGGGCAGTCTGTTCTTCTGATGGGTATATATATGATCTTGATATTTACACTGGTAAATCAGGAATCGATGAACGAAATCCTTTAGTTGCCGTTGGTTTAGGGTCTAGAGTGGTGATAAAGTTACTTTCGAATTTATTAGAAAAAACACAGAGAGAAGAACTGAAAAAGTATCATATTTATTTTGACAACTTTTTCACAAACCCAGATCTTATGATTCATTTGAAAAAAAATGGTTTATCGGCGACAGGAACTGTTCGGCATAATCGTGTGAAAGTGAAAGTCGAAATGCCAAAAAAAGCTAAAAGAGGATACACTATTTCAATGCATGAAGTGAATTCAAAATTGAATTATATTACAGTTATGGACTCAAAGCCAGTATCGATTCTCTCTTCGAAATATGGAAATGAACCAAAAGTTGAAATGCAGAGATGGCAGGAATCATCGAAAAAATCTATTCTTTTTCCTCATTGTTTCTCTATGTATAATGAACACATGGGTGGCGTCGATCTACATGATCAACACTGTAATGCTTTGATGCCTACAATTCGAAGTAAGAAATGGACATGGTGCCTTGTATTACGGCTCATCCAAGCATCCTTAGCAAACGCTACAGTGATTTACAATAAGTTACATCCAGACGAAAGAAAAGGTTCCAAAGATATTGTTCAAGAAGTTTGTGAATATTATATTGACAAGTTATCTTCCAAACGTCCCCCCAAACGACAGAAACAGAGTGAAACTTCATCCCAAGAACACGTGATGAAACATGGGAGTCTTAGGAAATGTGGAATTTCAACATGTCGGACAAGAACGGAATGGTATTGTGAGAAATGTTCTATGCCTGTTTGCAAAAGTCATAAAAAAGGACATGGCAATGAACAATAATTCAATCCCACCGATTATATTTACAATAATTCATGCCAATATTGATGGATAAATACAATAATTAGCTTCATTTTATACGATTTTTTGAAACACTCTCAGGAGGCCGAATGTTTCTTCCTTCATTACAATAACTAATTGGCCTCTGACAGAAAAGTGTTATATAGGTTTTCGTCTAAACTTTACCCCCAGAATCGATTTCCGCATTCAGATTTTGAAAATTATAAATTTTTTTATAATTTGTTTAAATAGTTTGTTATAAACAATTGCAAATGACATAAGAAAAAATATATATATTTTATTTTTCACTTATGCAAAGGATAGCACAGTTTATTTTTTGCTATTCCAGATAGATTTTGCTTGGGACTTGACATGGTCACTTTTTCTCCCCAACATGCAATTGTTTATTCCTACGTTACACTAACAAATTGAATTCTGACAAAAAAGTGTTATATAGGTTTTCGTCTTGATTTCACCTCCAGAATCGATTCCCGCATTTAGATTTTGATAATTATGAATTTTTTTGTAATTTGTTTAAATAATTTGTTATAAACAATTGAAAATAACATAAAAAAAAATACGTATATTTTATTTTTCACTTATGCAAAAGATAGCACAGTTTGTTTGTCGCTATCTCAACCAGTCTTAGCGTGGGCTTTAATGGGTTAATAAAATATCAAATAAAATGATAAAACCTTGGTTACAGCATGATACGACAAGATCTTTATAATTAGAATAAAAATTTCGATTGCTCTTCCTCGTTGCACTCCTCTAGCAATCGTTTAAGTGTGGGGGTGTGACGGCTAGCCGTAACTTAGTTTTTTTAAATTTAATTATTAAATATGACGAACGGAGTGGGAACCTTCGTGATTTCCCACGATAAAAACGCGTTCGAGATAAAGTGTTTATAGTGGCCCGAGCCTGCGTACTCGGCCTTACAATCAACGCTCTATCCTACTTTGTCCCACGCGCATGTGTTGACAGGAGCCTACGATCATCGCGTATTTCTCGTGAAGTGCTATCACGCTGATAATGGAAGGGGACCATAAAAATGCAATCTATCTTTTTTTTCTCACCGAATTTTAAGAAAATATCCGTAATATTAAATAGATTTTCATCAATTTTGTAAGTTATTATAATGCGCATCTTTTTGTCACCGAATAACCAATAAATAATTTTATATTAGAACAATAATGTATTTTATAATAAATCGTAAAAGGTTTGGATTTTTCTGAATGTTTATAATAATCACTATGTATCGTTAAAATTAATTAAGTTTAGTACGATTTTGTATAAGTAATTATAAACTATAGCGTTACTCTTGCTCTTAAAAGTGGCACTCCGAGAGCCATCTCTGGAGAAAAGGGCCCAAGTTAAAAAGGGACCGCCCTTTCTCTCTCTGAAAATTCACGCCCACAGACCAATAAAGAAATCCTAGATATGATTAGAAAATTTCCCACCAATACAAAATTTGGCCGTTATCGCTTCATGGACCTGAGGAAAGGGATTTCCACCCAACCACCCACTGCTTATAAAAAGCTCTGTACAAGACTGGAGGGCAGAGTGGAGTGGGCACCAGGAAGTGCCTAACAAGAAGTGATTACCAGTGAGTGAGTGCTGGAGGAAGCATCAAAGAAGAAAAAGTCAGCCAAAATTCAATTAAGAAGCCACCCAAGTGTATTCAGAATATATAGAGAGAGAAAGAGGCCAATCAGCAGAGAGAGCGCAGCCTTAATAATAAGTAATTAGAAAAAATAAAAGTAAGTAAAATCTTATATCTGGCTATCCTTTTCTTTCTTTAAGCACTCCGCCCTTTTTTTTTTGGAAATTCATTAAGCGTGAGTCAGGTGACTTTTCATTAAAGTCCCTTAAGAACACATTAAGCGTGAGTCAGGTGTGTTCGTAATAAGATTTGGTTATTACATTCCGCGCTAGCATACAGTTTTCTTAACGCAACAATATTGCTCGTCCCGGCTTATGTGTTACACGACAGCCAAATCAGAGCAACCCTGAGTTTACGCTTACTCCAAGCGTACCTGAGAGTGACCCCGACGTCACACATCCAAATAACTAACATTTCTACATTTAACCCTTAGCTGCCACACTTCTGGCCCCAATCATAGCTGCCACACTGGGGCGTTTTTGACCCCAGCCACACAATCGTATATTCTGAGTAAACTAAGCTGTTTTTCATCGTGGAAAAATTCGCAGTTATACATTGACTATCCCTTTTTTGGTAAATTGGTAAAAAATTGGTAAATTTAATTTGTTAAAAAAAAATTAATTTGTAAAACAATTCAAAAAACGACTAATTTTACTCAAAAATTCATAACTTTTTCAATTTTGCGAATTGGACGCTCAAATTTCAACAGCATTTTGTCGAAACATATTACTTTAGATAAAAGAATAGTGTGATAATGCCCGCTGAAAAAAAGGTATTTATTTTGAAGAATGAATGTTAGAATTTTAGTGATTTTTCAAAACCGCATTTTTCCATTAAAAACGCCATTTAATACTGAAAATTCATTAAAAAATCAAGGAATGAAGAAAAATAGTCAAGTTAATCGAAAAACATGCTTTATTACAACTCAGCCGAAAGAAAAATTATTCATTACATTCCAGCACAGGTTCTACAGAACATCAAACGGTGATCATCACAAATCGGTCGCTCACAACTTGCGCAACCTACATTTGTTTTCTTGTCCCTTTTTCGCGAGCATTCAGTACACCTCAGCCTTTTTGGAAATTTAACCCGTTCGTATTCTTTTTCTTTGTGAACATCGAGGCCCAGAATCCCAGCAATGCCGATTTTTATGTCACGACGTAAAGTGACCGTCTCATTGTATTTCTTCACCAGATACGGTCTGATCAGGTGCAGTGAAAGTTTTTCAAGGCACTCGATCATAGAACACTTATCTCTGGAGTTATCGGCTTTCAGTTTACATTTCAGAAGAATTCGAGAGTTCACTGCAGCCTGGTCAAGCATTCCGTAAAAAATCCTTACTGGTCAGCGGTTCGTCCTTCGCGTCACCGAATAGGAGTCACATAGTTGGTCAAAACAATCTATTCCTCCTTTAGTTGCATTATAGTGATGAATAATATTTGGCTTATCATCCGTAATCTCGGTTGTGTGCATGTATGAAAAAAGTAGAAGTACTATTTTATTTTTTTTTTGGTGTGAAGCTCACCAGCGTCAAAGTATCTGTATGGCAGAACTTGGACTCTGGCGGTGATTTGGAAGCAACTTTCATTTCTGCTGGTACCAGCGATCCAGTAATTGTCATATTCTAGGGCGCAGGCATCATACGTTGCAGTAGAGGTACAGACATAAACCAATTATCACATGTAACTGTACGATCTGGGCCATGAATAGGAGTAGTCACTATACGGAAAAAATACTCGTGGATTTTCTCATCTCGAACGATAGCAGATCCATTGCCTAAATACGGTACTCCATAAATTTGAAATAAATTAAATTGACAAAAATTGCTAAATTTAAGTCACAAAACGAAGACGAATTATGAAAGCATATTTACCAAGTATGAGATCTCAGCATCATTTAGCATGACGATTTTCAATCCGTATTTATCTGGTTTATCTTTCATGTACATCCTAAAAATACATCTGCCTCTATAACTCAATAATTGTTCGTCAACAGTGCACTTCTTACTAGGTGTATAATACTGGCGACATTTATTCATGAAAATATCCCAGATTTGACGAATTGCTGAAAATCTATCGTTCTCATCTCTCAAGTTCTTGTCGTCAAAGCGCAAGCAAGATGCTAGAAATGTAAATCTCTGTCTCGAGAAAACACATCTGTAGAGCGTAATTCCGTTTTTCTTATCCCAAAGTCTATTATTATCAACATCTGCCGATTTCCACAGTCCTTGGTAATATTAAACACCAATATAAGCTCTAATCTCGTCACTATCAGTCGTATGCTGATAGCTTTCAACTTTATCCTCGGCAATCAACGGTAGGCAAACTTCTTCTATCTTATTATTTGTATGTTCAACAATGAGATTGATGATCTCGTCGTTGAAAAGTATTTCCCAAAAATTTTCAATTGTGTCTAGATCTTTAGCGGCTCCAGTTGGTCCAGGCACATACGCAGTTGAAACATCATTTACTCGATCTGCAAAAAAAATTGAATTTTCAAACTGCGCTCCAGTTCCCCTCTTTCTCACTCTTGCATTCTTTCGCCCCTTTCGTGATCCCCTTCGCCCTCTGCTCTCATTAGCCCGCTTTCTCTTTTATTATCTCTCGCTCGCTCGTTCGCTTTCTTTCAGGCGCTTGTATACCCCCACTACCTGTGTCGTCCTTCTCTCCGTCCATACTATGCATATCTATAGTACGCAATGTAAATAGTATCTATAGTACTAACCTGATCGACGCTGAGGAGCATTCTTCGTCCATTTGAAGCCATCTTTTCCCTTCTAAACAGAGCATGGCCGTCCTCAGGCACGTGACTCCAAAAGTCGCTGCTCAAAACTGGCGTCTTCAATGTCCACATCCATTTCTGAGGCATCCGTAGCGTCAGAATAGTTAGATCCATTCTCAGAAACTCTTCTTTTCAGAATTCTTAAATTAATTCTTAAATTCAGAAATTCTTGAGTCTCTTTATACTCGGAAAGATCTTGCTGCATCTCTTCGACGAGCTCTTGCCGAATCATGCGACGTCGAAGATTGTAAGCCATCTTACACGATTGAAAATACTATTAGTTTATAAATAAAAAAATTCACAGTTTCAAAATATAGTGTACTCACCTTCTTTGACGATTTGAAGCACAAACACAAGATAAACAAAAATTCGAAAAAAAATCAGATAAAACTTTAACTGCCACTCTAGGGTCTTTGACGACCCCACTCCGATTCACTTGAATGTCACAGACAGACTGACGCACTTGACTCACCAGAAACTATACTAAGGGAAAGAGCAACTCTCCAACTATAACTAGATGGCACTATGTACCCGATTTTCTAACATTAGGAGGGGGGAAATTTGAAAAGTATAAGGCCAAATCACGAACGACCCCAGTGTGGCAGCTAAGGATTAATAATCCCCGCAGCAACATATTTATTATTCGTTGAAAGGTCGTCGGTGCGTTCATTAAACCTTCCAGCATTCTGATATAATGAAAGTATCCATCTGAAGTCGAGGAAGCCGGTTTCTCTCTGTCCTCTACCTTTAATTGTATTTATTGAAATCCACTAATTAAGTCGAACGTCGAGAAGTACATTGAGCCTCCTAACTGATCTAAAATATCAGCAATATTAGGTAGGGGTAGACATCACCGATGGTCTTTTTATTCAACTCTCTGAAAACGATAACCATTCTTCATCTCGGCGTACCGTCGCTCGCTGGACTTTTGAGAACGATCCAGAGCGGTGAATTATAAGGTGAGTTACTCTCTTCGATTATTCCATCCTTTAATCTTTTCTTGATTTGGTCCGATATGAACTCTCTATGCACTGGTAGATGCCTATATTGCTTTGTATAGACTGGAACTCTATTTGACAGGTGTATTTCGCGTTCTATCAAGTTAGTACACGGCAGAGTCTCTCCAGGAACTAAAAACATATTCGGATACCTTTTCAACAAGCGTTTCACACTTTGTAGTTCGCTCGGGCAAAGGTGTCCTATCCTTATCAATTGCAACAACTTCTTATGTTATTTCTTAAGTTGATTAATAGCTTGTGCCGATCCCTGGAAGCTACCTTTCTGGTCCGAATCAACGTCGCTGGAAAATTCTGATTTATAATATTCAAATGGTATAATTTTCTTCAGATCCACTTCTATCATTATTTCTCTCTCGTCATGGGTATAGCTATGATTCTATAAGTCTCATGGTCATTGATGACTACGCCCTCCCCAAGGAAGACTTCATCATCGCCTACATCTATCCTCGGTAGATACGCTTTCGTGAGCTACTCTTCATCAAGTTAATCTGGATAGCTTTACGAGTCCTCAGCGCTAACGTGTATCTTACCATATCGACCGGCGATTCTTTCTTACTACCTCTAACCTCACTGCTCCCGTTTCCTTCAGCAGCAAGTTGTTCTATTCTTTGATCTATGTCCGCTACAGTATTAGCGTCCAAAACGTCATCCTCACCGACATTGTTTGTATCAGGTCGCCTTGTAATCGGTCAATAAGCACATCATTCGGTAAAAATGGTACTGGATCCATTACATCGCTATTCACCATTAGACTGCTATGATAGTATGAAATTCCAGTGTTAGTATCATTAAGTAATCTCTGCCTAACATTCCATCCTCTTGAATAGGAAAATTATTCCGTACTATATGAAATTTTACTACCCTTCTATTAATGGACAGTATTACTGTAGCTATGGTCGGAACGGTATGTGCTGTTATAACACTTAAGGTAGTAACTTAACTTCTCTAGTATCAAACCTCGTGGTCCAATTTAATGTACTAAATTTAATTAAGTTCACGGCTGATCCATTATCGACCATGAATACAGTCCATTTTTACTGGTCTTAGGTATCCGTAACCTTACTCTTGTCGGCGCATAAATTTGATTATTTCGTGCGCTAGATCCCCAATTCGATGCAACTGCGACGACTAATTCATCAAAGTTTGCGAGTTCTTCAGTATTATTATCACTTTTGCTGGAGGCACTCCTAGCTTCTCTGTCGTCAGTATGACTTGTGGTCTGTGGCATTGCTCTCGCATTTTGCTGCTGAAGCTGAGTCTTGTCTTGATTCTGCCGGCACGTCTGACATGGGCCCGTTCCATTCATAGCTGGGCGAGCCCCTTTTCTCTGAGTTTAAATTACCTGTATTCCCCTGTTGCGAGTATCTTGGGTTTGGTCTAAATTCTCCTTTCTGCTGCTGGTCATATGTTATTGTTCCGTAACACTTCCCGGTGTGATAATGGTATAAATCCGTATCAGGGTTATATAAGCACCCTGCTGCGGTATATTATCTTGATAATTTCTATAGCGAGGTTTCCAGTGCCTATTCTGAGTTTGCCTTTGACCTAGGGGTCGATTTTGTTGTCCTTGATTATTTTGGTTACTCGGGTAAGGTTGTTGTCTGTTGTTTCGCTTGACAAACAATTGCTGAATCTACAAGGGTAATTCATCCCATTCGTCTTCGTACTGTTCCTCCGGGTCATTTTATCCATTTGTTAGTATTCGGCTCAGTGCGGCTCGTCCTTGATTTATTTCTGATCTCTATGCAAAGCGCTTCTTTATACATTTTCTCTAGGGTCTCGGTAAAGAAACTCTTGGAAAGAGTTTTCAAATGACACCTCCCTCGACTCTGTATGTTAATTTTGATCAGAGATACACGATTTTGAAGTATGACTACTTTTCCTCTTGGAGGGGGGGGGGAAGTACGTGACTGGCAGTGTATATATATATAGTTAATTTATTTATTTACAACTTATACGTCACATTTGGTTTTCGCTTCTTACAATCAATAGTGTCTCGTGTTTAGTTTGTGTAATTGATAATGTATGTGATTGGTGTGTGTACGAGGTGTGTTCAAAAAGTAAGGTGACTTTGTATTTTTAAGAAAAAATATTTATTTATTTATCAATATTTATGTTGTCCCCTTCAAAGTAATCCCCCTCAGATACAATACACTTATGCCAACGGTTTTTCCAATCTTCAAAGCACTTCTCATAAGCACTTTTCGGTATAGCCTTGAGCTCTTCCAGCGATGCAGTCTTTATCTCTTCAATCGTTGCAAATCTCCGTCCTTTCATAGGTCTCTTTAGTTTTGGGAACAAGAAAAAGTCACATGGGACCAAATCCGGTGAATATGGTGGCTGAGGCATGATCGTGGTATTGTTTTTGGCCAAAAAATCTCTCACAAGCAAAGATGAGTAAGCAGGGGCATTATCGTGATGCAAAAGCCATGAATTGTTTTTCCACAATTCTGGGCGTTTTCTTCGTATTGCTTCTCGCAAACGGCGTATAACTTCAAGATAATACTGTTTATTGACCGTTCGGCCATATGGTAAGAACTCTTGATGCACCACTCTATGGTAATCGAAGAAAACAGTGAGCAAAACTTTGACATTTAATCGAACTTGGCGTGCTTTTTTCGGTCTTGGCTCATCTGGGCTCTTCCATTGGAACAATTGGACTTTGGTTTCAATATCATAACCATATACCCATGATCCGTCACCAGTTATGACCCTTTTGAGTAAATCTGGGTAGTCGTTGACGTTATTCAACAGTTCTTGAGCGATCTTCATGTGACGGTTTTTTTGGTCAAAATTTAGTACTTTCGGAACAAACTTCGCTGACACACGTCTCATACCCAAAACAGAATTAGAAACATTAGAAAAAATTTCATGGCACGAGCCAAGCGATATACCAACATCCTCAGTAACTTCTCTGCTAGTGATTTGACGATTTTCCAGAACAATTTTCTTCACTGCTTGAACGTTTTCATCAGTTGTTGACGTGCTTGGGCGTCCAGAGCGAGGCTCGTCATTGGCACCTTCCCGGCCATCTTGGAAGAGTTTGTACCACTTGTAAACATTTTTTTTACTCAGAACAGTTTCACCGTATGCCACCGTCAACATTGCAAGTGTTTCGGAGCACTTTATTTTATTTTTTACACAAAATTTGATGCAAATACTTTGATCCATATTTTTCGATAGCAAGAAATCGCCGAGCATGCAAAACACTTATAACCTTTACGCCTCTCACAACCAAACAAAAAATGCTATACACTTGAAATTTGGTACAGATGTTCGGGAAGAGTGTACCAACATAACAAAACAAAAAAATCGATAATCGAAAATACGTTGCCCGTGAAATTTGAAAAGTCACCTTACTTTTTGAACAGACCTCGTATGTGTGTGTGTGTACTCGTATGTGTGTGTGTATGTGTTTTGTGTATATATGTACGTTTGTAGGTGTGTCTGCAACTCTTACGTCCCTGTCTTCTGTTTCTGTCTGTTCAGCTTTTCTTCCTATTTTTCTGTTGATTAATCTTCTCTTCCTCTCTCTGTCCTAGATCTGCCTTTTCAGCTCTTGTTTTTCTCTTTCTTGCTTATTTTATGTTTGTCTTCTTCCTTTGTTACTTTCTTTTGCCTTTTCATGCTTCTTTTATTATTGAGCAATCTCTTTCTTCTCTTGTTTTGTTTTCATACCTCATTGCTCTTTCTAATACTGTTTCTTTCATTTCTTGTCTTCCTGTTTCCCATCGTATTAAGTAACTTGGCATTTTTCTTTCTAATTCCAATACCCACTTTATGTATTTTAGTTGTAATCTCTCTATTTCTTCATATATCTTCCATACCCAGATTTCTGCTCCATACATAATAACGCTTTTCGCCAGTGTGTCGAACAGGTTCATCCTTAGCTCCCAATTTTCTCTAAATAGTTTTTCTACTAGTCCCCATAGTCATCCAAGTCCGTTATTTATTTTTCCTTCTACCTTCTTTATCTGCTTTTTATTTCCGTTATTTCTGCTTATCACATATCCCTAGTAATTGTACTCTTTAATCATCTCCATCTTCTTACCTTCCTATTCGAATTCTTCTTCCTTCCCCCTTCCTCCTCCTCTCCTGCATTTCATCATCTTTGATTTTCCTACATTTAACTCTAATCCCCTTTCTTCCAGGTATCTTTTTAATTTTTTCAGCATTGCTTTCATTCCACTTTCACTCTTTGCCATCATCACTATATCATCTGCGTATCCTAATGTCCATATTTTCTTTTTTCCTATCACTATCCCTCCTTCTTGCACCTGTTTCATCATGACTTCCAGGTCGGCGAAGGCAAGATTCAATAGCGTGGTGCTCAAAGGGCACCCTTGTCTTACGCCTTTGTAAGTCTCGAACTCCCCAATTATTTCTCCTCCAATTTTTACCTTACTCCCTGTTTTCTTATATATTTTTTCTATTCTTTTCCTAATTTTTCAATTTCTCCCTTCCTCTTTCATTATTTCCCATATTTTCTTCCTCCTTATCTTGTCAAAAGCGGCCTTCATATCGACAAAGAATACATACAGTTTTCCTCCTTTTTCCCTTATTTCCGTCCCTATTATTATTTTTAATATATATATTGCGTTTATATTGTTCCTGTTTTCTTACTGAATCCCATCTACGTATCGCTTAGCATTTCTTTAGCTTCTAGTTCTCTTTCCAGCTTTATCTTCAGAATTTCCGTATATATTTTATATCCCGTGTCCATCAGCGTTATTCCTCTATAGTTTCCTACTTCTTCTTTCCTCCCTTCCTTATATATTGGTACTATTATTCCCTTCCTCCATTCTTCCAGATATCTTTCTCCGTTCCACATTCCGTTTAAGCATTTTGTCATATCTTTTAACAAGCCTTCCGTGCTTTCAATCCACGCTTCATTCGCTATACCATCTTCTCCTGTCGCCTTTTTCTTTTTCATTTTTCTTATTATCTCTTTTACTTCTCTTACTTTGATCTCTTCACCTTCCTCTTCTCCTTCGCTATCTTCGGTTTCTTCCCATTTGCTTTCTTTCTTTTCTTTTTCTCCCAGTTGTCCCTTGTGCTTTAACCATTCTTCTTTTCCTATATTTTCATCTAATCCAATTCTTTTCTACCTATTGCTATTCAGTTTATCCCAGAATTTTCTTCTCATCTTATCTTTTCTTATTTCTTCTGACACTCTTTTCCTCTTAGCTTCTTTCGTTTTTCTTATTTCCTCTCTGTATTCTCTCTTTGCTTCTAGGTATTTGCCTCTGTCCCCTTCCCCTTTTCTTACCTTATTTAACTCTGCCATCACCCTAGCCCTTTTTATCCTACATTCTTCTCTCCACCAGCTTTTTTTCGATCCTTTTTTTCCCTTATCTTCTTTTTCACGACTGCGTTCCTCACTCTATTTTTTATCTCTTTCCATTTTTCTGTTCCCCCTATTGCGTCTATCCATCTCTGCTACTCTCTTATACCTTCTTCGCTCCAGTCGTATATCAATTCTTTTTTCCTCGTCTTTTCTTTCTTCTGCTATTTTGTCTCCCAATTCCACTTCTCTCCCTCACCACCTTTACTCTTTTCTTCTTTTCCTCCTCTGGGCTTTTCTTATCCATCCTTCCACCTTTATCTCTTAATTTTTCAGTTGTCACAAATCTTTCCATCACTATCCCGTACGCCTTAGTTCGTCTCTCTATATCTACTCGTGATCTCACCTTTATTCCCTGTCTTACCTTTACTGTCTCCGCCTTTACTTCTTATCACCCCTCCACTCTGCTTGCCTTTCCGGCTTCCTAATTTTCTCTCTTAACCTCAACTTTTCTTTTTTTCTTTATTCCTCTCTCTCTGCTTGGAAAGTCTGTTCTTTTATTTACGTTTATTTACAAAAAAATGCTTATCTCTCAGCAACCTCAATATAAAAAGAAAATTTTTTAGTTAAAATTTTGAAAACTAAAACATTGTATGGAATTGTTTCATCAGTACAATTGTTATTACAGTATAGTTATTATGTATAAATAAAAAATGTATAGCACTCTCACCTAAAAATCGCAACTTCGTTGCTTGTTTTCGGCGTCTCGTGCTATAAAATACTGTTCGATACTAGTACGTCAAGACTTTTTTTGCTTTTTTTCCTCGCGTTTGACTTGAGCAGTAACCCTCTCGTTTCGTAAATACCGCCTTTTCGTACCCGTATCGAGATATACTATATGTATTAATCGTATAAATATTAAGTCTAATCTTTTTCTTATTTACAGGAGCTGTGCACTCTGGAGTCGGATGTACTGCACTCAACAAAATCCTTGCTTGTGCGGACATTCCCAGCGTATCCAATAATATATATAAACGTTATTAAAAGATTATTGGAGAAGCAATAGAAAAAGAAACTCAGAATAGTTGCAAACGAGAAGCTGAGGATGAAAAAAAGCTAGTCATTGATAATATTAAAAAATTAATGTTAGAATTGTAAAAAATATTGATATTGAAAATTACACCTTAATTAGATTATATAAGTTTTAATGAAATAAGATGAAATTGATTATACAGTATATTCAAAATGATTATTTTCTATTTTAAGTAATTGTATATTATACAGCTATCCTACTATTATTACAATTTATCTTTTAACAATAATTTATAATAAGCATGCAAAAAGTTATATTTTATCTATGAAAAATGTAATCAAATTGTAAATGTTTTTTAAATTATATACTTATACACATATTATATCTAATAAGTAACATTTTATACAAAAAAATGTTAAATACGAGGGTGGTCCGATAAGTACTTAGTCTCCCCGCCCGATGGCGCCACTCTCGCAAAAGAAATATTCTATCACATAGTACAACCTTCTCGATAGTTACTGTCAAGATTTCAGCCGGATCGGAGTTGTAGTTTATTTTTGAGAGCGTGTGAAAGCAAGTGTGTCCGTTGATTTTTGAAAAATGGAATAAGAGCAGTATCGGTCGGTGATTCGATTCTTGTTTTTCGAAGGGAAATCGCGCAGCGAAATCAAAAAGCGCATGGATGCTGTGTACGGTGACTCTTCTCCTTCGATGGCGACCGTCAAAAATTTGTTTAACGAGTTTCAACGTGGTCGCATGTCGATTTTTGAAGAGCCACGTCCAGGTGCTCCGAAAACGGCTACCACGGAGGATAACGTGAAACAAATTCACGATCTCGTATTGGCAGATCGACGATTGAAGGTGCGCGACATAGCTAAGATCGTAGGCATCTCAAAAGACCGCGTGGGTCATGTCCTGCATAAAATTTTGGGCATGAGAAAGCTATCGGCGCGATGGTTGCCGCGTTTGCTCACTCCGAACAACAAGCGCAACCGTGAGACAACTTCAGAGCAATGTCTGACGCTGTTTAAGCACAATCCGAAGGAGTTTCTGCGTCGTTTCGTGACAATCGACGAAACATGGATCCACTGGTATACACCAGAAACCAAGGAACAGTCGAAACAGTGGACTTTACCCGGCGAAAGTGCTCCGAAGAAAGCGAAGACTGCTCCATCGGCCGGAAAGGTGATGGCCACCGTTTTCTGGGATTCACAAGGTGTGATCTACATCGACTACCTGGAGAGGGGCAAAACGGTCACAGAGCTGTACTATGCCGAATTATTGGGCCGATTCGATGTCGAATTGCAGAAAAAACGGCCCCATTTGGCGAAGAAAAAAGTGTTCTTCCACCATAACAACGCACCGGCTCCCACCTCCGCCGTCGCCATGGCCAAATTGGTCGAATTAGGCTACGAACTGCTGCCACATCCACCGTATTCTGCAGATTTAGCCCCCTGCGACTTCTTTTTGTTTCCAAACTTGAAAAAGTCACTCGCCGGGCAGAAATTTGAGTCGAATGAGGAGGTAATCGCTGCCACGGAAGCCTACTTTTCAGACCTCGAGGAAACGTATTTTTCAGACGGGTTAAAGAAATTGGAGCATCGCTGGGCCAAGTGTATCGAACTAAAAGGAGACTATGTTGAAAAATAAAACGCCACTTTTCCAAAATTTTCGTTTTTCATTTGTAGGCTAAGTACTTATCGGACTACCCTCGTAATGTAATGAAATTTGAAATGTTTTTTTGGATTACATATTTATATTTATACACTTATTATATACTTATCCTCAGGTATATTACAAACATTTATCTTTGTAAAATGTATACTTATTTTCTGTGAAGAATATTTAGTTTACACAGAACATGAAAATACGAGTACTTATTTATTAACTGACTTTCATAAAAAACGTTATTATAGACCAACAGAAATTGCAGAGGATATTTTTCCTTGGTACAAGAATCTGAAGACAAATCTAAACGACAATGCTGAATCATTTGATGTTAACCTTGGATTTATTATTAATATAATTGTATAGTAAGCTTTGATATGGGATGGACAAAGCGTGGCAACGGAAGAAGGTTTGGATTACGCAACGAGAAATAGAAAATGCAAAATGTGCAATTCGGGACATTCACTAAAATAAATGACAATAACTAAAAATGACAATAACTAAAATAAAATAAATTCAATCAATAAATTATTTGATAAAAATCATCTAGTTAACAATTTTTCAAATGAAATTTTTAAGTTAGCTAAAACACACAAACAATTAAATAAAAAAAATTACATTCCTCATATTAAAAAATGCCTGTCCTACGCAGTTACTAAAATAAAGGCAACAGTCGGAATTTAGCCAAGAATTTAAAAGAAATTCCTCAGCATCTGTTTGGTTATCACGAAAATTGTGGAAATTGGTGTAAACCTATAGATGCACACACAGTGAAGTTATCCGACGACGCTTTATTAAAGGAGTTGCAAACACTCTTTAATAAATATGCAGCAAATGCCCATAAATTTTTAGTTGCAGCATCGAGTTAGCGTAATGAAAGCTTTAATAATATAGTAGTGAATAAAGCTCACAAAAATAAATATCTTAGTAAGAGTGCTACTTGTGATTATCGAGTTACCGATGCTATATGTGTTTTTAATGACGATGAGGAAAGTATAAAAAATCTTCGATATCAAATAGGATTACCAGAATATCCACATACATTAAAATATGCACTATGAAGTGACCCAAAAAGGTTAAAGAGGGCAGGCACAGATAAGTTAATCTCGAAGAAAAAACGGAGGCTCGAATTAAAAAGATGTAGAGAAAAGTTAAGACAGTCTAATGAAAAAGTAGAAGGGGTAATGTATAAATCAAATTGCGGAATTGATAATATAACTTATCATGGTAAAAGTATTACCACGGAAATTATCAATTGTGATAAAAATAATAACGTTGACGTTAACGCTGTTACTGCTAAAATGGTTGTGTTCGGTTTAGAAACGAGTGGACTGCATAAAGAGACTGAAATTCTGCAAATTGCTGCGAAATGCGAAGAGCACATTTTTAATGTTTATGTACAACCTACCAAAGAAATTAGTCCTAATGCTGCGGATGTTACAGAATTTCACCTTGTGGATACAAATTTGTATTTACGTGAAACAAAAGTTGAAACTTTATCAATACTAAACGTATTAATTTCATTCCAGAATTTTTTAAGCAAGTTATCTAAAAAAAATAAAGTTTTATTAATAGCACACAATGATTTGCCATGTTCTATCAATATGACGAATGTTAAATGATTTTTGTAGATAATGAGGACGAGCTGGCTCACGAAGCTTATTCATAACTTTTTTACGCTTATTGTCCGTTTTCTCTCAAGTTCAAAAACTCTTGTTCAATAACATCTATTTTGAAACTCAATACTTAAATATTCTTGTTGATACATGTCAATTTTTGTTCAATATCAGTATATATTAATTGATTAATAGAACTTATTCCATCAATTTCTCGCTTCTAACCATTAATAATAAAAATCTTTTCAAACTCGTTGCCAAGAATTTTTCACAAAACAGCATCAGGAATCACACAAAGTCTGACAAAAACTGACCATTGTTCATCAATTAAAATCCTATGCCAGGTGAATCGCGAGTGGCATCAGCAATAATAGCTGAGGTCCAAAAAAATCGATACTCATGATGATAATCAGCTCAAAATCAATGTTTCGCTGTTAATATACTATCTCAGCTTCTCGAAGCTCCTCAATTGTAGATTGAATTTCATTGACATGATTTTGATTGCCGACTGATATTTCCGCACAAAAATAAGTCGTTTTATAAGTTTATTAAAATCACCTTAATAAATATAATCAGTATGATTGTTACGTCCTGCAATTAGCGTTAGTTATGGCAGAGAAAATCCTGATTTACTTCTCGGTGAATTTTACGGTGTATTTATTAATGGAGATATATTATCACGAAATTTTTCACTCGGTTGATAACGTAACTTTCATCTAACTTCATTCGATTTTTAATACTTGTTATGTGCACTGGTTTTCTTTATGATCCAACCATTGAAGTTTGCATATACCATAAATTATATATAATGACGTTGTCAGATTATTTTCCAACATCGATAAGTACTTATTTAGAGAATTACTTTCAGGAGTACGATATATTTCATCTCATCAATTTTATCAATTAAGGAAGCGTTCGTCGCTAACATAAGTCCAGTCCTAAAAAAATCTTTCTTGATCAAGTTTTCTTTTTTCGAAAAAGGTTCCATTTTCTCATGAATGTCTTTTTCATCATCATAGATTTATTTTTCTTCATTAGGTTGCAATAATTTTTTATTAATTATTATTAACAAGAGTACATATACATAATTACATGTTCGTATATATATAAATTACAAAAATTTTTATACAAAATTCGCAATCCAGTAGAGAAAAATTTTCTGTTCGCCGGTCTGGATGCACTTATTACCAACTTAAAACTAATATAGTAGTTTAGATAAATTTTTTATTAAATAATTATACTTTCTCGGTATTTTTCTTCACAAGAATCTAATAAGTCTTGATCTATCTGTGGTATAATTTCCTATTATGGTATTGTGGTCCATAATGTGTTTTATTCTTTTGCTGTGGTTGAAGTTTGTTACGCAAGTAAATCCAATTGCACATGTTATTCTGTAGTGGGGAGAAATTCTCTGATGATGCTTTATAAAGGTACATTGGCAGGTTAAAGTGAATACGATGTCATCAATTACTATGAGGTCTTTGTGTTTAGGTTGAAGTTCAAGTGAGTAAACAGAATTTACAAAAGTTTTTTTACCTTGTAAACCTCTATCAAAATAGAGTAGGGCTTTGTTATTTCCTATGTAATTGATGTCTCCGTAAGTCATCCTATAGCACTTTAGTTGTTAAATTGGATTACTAGGGGCTGATGCTGGTTTATTTCAAATTATTTTAATGCGATTATCTTCAGTTATTTTTTCTATTTCGTCAGACAGTTTCCATTGGTTTGTATTTTATTTTGTCATTTGCTATAGTAGATTCAGATTCGGAGTCAGAAGCTTTTACAAATTTTATTGGTATGAAGCCCTTGTGAAAAGGTGTATTAAAGTCGTCTTTTTTTGTTTATGTGTGTCTGAATATTGTTTATAGCAAATTTGGAATTCATTTGCCAATTAAATGATTTTGTTGAAGTTTTTGGTGGATGTACATTGTATTTTATTATAATTAAAGTTTGTTAATATGTTGTGAGACCTATTGTAATATAAGTTACATTTGTTTTGTGAAAATATATGTCCTAACGTCTAGTAATGTTTTGTATTGGAAATTTGTATCTTCATGAACTTCCGATGACAGATACGTTTTTCCTTTCTACTATGTAAGAACTAGTTGTTTTAATTGATTACAATTTAGTTTATCTTCAGCCTTCTCCATTTAGTTTGCGTTTAACATTGTTATGGATTTTCATTTATCCATTGTTTTCATTTATTTTTTATTGTACTCGTATAGTTAATTGTTTTAAGCTCATTTGGTAATTTGTTAAACAGTGTTATGGCCTTTATATAACTATTTTTTATACGTATTTGTTTAGATTTTATTGTAGGTTTAAGCAGTTATACCTGGTTTTCTTGCTTTTGTTTTTGTATATTTATGATAAGTTTTTATAATGATATACTAGAGATTCCAAGGGAAAGGTTTGATCAATATTTAAAGGATTTTGTCAAATATAAAATTATTTTTGTTGATTACACAAGCCAACAAAATTTGACAAAGGTTCAGAACCAGAGACCAGACATAATACATTCGAAGGATTTTGATGCGCTGAATCTAAATCCGAGATCAGAATTGCGCCAGCACGTCAGGATCTCGAGATATCCTAACCTAAAAGGGCGTAAATCAAGTTTTTTTGGCTATACACGGTACCTTATAACATTGCGAATAATTTTTCTCGTGCAAAATTGACAACGGCATCTAAAAAACAATTCTTATCGTACAAAAGCACTAACAATCTCACAGGTCTGCAAAATCAGAATTTTGATTGTTATAGAAAAGCCATAGGTCATTTCCGAAGTAATTTTTGGCGTAGAAAACGAATCCGGAGTCCAAATTGCTCCATCACGTCAGGATTTTGAGATATCCTAACCTAAAAATGCGAAAATAGTGGTTTTTTGCTATTTTTGAGGCTATGTAGCACCGCGGCATTCTCATTAATCAGAAAAAACCAACGACACCTTAAAGTATAAGTCTGACACTTTCAAATACCGTTGAGTTTGCTCAAATAGCTCATTTCTGCATCAAAATATTCCATCTTGAATTTTTCAAGTTTCATGAATTTAGTTGTTTACTTCGTTGGTAAACTCACATAGTTCTGGAGAAAAATGAATACGAATTTTGTTTAATAATCCCATGAAAATACGGTTACGAAAGAATTTGGAAACGAAGATTTAGTAATGAAAATACAAAAGTTTACAGAAATACACAGACACATAAACTGAATAACAATATATCACTAATTTCACTAATTTAGGATACTCAAAGGTATTTTAGGATGTTGAACTTTGAGTCATTTTGGCTTTTAAAAACTTTTGAATAAAAAAAAAAGTCGATTCAAGATTTAAAACTAGAATCACATCTTAAGTATAAATCTACAACTAGATAAACTGCAAAAATATCGGATTTGCTAAATAACAAAATTAGGTTTTTTTTCGAAAAAAAAAATTTACCAACTTGTTTTACCTAGGGTAGGTGGGTTCACCTATTAGAGTATAGAAGTATAAGTATAGCAGTTACAAGGGTTTTAAGGGTATGTGATAATGAAGTCTATAAAGCTTAAAATAGGGTAGTCCATCAGTGATGGAGAATTCGGTTTGCTTAAAGAAAAGTAGTTGGTGTACCCAGGGTTAGGTGGGCTAGTCTGTTTGATGTGCTAGGGTGGTTTATGAGGGTTCATAAGATGTATTTGGATAAAATACTTGAGGGTTAAGTCATGTTAGCCTATCTGAGGTTAAGTTGTTTATTTTTTAAAAGAAAGGCGATTAGTCAAACACTTTTTCTCCAGAACTATGTGAGTTTACCAACGAAGTAAACAACTAAATTCATGAAACTTGAAAAATTCAAGATGGAATATTTTGATGCAGAAATGAGCTATTTGAGCAAACTCAACGGTATTTGAAAGTGTCAGACTTATACTTTAAGGTGTCGTTGGTTTTTTTTCTGATTAATGAGAATGCCGCGGTGCTACATAGCCTCAAAAATAGCAAAAAACCACTATTTTCGCATTTTTAGGTTAGGATATCTCAAAATTCTGACGTGATGGAGCAATTTGGACTCCGGATTCGTTTTCTACGCCAAAAATTACTTCGAAAATGACCTATGGCTTTTCTATAACAAAATCTTGCAGACCTGTGTCTTTAGTTTATGTCTTCTTTTATCGTCAATTGAAATGTACTACATATCAATTGGTTTATACGGCAACGCAATGAATTTCGACTATTACAACTCAAATCCCTGATCTTGGAGCATTGTAACCTGCGGGGCAATAAACCTTGCCCACTTAACCCTAAATCCCTTAACCCCCGAGCCCTGTGACCTTCGATGCAATAATCCCCGTCCCCTTAACACCAAATATTTTAACCCAAGAAGGTTATAACAAGCGCGGCAATAAAACCTGCCAACTTAACCCCGAATTTCTTCACCTCGGAATCCTGTAACCTGCGATACAATAGCCCTAGATTCCTTGTGGCGCAAATTACTGGGCTCAGGCATTAAGGGGTTTGCGTAACGGCATCGAGGGTTATAACATGACAGGTTTCAGGGCTACAGGGTTAACGGATTTAAGGTTAAGGGGTCAGTTAAAGGTTAAGGGGTCGGGGGGTTTTGGGTTAACGGATTTAGTGTTATGGCCACGCAGATTATAGCCTTCTAGAATATCTCGGAATACTGACGTACTGGCGCAATTCTAAGCTGGGATTTGGATTTAGCGCATCGAAATTCTTCGGGTGCGTTATGTATAGTTTTTGGTTCTGAAGTTTGTCGGCCTGTGACAGACAGACAAATATTAGAATTAAAAATTTAAATAATTTGATTAAATAAATCTAAATTCACAAATCTGACATCAAACTCGTAATCAGTGACCCCTAAAACCATGGAAATGAGGTGCAACTTGCAAAAATATTCTATTATACAGGAATTTGTTTAAAGAAATTTATTTAATAAAATACATTTAGCAAATCTGATATCAGATTCATAACCAGAGACCTCAAAAATCAGCAAAAGTACGTGTAACTTGCAAAAACATTGAGTCTTGCAACATTTGTTTAAATAAATTGTTTAAATAAATCTAAATTCACAAATCTGACATCAAACTCGTAATCAGTGACCCCTAAAACCATAGAAATGAGGTGCAACTTGCAAAAATATTCTATTTTTAGAAATTTGTTTAAACAAGTGGCTTAAATAAAACACATTTTGTAAATCTGATATCAGATTCATAACCAGCGACCTCAAAATTCAGCAAAAGTATGTGCAACTTGCAAAAACATTGAGTCTTGCAACATTTGTTTAAATAAATTTGCTTGAATAAAATAAGTTTTGAAAATCTGATATCCGATACGATCAGCGGAATCAAAAACCGTGAAATCTTTCATTCGTTTTTGAAATTCTGTAGATAGATGATGTAGAATATTACGTAACTTGAAATGTATGATTGTATGCTGAAGCTGAGATAGGTGAAAGCTGAGATAACTGATTTTGTGACATGCTAATCCTTCCGTGTTAGAGATCACGTTTGAGTGGTGGGCTAACGGTTGAATTTCCTGTAAATGCTATTATCTTATTTTCTTCTACTTTATTTATTATAAGAATATTTATCATAAGAACATTTTCTATCCGCTTTGTTATTTATTATAAGAAAAATGAGTTCCAGAAGCCCTTGTGCAAGAAAAATTGATACATTTTGTTTATGTTTGTGGGAAGTTTGAAACAATTTCTTATCGACGATCGATTAATGATTCAATCAAAACTCTATATATGAAATGTTATAAGGTTTCGATCGACAATTTAGATAAGACATGGGTACCATCTTCAATTTGTAATTTTTGCAGATTTGCTATGTTGAAGTGGGATGATAATAGCAGCAATATGACTGTTATTGAACCGACCATCTGGCGTGAGCCCAAGGACCATGAAACTGATTGTTACTTCTGCTTATGTAATACAACGGGTTTCAATAAACAAAATTCAAATAAAATCATCTACCCTGCGGTAGCGAGTGTAACACCAGCCAAAGTAAGTAAAGTAAGTAAACCTGGAAAAGAAGTTGGTTCGGCAAAAGTTAAACCGATGGATATTGATACAACTGAAGATGTCTCTTTTGAAGATAGTTCTGATGACGAGAGTCCTAAGCTTTTTGACCAAAGTTCGTTAGATGATTTTATTCGAGACCTAAATCTTCCAAAGGATAAAGCTGAACTCTGTGCTTCAAGACTCCAAAAATTGATTAACTTGTATATCCAAGATTTGTACAAGCCAGAAAACTGGCGTCTCTTGATTGATTCTTCCATACAAAGTCTCAAAGCTATGTTACCACACAACGGAAATAAGTATGCGGCACTTCCTGTAGGTCACTCAATTGCACTAAAAGAATCATACAATAGTTTTCAATTTCTACTAGAAAAAATAAATTACAAGACTCACAATTGGTTTGTTTGTGGTGACTTTAAGATGATAAATCTTATAGTTGGCTTGCAGTCGGGAAATACCAAATTTCTGTGTTTCCTCTGCCTTTGGGACAGCCGTGCAAGAGATAAGCATTGGGTAACAAAAAATGGCCCACAAGATCAGAATGGAAAATAGGTTCTCATAATGTCGCCTACGTAGGTCTTGTTGATAGAGAGAGAGTATTACTGCCACCACTTCACATCAAATTAGGTTTAATGAAACAGTTTGTGAAAGCCTTGAATAAAGAAGGTAAATGTTTCAATCATTTGAAAGCCACATTTCCGAAATTAAGTGATGCAAAAATTAAGGAAGGCATTTTCGTTGGGTCTGATATACGAAAACTCATGAAAGATGATACATTTATCGAAACCATGACTCTCGTTGAAAAGAATGCTTGGTTGAGCTTCAAAGATGTTACAGAAAAATTTTTAGGCAATAATCGAGACCCGCAGTTTGAAACTATTGTGTCCAACAAGTTACAGAATTTCCGAAAAATGGGTTGTCTAATGAGCCTTAAAATAGACTTCCTTCATTCTCATTTGGACTATTTCCCAAAAAATCTTGGAGCATATAGTGAGGAGATGGGTGAACGATTTCACCAAGACTTTAAACAAAAGGAACAACACTACCAAGGAAGGTGGGACGAAAAAATGATGGTTGACTACTGCTGGTCATTGAAAAGGGATGATAATAACCCTACTAGTCACAAACGTAAATCTCTTCAACAATCGGTTGAAATGAAGCGCCAACGTTTTCACAAAAAGAAAGCATAACATCACAGAATTGGCGGATATAGGTTTAAGAATATACATTCTAAAGATTGTCAGCTTCTTAGTGTAACCTCTCTAACTACATTGGAGTTTAGGTTGAAATGCTATGGATTACAGTCTACTTAAATTAATTTGTCCTGTGCTTGACCCTCACTGTTCACTGCATTTAGTTTAACCAGTTGTGAGTTTAGCGCTCGCAGATCATAGCGAACGTAAGTTCACCTGTAGTGGTCTAGAGCTCGAAGGTTACTGCGCATATAGGTTATACTGTCGTGGATTCTAGTTTGCAAGTTATATCGTACTCAATATAATTTTTGCGGATTATAGCGCGCTTAAATTAACCTGTAGCAGGTTATAGCGAATTTAGGTTAACTTACCGTGATTTTGAGCTTGCAGGTTATAGCGCACTTGAGTCAACCAGCCGCGTATTATAACGCACTTAGCTTAACCTCTCACGAGTCATAGAGCGCTTAGGTTAACTTGTCGTGGTTTTAAGCTGAGTGTAGGTTATAGCGCCTTTAGGCAATCCTCTCATGGTTTTGAGCTTGCAGGTTATAGCGCACTTAAGTTAATCTGTCACTGGTTCTAGAGTTATAGGATTTTCAGTGCATTTAGGTCATAACCATCTGCCTTAGCCTGCCCTAAATTTATAGCTCCCATTTTAGAGTGCATCTAATAAATTCAGCTAGATTCGCCGTAAATTAGTACAATGGTAGACCTTTATATGCCAGTGTAAGTTTTTCCTACTACTGAAGATTGCAAAAAAAATCAAGATTTTTCATACTCCAGTATAAATCAATTGATGAATGGCACATTTCAATTGACGGTATCTTTGCTGGAAAAAGACATAAAAAAATCGGTAATGCATTTTGTCGGCCAAGAGTTGCTATTTCAGATGCCGTTGTCAGTTTTGCATGAAAAAATTTATTCACAATGTTATAAGGTACCGAATATAGCCAAAAAACGTGATTTTCGTACATTTAGGTTAAGATATCTCAAAATCCTGACGTGCTGACGCAATTCTGATCTCGGATTTAGATTCAGCGCATCAAAATCCTTCGAATGTATTATGTCTGGTCTCTGGTTCTGAAACTTTGTTGGCCTGTGTTATTTTTATTAGTCTAGTCCGAAGGTTTTAAAGTTCTTTTATTCTACCAGAATATGCTCCGCCCCATGCAACTACGTATTCCATAATTAATTACACTATGGAATAGTGCAAAATAGAGCAACATTAAGATATTTGTTGTTATAGTTCATGATAACTTGTAAAATATAAAGGTGGAGTATTTAGTTTTTTCATTTTGCAAATGAAGATCCCATTTTATATTACTATCCAAATCTACTCGAAGGTGCTTTGTGCTATCTACTCTGTTTATTGTCTTACCATAAATTCATAGTTTTAGGTTTTTAGGAGTGCTATTACAATTGTTGCCGAATTCTACGAGTATATAAGTTGACTTGTCTATATTTAGTGATAGTTTGTTTATTGCAAGCCAATCACCAATTTCTTTCAACTATTTATTCATATTTGTTTCTACTCCTTGCCAAGTTTTACCAGAAGTTATTATAGCTATGTTATCTGCAAAAGAGAGAATTGTATTTTCTGGCATTGTTAGCAAAATACCATTTATATACAGGGTGTCCCATTTTAAATGACCCACCTGAATATCTCGAAAAGTTCACGTTGTATGAAAAAATTGTTCATACAAAAGTTGTTTAGAACAGTGAGGGTCATCTACTTGTCAGATCAATGTTCACCTTGAGAATGATTTTCAAAGTTATTTGAAGGTCAACTATAGTTTTTTTAAGTGGAAACCCCTATTTTTTATCCCGGATCCGAATAGAGCGGGAAATTTTACGTTCAAATTATGTAATATGTGTGGAGTCCCAATGACCCCCACTCCATCCCCGAAGTCATTTAGAGGTCAATCTTACTTTTTAAATAGGACCCCTCATTTTTTGTCGCAGGTTTGAATTCTACGTGACATTGTACGTTCAGATGGTGGGATATTTATGGGGTCCGAATGACCCCCCACCACACCCTCAATTTCTAAAATTTCTTTTTTTATTCTATTAATTTTGTCGGTTTTTGAGATGTTATAAAGTTTTTCTATAGTTTTACATGATATTAGTACGAGGGTCGTTTGAAAAGTCCGTGCAAAGTCAGAGAGATGGCGCTACTAGTGCGTATCAAAGTTATTTTCAGTTAGTGGCATATCTTGAAAGAGCACACACCAAGTTTCAGTCAGATCGGCCAATTACTTTACGTTTTACATTCTTTTCAATCAAAAAAATCGAGTGGTTGTAAAAAAATGGACGAAAATAATTTCGTGTATTGATTAAACATTACTTTTTCAAAGGCAAAACGCCTCAGGAGATTAAACAGAAGCTTGATAAACATTATGATGATTGTGTACCTTCAATTATATAATAATAATATATATTAATGGTTTATAAGTGATTTCAAAATTTTCGGAGTGGCCATATGAGCACAAAAGACGCTGAACGTTCTGGACGCCCTGTTAAGGTTACCATTTCAAAAATTATTGATAAAATCCATGTTATGGTGATGACTGACAGAAGAATGAAAGTGCGTGAGATTGCTAGTACTGTGTGCTGCTAGAGTGCTGCTAGAGTGTTGCTAGAATGGTTTGCAGCTGTTCCAGCAAAATCCGCAAGACTTTAAGCATCTTTTCATCACTGTAGATGAAATATGGATACATCACTACACTCCTGAGACCAAAGAACAGTCTAAACAATGGGTTACCAAGGGGGAATCTGCTCCGAAAAAGGCGAAGACAATTCCTTCGGCCGGGAAGGTTATGGCGACTGTCTTTTGGGATTCGCAAGGAATAATCTTCATCGGCTGTCTGGAAAAGGGTAAAACCATTACAGGCGAATATTATTCATCGTTATTGGATGGTTTGAAAACCGAGTTGCTAGAAAAACGTCCACGATTGGCCCACAAAAAAGTCCTCTTCCACCACGACAATGCGCCAGCTCACGCCTCAGCAGTTATGGCCGTAAAACTGATGGAGATAGGGTTCCAACTCATTTCATATCCCCCCTATTCTCCAGACTTGGCTCCGTCGGACTACTATTTGTTCCCTAATATGAAAAAATGGCTGGCGGGGAAAAGATTTTATTCAAACGAGGAGGTGATTGCAGAAACGAATGCCTATTTTACAGACTTGGACAAACCCTATTATTTGGAAGGGATTAGCAAACTAGAGCAGCGTTGGATGAAGTGTATAAGCCTAAAAGGAGACTATGTTGAAAAATAAAAAAGATTTATTAAAAAAAATTAAGTAGTTTTTATTTTTGCACGGACTTTTCAAACGACCCTCGTAATGCTTTAGTTATCCTTGCTTTTCAATGTTCCATGTTATTGTTATTATTATTTATGCTGTTAACTATTTTGGCTTTTTGTATGCATTGTTTAATGTTGTTTATAACAGTCGAGGTAGCTTGGTTTGGATCTGCTTGTATTTCTACTGCACCCCAATTAATAGTTCTAGCTACTTAATTTTTGAAAGTTTATTTTAATGATTTTTGTATCTTATCGTATTTTCTTTTTTATACCATAAAATGTCTTCTCCTCGTGATGACTACCACCTTGGTTTTATGACATACTAGTGCCAGTCCGTGTTCCTCCAGCCACCGCATGATCTCCCGTATGGTCCACTCAATTCTTCGCTTCAGGGCTTCCTTGGTTCTGGCTCTCGCGACGAGCGTGATGTCGTCCGCATAGTCAATTATCCGCACTCCAGGGGGTATCTCCAATCGCAGAAGTCCATCGTAAAGAATATTCAACAGGTCGGGACCTATCGCGGAACCCTGTGCTACGCCACAAGTGACCCGCTTAGCTCGACGGCCCGCCGTAGCATCGTACCGAAGCACACTCGGTCCCGAAGATAGTCGTCGTGTACATTACACAAGTACTCCAGGACCTCGTACTGAAGAGATCTCATTATGTCTCTTCATGTCACCGAGTTGAAAACATTTTTCCCGTCCAGCATGACCAGTGCGCATACATCTGACTCTTGTGTGGAGCACTCCAAACGTCATAAGCTTCCCGCATGACTTCGTGCGCCGCTATCACCGTGGATTTGCCGCTGCGAAAATCATATTGGTTATTCACGAGACCGATGCCGGCCTCCACGGCGGCCCGAAGCCTCCCACGGATGAGCCTCTCAAAGATCTTCCCCGTGCAGTCAATCATGCACAAAGGTCTAAACGACGACGGCGTGGTCCCTTACCCTTGTCAAGAAAGACGAGGCTCTGGATCTTCAACCTGCCGCCGAACATGCCCATACGTAGACAAGCATTAAACATGTCCAGTAGCACGTGTGACTCTTCCCTTGCCACGACCTTCAACACCTTGTTTGGGATCCCGTCCAGACTCGGAGCTTTCCGGTTTACAAGATCCGCCATCGTCGTCAACAACTCCTCCCTCGTAAAAGGGGGAGTCCTATCATTCGCGTTCAGCGGCTGGGCTTCCCACTCAGGATCATCTGAGAAGAGGGAGTCTAGGATGTTCCGGATCTTCTTAGAGCCCATGGGTACCACCGGTGCTATGTTTCCAAATCGCTTTATAGCGATCTGGTATCCCAGCCCCCATGAGTCTCTTTTGATGTCCTCCCTCAGCTCCAAGAAACATCTTTTCTTGCTTTCACGATCAGCACCCACGAGGTGCTTTCTTGCACTCTTGTACCGTGCCACTGCTCCAGTATCTCGTTGTCTCGAGCGGGTTACCTTTCTACTCAGACGCTGACATTCCTCCCTGAACTCGGCGATCTCTGAAGTCCACCAATACGCCGGTCAATGAAGTGGCCTGGTTGCCCTCCGCGGCATGCAAGCATTGCACCAATCGGCAATGGTACGCATATTTCGCCCAACCAACTCTTCAACTAACTTCTTGCTGTTTATCAGATTTCAGTCGGCCAGAGTCGGCATAGCATTCATTGCCTCTCGAAGTGCCGCTTGGTCAAGTCTCCCCCTGCGGCACTCCAGACCGGTCGCGCCACCTGCCGTTCACGAACAGTGAAAAATCACGTATTGATGATCACTCGCCATGTACTCGTACCATTTCGACACCCTATAATCCATAATGTAGCGGGAGATCGACGCCGAAGCCATGGTGTCATCTATGATGGGCCCCCGCGTGCCCGGTCTTCGAAATGTTATGACGCCACCCTGGTTAAGGACAATGAGGTCAATCAGGTCAAGCCTTGTAGCCTTTTCCAGCACTGCCCTTCCCCTTGCATCCGTTTCGTTAGCACCCCAATTCGTGGTCTTGGAGTTAATGTCTCCAGCCACGACAATGTCTTCACCGAGCTCGGTGATGGCATCTTCTAGCGCTACCAGTCTTTCCCTGAAGACACCTACTCGGATCTTCGGGGAGATCGAACAGTTGACCCAGGTCCTTTGGCCGCATTTAATTCAGGCGAAGCCCTCTCCGGCCCTTTTTTCAGTATTCAGAAATTTACTCCGCTCACAGAGCAGCAACGGATCCTCGCCCATCTCCCTCGCATTTTAGTCCAGCAGGTCCTGGGCCAGCCTTAACCTTTGTAGGTTGGCTTGGATGGTGATGATCGCCATCTCTAGACCGTTTTCCTTCCTACCGCAGTCGTGTACGCGGCACATTTAGCGCTGCCCTTGAAGTGGGTGGCATCTTGTGGAGACTCCATCGACCCGTATAAGCTACAATGCAAGTCCTCCTCACAATCTTTAGTCTTGTGCTTCGTCTTGCCATATCTATAGCACTGGCTTGACCTGTCCGTTTCGGTACAGCCAGCCGAACTAAGGCCGTATCCGAAGCATTTATAACACTTCATCGGCATTTCTCTAATTCACACTAGGCAGTGCATCTAGCCGATACAGATCTTGTTTTTACAGATAAGAACCCGCGCCTCTCGTGCATTCATCATCAGTTTAACCACCTGTTTCCTCCTAATTGGGTTCAGGGCCAATCAAGCATCCAATTTGGCCGGCGCACTCTCATCAAGTGCCACTTTCATGGCATTTCTACCTGACTTTTGGTGGAGGTAAGTAGAACTTCTTTAACCTCAACCGTAAGATGTGGTTCGAGCGCTTTAACTACCACGTACGCTCCTAGGGACCGCCTAATGGCTTGCTCGAGTTGGATACCGATCGCGGTGTCTATCTTTCCCAGTTTCGCTAATACTTCTCCCTTTCTGGTCTTCCTGATGGAACGGATCCTAACTCCCAGTCTGTCCACATCTACCCCGTTCATCATTTTTTGCAACACCTCCTTGTAGGTTTTGCCTTCGGCAGGTACCGCAAGTACTGCGTCCCACTTGACCCTTGCGAAGGTTCACTTCCACTTAGGAGACTTCTTTCCGGTCTCCTGCTCCTCCGAAAGTAGGACCTTTACTTTCTCCGTCTCCGTCTTTTTTTTCCTACTAATCTGGACGGTCCAGCTCTTTTTCTCCTCTATTCTATGAGCTCCCTTCTCATGTTGCTTTTGTGGGCCTACAGAGGCAGGTGCAGATCCTGTTTCCGTGTTCGGTGGTTGTCGCTGAGCAGCGGCACCGTTCTCCTCTTTCTTCCTCTTCTGCTTTGGTTTTATTGCTGCATTCTCTTTCGAGCTAGAGGTGTCGCCCCTAGCCCTTTTTGCCGGGGTACACTTGCTAGCTACCTTACTGCGCAATCTTGCGGACAGCACGTCCACTATAACGGCCGTCTCTTCAGTTCCATCCTTGATCTCCTTCTTGGTGTTCCCATATTTCATTATAAATTTGTTGAGGCCACCAGGAATGTTGCATAGCTTCCTGATCAAGGTGGCTGCAAGGCCATATGGAGAGCCTGTTTGTCACTCCTTTCCTTTCCTTTACTCTTACAACCTTTGGGTTTACTTACCTGTTTCCCGTTCGCTCCCTTGCTTGGGGAGGTCTCTCTGATCTCTATTTTCCATCCGATGCAGGTGTCATGTTTTCTCCTGACGCACCTGCGAGTTCTGACGTCTTATGCGCCAATATGTATGACTGTGATATAGCTGACTCAGTTGACATAACTGATTTATTTGATAATATTGACTTACTTACCATTTTTATTTAAAACACGCCATTCGGAGCAGAACGCCCTATAACCATCCTTAAGTCGGGTACACACGGGTCGAGGCACTGTAGAGGACCTCCGCCTCGCGGATAGAGTGCGTTAAAACCATGGGCGTTGGTAGGGGCGTTACCCCCTCCCTTCACCACTCGGTTTCCCGCACGACCGGGCCTTTCATCTACTTAATTCTGCTACAAACCCGACTGGCAGGTAACAACTTCCCAGGAGCACCTATGCGGCAGCGGGTGGGTACTTTCCGGTGAACAGGAAAAACCCACCTTCCGTGAAACACCCATCTCTTTAGGTATTCCTAAGAGTTTTAACCCTAGCGTAAGGGAGCCGCCCCTAGTGGTGCAAGTTGTGTATGTTGCATTTCTAGAATCTACTCCACTACTAGACCGACCCCTGCGTACTTCGCGGACGAATTTAGGGGCACGTGAGTGTCCAGGACGATTATCCAGGAGACTCTGCTAGACTCTCCACCGTACCCAAGTGTAGAACCTGTTAAAAACAGGCTCCATCTACAACCGTATGTTGTCTGTATGGTGTGTTGTGTATAATGTTTGTGCTTGTATGTGTAGTGCGTATTGCCTCATTGCGGTGCTGAACCGCTCCGAAGGGAGAAACCGAGGTCCATCCGTCGTACTTGCGTTCCCCCAAGTTGGTTAGGTCTGGGTGAGCCTGGCTTAGCGGTAAAAGAGCCCGTTTATCGGGTTACTACGTCGATCTGCGGATCTATCAGTGGTTACCTTGTCCTTTTAAGTGGACGGCAACATCTATCCACGATGGGCGACTCCAGGTCTTTGCCCTCTGGCATATATGGCCTCCTCAGTGAACATGTGACTCTTTTATAGAGCCCTTCACTTCATTCTATCTGCGAGTAGTTCGGCTATTTCAGCGGTAGCAGATCCTGTTAGGGATCTACCGCGCCGAGCCTACTCCTCTGTGATTCCTCCAGCATTCGAGAGATGTCACGACCCCCGAATTCCGTCCAAGAAACGGTCCAGCCCTCCGTGAGGTTATGTGTGTCTATGTTGTAATACATCGTAAGTGTGCATTATTCCTGTGTGTTGTATGTAGTGTCCCACTGACTGTCCACGCCTTGCGACTAGTCTCAATCCAGAACCCGAGAATACGCCGTGTTGTGGTGGTGGGTGCCCACTCACGCTTCCTCACGGGGAAAAGCATGGGATGAAGCTGTTATAATAGAAAAGGATGATGTACCGATAAATTAGCTGAGAATACGATTGAAGAAAATATTACAGATAATGATGTAGACTTAGATTTTAAAAAATGCGGTGGAATTTAGACGTTCGTCACAAAATAAACTGAGGAGTTAATCTACTGGGCAGCATAAATACAAAAAAGTAAATAGTTTAAGACAGTGGTACAGGTGAGAAAATTAAGTAAGAAATCAAGAAACTAGAAAAAAAAGTTGTACTATATTTGCAACTATGTTCTACAACAATTTCAAAATGCAACAGATAAATATTTACCTATACCATGATAATGACGTAAAAAAATTGTCACTGATTGCTAAAGAAAAGGTGAAGTTATCAACTAATTTATTTACAGGTTTACCAAAATGGACCCTAGCTTTAAAAAATTGGTATAGTTTCAAGAAAAATACATAAATTTGGTACACAAACACAAATATCAAATAAATCGAAATTACTAGAGAAGACATCAAATTTTGTTGAACTAGTTAAGCTAGAGATTTCTGAAATAGGACCAAGTAAAGTAATTCGGATCAGTCAGGATTCAATCTTGAATCTCACGCCGACCGTACCTTGGCGATAGCAGATACTTTAATGATTCAATGTCTTGCTCAATCTTTGAATTCCCTGACTCATAATTATATTGTACAATCAGTTATTTCTGCCTGTGGTATTTTAAAATTATCTTTGTTAATCATTTTACAAGAAACTAATGGTCACTTTGGGTCAATTGTAGAAAAAACTTTATATAAAGCCGAAAATATTCTTGCTATGGAATCAAGATCTGAACAACCAATATCTAAAAATACTATAAAATTTTTTATAGAAGACACATTTTCTTACAGATCAGGGGAAACGAAAGTGTTTTAATCCTGGACTCTTGGACTGGAGAAAAAGAAAAGATTTTTACTAATACCAATAAAACAACTAAAAAAGTAAAAGTGTACACTATTCCTGCTGAAGCTACTGGATTTTTCCAACCACTAGATGTGTATGAATTTAGACCTTGGAAAAAGTTTTTAAAACATCTTTCTAATCTTATTATGTTACATAATTCTGAAATAAAGTTACACTTAAGAAACAATGTTCTAAAAACTCAATCACTCATTCACAACTAATTTTTATGACCGCAATTTGTAAATATGTTTAAATATGCATGATGGAAGAGTGGTTACGTTACAGAAAAGCCTGATAAAGTTCAAACGCTTATAGAGTACCGTTTTATAAATGTTAATGCTTTCTCCAAAATATGTGACATTATGGCAATAATCAAATGCGCCAGGTGTACTATGCCTTTATGTATACAACACTTTTATGCCATCTATGATAATAATCTTCCACATTACTATAAAACGTAAGTTGAACGAATATTTCAATAAATCTTTAGTTTCAACGAAAATACATTGAAAACCAAATCTTTAACAAAAAAACGTGAAGTGCTTATCTAATTTAACATGATAATCAAGCACCTCAAACGTGAAAGGTAAGGGAACTTATGATAATCAAGGATCCTAAACGTTAGAGGTAAGGGGACTCACAACAATTACGCACCTCGACTTATAAAAGGCTGGGAGGCTTTTATAGTTAAACTACAAACTGAAACATTTACAATATCAAATCAAATTCTAATTATCATCACATAAAATAAAATAATTAAACTCGCTGTTTCCAGGGTTATGTGGGTTGGGCTGCTTGGGGTTTGATAGGGATATTCTTTGACGGGTTGAATGGTTACAGGTAGTTGTTTAGATGGACTTTAATGGCAGGTTGTTCAGCTGTCTACTAGTATTAAATTCTATTATTTTATGGAAAACGAGTGATTAAACTCGCTGTTCCAAGGCTAATGTGTATTAGCCTATGATAGAGGTTGGTAGGGGTAGTTTTTATCTCTTAAAATACGTTTGGGCCGATATAAAAAAACATGTGTCTAATATTTTTGAACATGTTATCTATATGGGAAATTTCATCCGATTTGGTAAGTGACACTTGGATAGTGTTATTTGTAAAAGAAAGTTTAGGTGACCTAAGATACTTCATATGAATTGTTAAAAGTTTTGCGTTGCATTTTTGAGACCAACAGACATTTCCAGGAATTTAAAGAGGCCAAAGAGCATAGTGAATTAGTTTTTGAAATGTCCTGTGAAGCAGCTAGAACCTGGAAAGGGGCTTTTTTCAAATCTCTGGTTTATCTAAATTGGTTTTTTACAATGTGAATTAGGATGGCGTAAGGGCTGCTGGAGATCCTTATTATCCTTGTGTACAATAGCTCGGAGTACTGTACTTGGGAGGCTTTTAATTTTTTCACGATTATCTGACGAGACCTGGCGAACATCGGCGGACGTATGGTTACGATGTGATGCTGCGTGGATGCTAAGGGTTCAAAAAAGCAGCCTTCAATAGCCAGAAAGCACTTGAAGTTAACCTCTATGAGTCTTTCTATGTCGCTCCTGGGTGGGGCTTCGGTAAAATGGAGCGAATGCTGCAACAATGGAGTCCATCTGCTGTTAGCTGACGTCGCCTGGGACAATGAATGACGTTATCTCATCTACCAACTTCCGGCGTTTCAAGTCTGGCAGAAGCCTGTAATGAGCAAAAAAAATCAGCTCCTAGAATCGTAGTTTTGAAATCTGCAAACACAAAGAACCATGTGAAGACTCTGAAAAAGCCCAGATCTAGCTGCAGAACTTTATGTCCATTTACTATAGTGTAATGGATCAACTTTTCCGCTAGCACTTGCCTCCACACAGGGAATGACCAAGACAATGGAGCCGATGTCAACTAGGAATCGGTGGGCTGAAGCTCTGTCCAGGATCAAGAGTCTGTTTTCGTTCCAAGTTTTGGGACGAAAAGTTTGTTGTACGGAAGAACTGCTACCTACGCCTTCATCAGACAGCACTAATTGAGGAAGGTGCAAGGCAAATTGCACCGTGTGGTCGCAGTATCAAAACGGCTATGGTACAAACTCTCCATTTGTATACGATCTCGGTCTGGAGCTAGAATGGTTCCGAGACCGGACATCGCTACGTTCTTCATTAGACCTAGGGGGCCGAGCCGCAAGAATTACTTCTATGATACGAATCAGAAGATCCTTGGTTGTTGAGATGAATTAGAACAAAGACAATATTTTTATCAGGTCTGAGACTCAGTTCTAGATCATCGTCGCGGTCGGCAGTTGCTCCACAGCGTGGATTGGGGGTGAGGGGGGAGGAGGCGAGTGGGGTTTTGACGATAGTGACGGCCGGTGGCCGTGAGTAATTCTACTCCACTGACTTTGAAGATTTTCAGAATACTTTACACGTTATAGGGCACCATGCCAAGACACTTAACCTTGATCAGATCTTATTTTTTTGTATAGCTGTGAGTCGCCATGTTCAAGGCGATTTATAGTAGCATCTTCAGCTTTTTGTTAATGGTATCTCCAAACCGCTTGAGTGAATGAGACTTGAGCATCTCATACTTGTCAGTTTCAGGTTCTGCTTTTAAAATGTCGAAAATTTCTGAGAACTACTGTCAAGCATGCCGATCATCAGATGATATGTTAAACTCATCTGAGCAAATCTGGTTTACTTCAAAAATTCACTTGGTTCTTGCAAACCATAATTCGAGCTCCTCAGGCCAAAAAAGCATAAGTTTGCATGCCGTGATTAACGCGATAATTTTTTCAATGATGGTGATATCTTCGAATTCGAAGTACAGTTGACGGAGCATACGAGGAGGGACTTCCGGTGTTTTCAGAAATGCCGCAGGCTGCTCATTAGGTGACCCTATTATAATGTCAAGGTCACTAGAATAATTCCGTACTAGAGTTTCGATACTTGACAGGTTGAATGCTGAAGTGGGCTAATGCTGCACGGAAATCACATGTACATGCCATGCTAGTACAATGAGATTTCAGAGCCTGGACTCGGCGATTTTGTCGCACACACTATCACATCTAGCAATAATTTTTGGCATGGTTGCCTTGAAATATTTGTTTTCATTTGTAATAATTTAACTTCATTTTCTAATACCTTTCTTTCTTGCAAGTCTTCACGCATATAATAAATAGTGTCATGCGATAAGAAATGTACAGTACTTGTAATTCTCTTCTGCCAACATTATACGTACAAACTTGTTCACAAATAAAACATTTTTATTGGTATTCAGACAATGCAGTCAATTTATTGCTTTCACGTAATAAGGCACGATTCTTAATAACTATTTTAGCTGATTCTGCAATACTGCTAGGGCTTCTAGCAGCTATTATGTAGTCTACAATATTCAAGTTGCTCTAATGTTCTAAACTTCAAATCTTTACATATTTTGCTCACAGCAATAATAGTTACTCTAGCTTTAGGACCTATTAATCTTGAGTTTACTGGAGTCGTTTATTTCAAGCAAATCTTACATGTTTTGGCGTCAGTTGTGTCGTCGGTTATTACTAAAAAAACCTGTATCAATATTACTGTCTGACTGGAAAACTTCATAACTTGCATTTTAAGCTCCATGATTATCGATCTAAATGTTATAATTGCATGACGATTATTTCTAACATCACCAATTACAATTCACTTTTTTCATTTTATATATATATATATATATATATATTACTTGCAATTTCTGTCTCATGATTGGAACACTAAATTTATTATACAACAGTTTGCGCACTAAATGAAATAGAAAATTAATAAATCCACGGAACCATACCCTTATTAATAATACAAAAAAACCAGTATTTTTAACAATTGAGATTTGTAGCAATGTTTATAGCAGCAACAAAATCATCAGTTCCTTGGGAGACTCTAGCAATACTGTGCTTATAATGCCCAAACTATGGAAATTTTTAGTTTAAAAACGGGGAAAGCCGATATCTATTCAATGACACCAAAACATCTGCAGTCTCGCCAAAACTTTCTTTTTCTCTGATAGCTACAGACGGTACTCATGGGTGGGACCCTAATAATCTTGTATTGAGTCTTATTATACTCAGATACCTGAATTTATAATAGAGACGGCTAACGGAAGCACTGGCTACAGCCGCCAATAGTGGTAGGGAGTAAGGCCGTACACAACCACTCATCAGACAAAAACCTACACATCTGATTGATTGTTCGAAAATTCTCTGGGAGCATGAATGAGGGGCCCTATAAACGGGTATTGCCTACGAATGAGATGCAACCCTATAAACGGGTATTTTTTCCAAATGGGTTATGAATGAGGGGACTCTATAAACGAGCATCTCTCTTATGGATGTGAAACCAGAGGAATGACGGATTAATTGATCAGACACAAAGCAGAACGTTACCAAACGGTAGCGAGAGAAATCACAAGAGAGTTTACCCTAGATTGTGTGTGTGTCGACTCTGGAGGGTACAATCGTAAAACCAGTCTCGCACCCTGGGCCGCTAGTAGTTGGAGGGGATCGGACCCAGCTTAGCTAGCATGGGAGGCTGCCCAGCACAATGGTAAAGCGTCTAATAAACGCCAAATCTCGCTCTCTGTAGTAATGCCGATTGGCGATCGGAAGGGCCCTTGCTGCAGGGAGGGGGGGGAGGAACGGTCGAGGCCACCGGACTCTAGACTCACTCGGTCAGGGGGTCTACTCAGGAAAGATTGCAGGACCCACTATACCTGGTAATTAGTTCTGACTACTAACACGTAAAACACATAGTACGAGTATGAAGGAGATGAAAAGGAGATGAAAGTCAAAGAAAATTTTGCAGGTACTAGAGTGTCACCTACGCCCATCGACTCAGGAGAGTCACTGGAGCTGCCCAGCACCCCGTTACACCAGTAGGAAACCTGGCTGGTGGACGGGTAATTGCGACAGGAAAAAGAACATAGTCGACATCGCCAGAATCCTGGGACACTGTGGAGAGTAAGATGCGAGAGCAACTGCTCACCATACACAGCGTCCTAGGACAAATGACGAAGAAGACGAACGTCCAAAGAAACGTGAGTTGCGTGATTACGAACGGTATGGCTGAGATATATGAGGCTGTAGAAGTTTGTATGTATGAACTGAAGCGAATGCGACAGATCAGACAAAAGACGAACGTAACGGAAAGACGAGCGAATGTAACGGAGTAAAATCCAGGACATAAAAGATGACGGCTAAAACAGACCCCAAGCCCAGACCAGGTAGATATCGAAAGACTGAGAACGCTCCTAGACGTTGCTGCCACACAACAAACGCCGGGGGTGAATGCCGGAAATCGACAGACACCTGACGAGGGGGACACCACGCATACCACTCAACAGACTTCTTCGGAGGATGTTGAGCTGAGAGCGGAGGTGTCAGAGGACCGGGCCCACCGTCGTAAAAAAGGAAAATAAAAGGAACAAGAAAAAGACCGACAATGAGACGGTACAAAAGACGACAGACGGACACAGAAGCCGAGGATCGGAATGTCCAAACCTGAAAACCAGGCGCGGGACTATTCTGATCAAGCCGGCGGAAGGACAACTGTACGCCGATGTTTTGCGAACTATCAGAGGGGGGACAAGGGAGACCCCGACAAGTCGAATTCGTATAGGCCCTTGAGCCTCCTCAACACGACCGGCAAATTATACGAACTGCTACTGAGACCAAGACTGAACGCGCCGGTGCAAGCCGCTGGCGACCTATTGGATCAACGTCACGGCTTCCGGAAAGGACGCTCAATGATAGGAACAATCACAGACGTGAGACAGGTAGTTGACAGAATGAACGAGATTTGCTACGGAGCCAGACCAATAACGCTCCTAGTAACATTAGACGTAAAGAACGCCTTCAACTCTGCTAGGTGGGTGGATTTTCTGAGAGTACTAGACGGCTTTCAGATACCCGCCTACCTTCTAAGAGTCTTGAAGGATTATTTAAAGGACCGAAGACTAACGTACGAAACGACGGAAAGACGGAAGTATCGGAAAATTACAGCGGGGGTGGCACAAGGATCCATACTGAGTCCCGACTTCTGGAACGTACTGTACGACGGACTAATAAAGCTCGACATGCCCCCGCACACGCGTCTGGTCACTTAAGATGACGCCGTAGCAGCCGTAATAACGGCCCGCGACACACATCTAGTTCAGTTCAAACTGAGCCAGGTGCTGAGGCGTTTAGACGGGTGGATGACGGACCACGGACTGAGCCTGGCTCTTTTGAAGACAGGCTTACTGATACTGACGAGACATAGAATAGGCACGATAATACCGATGACCATAGGAACGGAACGACTGGGACCAAAAGTGAGGTAAAGTACCTGGGGGTGACTCTAGATACGAAACTGAACTGTTGGCCCCACATACGAGACGCGACCGCCAGAGCCAGCGAAGGCCACCGCCAGGCCTTGAGCAGGCTGATGGCAAACACGAAAGGACCGAGACCGAGTATACAAAGACTGTTGATGGGCGTAACCCACTGCATCATGCTTTACGGAGCAGAGGTATGGGCTAACTCGTTACGGGTGAGGAGACGCGCAAAGACTATGACGAGCGTACAAAGAACGGGAGCGCTAAGCATCACGTGCGTGTACCGAACAGTCTCGGAAAACGCGATATTCGCGATCGCGGGCGTTATCACGATCGATCTCTTGGCAGGCGAAAGGAAACGTATTTACGACCGAAGTGCGACCATAGGGAGGACCGACGCTGCAACAGAGGAACGAACGAAAACGACAGAACAATGGCAGACAAGATGGACGACAGACGTTCAAGGACGCTGGACCCACAGACTGATACCAGACGTTGATCCGTGGAAAGACAGAAAATACGGGGAGGTGGATTTCTATCTCACCCAGTTTCTGACCGGACACGGATACTTCCGAAAGTACCTGCACAGAATGGGTAAGGTAACTTTCCCAGACTGTGTGTACTGTAAGGGGTCTTGGGACAACGTGGAGCACACGTTTTTCGTGTGCGACCGTTGAACCGAGCAAAGATCGAGACTGGAGACAGAATTAGGGCCGATTACGCCAGAAAACGTGACGAACGTAATGTTGACAACAGCTGACGCATGGCGTAATATCGTGCTGTACGTTTCGAATGTGTTACGAAACAAAAAGACGGAGGGATGTTTGGAAAATTGAATGAATGAGAACATTTCAGAGCCTACTCGAGAATGAATGAGTATTAAAGGGATGAATGTGTGCTTGAACACGCAATGACAGCTGCCCAGTCTGAAGTAATATGATAAATAGTTCCGGGATGGTTGCGGGGCGAATAAGGAGAGATATGTTTGGTGGGTATTGGTGGCCTAAGCTACTGAGTCCCACACTTGGCGGGTTTCCGTCAGTTGTCCGTAAATTGATTCAGACTCTCCTCAACAAAATAAAAAAAAAAAAACTCAGATACCTGAATTTATGGTAGAGAAAATATTTCAAAATAAGTTATATAAACTTTCATAAAATAAAGATAACATAAAGAAAATAGCATTAAATGATTAACAAGTGAACATTAAAACTAGACTAGATATAATTATAGCAAATAATAAATTTACGAAGGCAAAATAAATAATATGTGTGAATCTGCTTCCAAAAGAAGAAGGCTAGCTTAATATATGTTTGAATAATAATAATAATTATATATCTGTAATATGCAATATTATAAAAATTGTTTGATGACTATTAATTTTCCGTATTATTACCATTTAACCATGTAATTTCTAACTACATAGATACAGCAAATAATAAATTAAGTTAACAAATACATAGATACGAAGGACGGAATTGTTAATATTTTTCGAAGCTACACTAGTTTAAAAAAAAAATATTGTAAATAATGCAATATATAATGAAATTCATTTAATTTTTCTGAGCGATTAATCTTTTGCGAGATTTCAGTTGTTTCTAGCATGAGAATATGAGGGATGAGTTCTCCCACCACCACGTCCGGTTTTTGAATTGTGCAGCACTATTTCAATCCTTATTGTGAAAATGAAAAAGGCAAATTTTATTTTAATTCAGCAAAGATAAGAAATGATACAACTCATTAAGTATCAAATCCCACTATATTTACTTCTTCATCTTTATTTTTACGACAACTATGATTTGAATAAAAAAACCTAACTCTGCTCCTATTATTCGAAAATTTTTCTTTAAATATCCGTCGTGAATCCAGCTATCCAAATTTTCAGGTGTAAAAAATCTGCGATATATAGGGAAGCCACAAATCAATTTATTTATAACAAAAAAAAAAGTTAAAAACAAGTGGTTGAAACAACATTTTTTCATTCACCCCTAGTAAATTATCAAATTTGACGTTTTGACTAAGAGATTGAACTGTTTTATAATTCAATCCCTTCGGCCGAAAAAAATTAAGGCTCCCTACTTTACTACCTCTTAGTTAACTAATTGAAATATCTTTGCAACTAATATTTACATATATATTCAATCACGTGGGAGATCATTTTTTTACAGAATAGTAAGAGCTTTCACCTAACATAAAAAAAAATAAAAAAAATATTAATTTTGCAATAAATATTTCATATATATCTCAATAGCTCAAAATATAGCTTCTGAAATTCTCTACAACTTATAGCTAAACGTTTTTGTCTAAAATACAAACCATGTCTTACAGAATTCAAACACATGCATTTGCTAACTTTGACCTCTTAAAAGAAAACTGTTACAAAATCTGGAGTTACACGGTATATAGAGCATCTATTAACAATATTTCTGACATTTCCGTCGAATTTTTCCATATCTGAATATTTGTCTACAATTTTCTCTATTGATTGAATATATCGTTTTTGCTTGTTTTTAATTCTACAAAGAATATTAGGAACGAATTTTTGGTTATTTTATATTTAATATTTGAAATTCTAATTACTCTATGATAATAAGTTTCAATCTTATGTTAATTCGTTAGTATTCACCCCAATAGATAAATACTTTTTATAATCTCCTCATATGGTTTCTTTTATTTTTTTTTCTTTGAAATGCGTAAAAGTTGGTGTGTTTTTTCTCTGATCTTTTATTATTGGAGTAAATAATTCTGAGTATTCTATTTGTATTTTAATTTCATACCTTGGCAATACTTTAAGCGTATAAGGGTATACTTGTTCTTAGCAACTTGATGAAGATTTTTAATGAACTAATATTAAATACTACACTTACGAATACCGGCTGTGATTTTAGAACGTTAGTGGTTACTGATGTGTTTATTATTTTTGTGTTTTCTTTTCCCTTCTTTTCTTTAAAACTTCAAACTGATTTTTCATTTTTATTGCATTATTATTTAAATTATCAAGCTAATAATTTTTTATCAAGGTTTGTCTTGTCTTAATAGATCTGTGTTCTTCTAGACTGTTTCTAGGTCTTCTATTTTGTATTATTTTCTATCCTACTGTTTCTTTTCTTGTTTCTTCCGATTTCTCTAATTGTTTTATATCAGCCATATTGAATGAATTGAATTTAATATTTTTTACTATTTATGTTGTTATTTACCATCAGCTCTGCTTAATCATATACTTACTGAATGTCATTCGGATTTTGAAGAGCATCCAATCATAGGTCCGTACAGACCGAGCGTTACAATAAGATTGTTGAAGTCACATATTAATATATAACATTCTTACTACTTAAATACTACTTATTTACAAAAAATCTGCTTAAAATAGCCATTTTCAGCCTTATTTTTCTAGAATATATAAGAAAACAAAGATTTGTATAAAAATTGCAGTTCTACAACCCTGTTAAAAAAAAAGATATAATAAACCAAAAAATAAAAACCTATTTTTGAGTCAGAAAAACTATACCTTTATTCTTGAAAAAAAATTACACAAAAGTAGGCTTCGTATGAAACAAAATGATGCCAACCTGGTGTCAGTTGTTTCAGTTTCGAAAAAATAAATAAAAACGAAAATTACATATTACTGTATTTAACTGTACAGCGGCTTGGAAGGATTCCAGAAGGCTTAGTTGGTCACAAAACTTTATCTTTTTAAATGTACAGAAGACTTCTAAACCTCACTTTTCAATCCCAAAATAAAGCATGAAGAATGCATAAGTCTCCATGAAAAAAAAGCATTTCAATTATCTTTAAACAATTTAAGGGTTTATTGAACCTTAATTTTCTAATAATTACACAGGCCGATAAATTTCAGGCACAGAGATAAAATTTAGTGTATATGAAGGATTTTAATGCGCTGATTCCGAATCCGAGCTCAGAATCAGAGCTCACACGTCAGGTTTCCGAGGTATCCTAATCTAAAAGTTAAAGAACACTGATTTTTGCTATATTTGAGCTCTTCTTACACCGCGAATTTTTATTTTATTGAGAATCCAGATAAATCATCAGCAAGAGCAGGTCTTCTATTTTAAAAACCATTACCCATTTTTTAAAATCGGATTATTGCAAGATTAGGTTTCGTACTTCAAAGAGAAAATTCGAATTTTCCATGGCACCAAAATACATGGAAAAAAAAATTTCAGGAGTACAATAAGAGACTATTGCTTCATTTTCAGTATACTGATATCAATTTAAAATATAAACTACTCAAACAATAACAAACGAGTACAACGATCGAAAATTCGAAATGGCAGACATGACGAACCTGAAATATATTGTCAGAAACATCGGTTACCGAATAAATTTAATCAAGCATTTATGCGACCTTCGATATTTACAATCCCGTAGATTTATAAAATTATGTATAAAACATTATGTATACACTTATGTATAAAATTTATGAATCTAAAAATGAAATGGAGATGCGGCAACATTGCATTATTTCACAGTTGGTTTTCTTATGTTGTCTGACTTTGCGTATGTATGTGTGTATGTGTCAAAGCACGGTCGCTCCGACTGAGGCGGCTTTATAACCTATTAGTGTTACTATTTTGATGTTGTTGTTGTCGATATTATTACATTTATAAAATGTCTGAACCCGAGAAGTACCGCTGGAAAGGAAAATTCGTATCAAGAAAAGTGCACAAGCGCCTGTTACAATGTTCAGAATGCGGAAAAATGAGGAAAGGCTGTACGAAAAAAGTAAGAGAAGAAGACGGAGAAGAGGCTACGTGTAGTGTCAAAAGCAATCGTATTGTAGATTTGCAATACAAGTCCAGCAATTTGAATTGCACTGTTTGCAAAGCCAAACTGGATATTAAATGTATTGAGAAAAAAGTAGTACATGGAGTGGCCTCTATTTATAGTATACGATGCCATGAACGTTTACTTATAAATAAACTCTCAAAAGCGGAAAAGAGTACAAAAATCCCATCACGAGAAAAAAGTTATTTGCGATAAATACAAAAATAGCATTAGGTATGTATTTAAATCAAAATTAAATTTTTAATAAAAAGTGATTAGTCGAACGATTATCATGAATTATATATGAATTAATTTTATGAGTTGGTCAAACGCACGTATCAAAATTCTTCAGCGTATTAGATGTACCTGCAATGGATACTAAAACTTTCAAAAAGCATGAAAGAATAATTGGACCTGTTATAGAGGCAGTTACAAAATAAAGTTGCTCTGAAGCTACTGCTATGGAACATCTATTAACGGAGAAACATATTGATGAATTAAGAAAGATGTAAGCTGACCGTCTGACAAATAGCATGTTTTACGCAACAACTATAACAATTTATAATACAAAGACTGAAAGACTTTCACTCCATACGATTATACAATGGCTCGCACTCATTTTATTGAATATTATATTTTATTAATTATATTATCTTTACAAACAATTCATTTAAGTGATTGTACTCTACGTTATAATTTTGATTTTTTTTATGTTCTGCAACGGTAGTCGATTCAATTAATCGAACCGTTCGCGATTCTGATTTTCGCGCGTTAGTTCTAAGTATTGAGAGAGAGAGGGGGCACGCGATCTTTTGAATTAGCAGTTACGTCTCAGCTGTTGATACGAGTGGATATCGCCGAAGTTTGTTTGCACTGTTTTTCTCGCCGAGTAATAGTTTTTTATCCAGAATAATTACGCGCGCGAGTGCAACAACGTGATCAACAGATTGCAGCGTTACGGTAGCAGCAGATTTGCAGCTGATAGGCGGTACGAGGCAGCGCAGCTGATAAACCAGGACCAGAGGCAGTTGATATTTTTACTAACATCAACAATTACGGCTGATCAACGTAATTGCACCGCAGGGTAGGTGCACCTCCCTTAATTATTACGTGACAAAATACATTTAGTATTTTGTCCAACCGCGCCAATATTCGAATCTTCTCTCTCTCTCTTTCTCACCGAAAATTATTTAATTATAAATCCTATTCGCGTGCGTCAGTCTTTCGGCTCGACAAAGACTGTAGAGATTTTTTATTAATAAAATCTGTTAAACTTATTCGCCGATTTCGTCATATAATTTTCCTAGTAGTTTAAGCAATTGAAAAAGGCTTAGGTTTTAATCCGATTACAGCTAGGGGATTAAGTGTATTAGGAGTAAAGTCGCTTACACTTAAAACTCATCGAGTGTCACAAGGCACGTGACTTAAGGTGAGTTCAACTCCGCTTGATCGAAGACAACTAAGTTAAGTCAGCTGACGTTAAGGCGAATACACGTATTAACATACGTGTTAACGGAGCGGCGGTTTGCTCTGCATCGTGGGAGTTTTCTCTTAAATAAATTTCTCATTTTGTAGATTTATCCCCCCGTTACAGTTCCAATCAATTTTTACTCTACGAGATTTTTTCGAGTGATTTTCTACTAATTAAAAAAATCTACTAATTAAAAAATCCAATCAATGTACATGCGTCGAGATCTTTTCTTCGTGTTATATTGCAATTAACTTTCATAATATAAAACTTTTGAGTGATTTTATTTCACTTTAATTTTTTTTTTGTTATAATCAAATCAATGTGCATACGCCGAGATCTTTTCATCTTGTTTTTATATTTAAATAAGTTATAGTTTAATACTGATAAGTGACAACTCGTGCGAGTCGAGTTTGTCCCGTACGAAGGCTCTTTTAACAGCCGAGCGGCCTTAGACTCGGGCGGTAGTCAGGCTTTCGGGCACCCCGGCCCGTTCGCGCGTCAATAATGAAATCTCTGTTAATTATAATTCGACACTCGATATCGTTTTTGTAAAATAAATAATTGAACGTTTATAACGTTCTTCGCTTATTTATTAAAAGGAAAAATGTAATAGCGATTTTCTTTAATATAGTGGGGAAGCATATGGATACACTTATAGGCGTTTATAATTATAATATTTATTCTAGTCTCTTTCACAACATAAATAAGTTAAGCAGAATAGAGAGATATATATACATAAATTCTCAGACGCGTAATTTTCGCCTCGCGATGTCTATTATTTTTTTGGTTACATAAAAAGTATTACTCACTCTGTATTAACCCATTAAGGCCCAGGCCAAACCTGGGAAAGATAGCGCCAAACTAACTATGCCAATCGTAGCTAAATCGTAAAAAAAAATACCCGTGTTTTTTCTTTTGCCATTTTCAATTGTTTATAAAAAATTATTTAAACAAATTATCAAAAAGTTATTATTTTCAAAAAACTGATAGCTGCAATCGATTCTACGGGAAAAAACATGAAAGAAATATATATAACGTTTTTTTGTCAGACGTCAATTTGTTAGTGTAAAATGGCTATAAACAATTGCAAGTCTGTCAGGTACATGTGTATACGCCAAATCCCAAGCAAAATCTATTGCCGATAGCGCCAAACTAACTATGCCAATCGTAGCTAAATCGAAAAAAAAATACCCCTGTTTTTTCTTTTGCTGTTTGCATTTGTTTATAAAAAATTATTTAAACAAATTATCAAAAAGTTATTATTTTCAAAAAACTGATAGCGGCAATCGATTCTATGGGAAAAAACATGAAAGAAATGTATATAACGTTTTTTTGTCAGACGTCAATTTGTTTAAGAAAATAGGACAGAAAGCTTTGAATTTTCACAAATTGTACATTTGGAAATTTGACTAACATAGTAATTGTTGGGTTACGAAGTTGCAAAGAGTTTGCAAAATTTTTTTTCTATTGAAACCGTGTTAGAGATCACGTTTGAGTGGCGGGCTAACGGTTTCATGTAATCTTACAGATTCAGTTTTCATTACAAATATTTCTAGTATAAGTTGTCGTGTTAGGTAGTGATCTGATTTTTGTAGTCCCAATATAATTTTTTGTTTATAATTGATAAGTGAAGATGCCAAGGCGTAGAGTAAAAGATTTAGCAGAATTAGTTGAGGAGGATGATATCGATGATTGTCAACATGTAGATATAACTTTTATATCGGAAGATCATGAGAGCTCAGATGGAGATTCTGATTGCAATCTTGATGAAGATATTTCATCTCAAATAATTCCCACCGGCTCTTATGAACATATCAAAAATACTTACACTAGTACGCAAAAATTATTAGAACATAATCATATCTATAAATGGCAAGAAGAGGCTCCAAGCCACTCTACAATTATGGATACTGATGATAACTTCAGTATTCAATCGATTTCGTCTTTATTTTCTAAAAACTCTGTAGAGTTATTTGAAATATATTTTTCAGATTCAATGAAAAAGTATATAATTGAAGCTACAGCGGAAAATAATTTTGAACTTAGTATGATCGACCTAGAAAAATTTATGGTAATCTTAATGATTACTATAATAAATTCTAGGAAGAATCTTCGTGACTATTGGTCAAGTAAATTAATTTTACAGTGTCCAGTCATATCTAATCTCATGACAAGGAATAGATTTGTTGAAATCAAGAGAAATATTAAATTTTATAAAAAGAAGGATGAGAATAAAAACGACAAAGTTTGGAAAGTAAGAACACTGTATGATTATTTTCGTCAAAATTGGATGCAATTTGGCTTTTTTGACTATAATCTATCAATAGACGAGATAATGGTCAAATATTATGGCAGATTCGGAATAAAACAATGTATACGAAATAAACCAATCCGATTCGGGTTCAAGGTGTGGGCACTTTGCTCCTCAGATGGATATATATATGAACTTGATATTTATACGGGAAAAGCTGGAATTGATGAAAGAAATCCTTTAGTTGCCGTCGGTTTGGGATCTAGAGTCGTCATGAAGTTACTTTCACCTCTATTAGAAGTAACTGACAAAGATGATCTTCGTAAATATCATATATATTTTGATAATTTTTTCACAAGTCCAGATCTGATGGTTCATTTAGATAAACTAGGATTATCAGCAACTGGGACTGTTAGACAAAACCGAGTCAAAGAAAAAGTTGAGATGCCAAAAAAAGCAGAAAGGGGTACAACTATGGCTTTGCACGATAGTAATTCAAATTTAATTATATCACTGTTATGGACTCAAAACCTGTATCAGTTCTTTCAACGAAATATGGTGATGAGCCAAAAGTTGAAGTACAGAGATGGCACGAGTCATCTAAGAAGTCAATTCTCTTCCCTCAAGCGTTTTCAATGTATAATCGATACATGAGTGGAGTTGATCTGCATGATCAACATTGCAAAGCATTGACGCCTACAATTAAAAGTAAGAAATGGATGTGGTGTCTCTTTGTGAGACTTATTCAGGCAGCATTGACAAATTCTACCGTCATCTATAATAAGCTTCATCCAGAATTACCAAAGGGAACGAAAGACCTTGTGCAAGAAGTTTGCCAATATTATCTCGATAAGTTTTCAAGGGACCGCCCTGTCAGACAAAAAAGACATAGTGATAGTTCATCGAACGAACACAAAATAAAAATAGGTAAGTACCTACATTGTGAGGTTTCATCGTGTAAAAAAAGAACTCAGCTGTACTGTGAACAATGTTCTAAAGTTGTATGCAATGATCACAAAAATGACCACATGGATGAAGCTTCATAGAAATTTGAATGTATTATAGAAAATCGCTATTTTACAGTTATTTGTTTTTGGAACAAATTGACATTTGACAAAAAAACGTTATAGATTTTGCTTGGGATTTGGCGTATACACATGTACCTGACAGACTTGCAATTGTTTATAGCCGTTTTACACTAACAAATTGACGTCTGACAAAAAAACGTTATATACATTTCTTTCGTGTTTTTTCCCGTAGAATCGATTGCCGCTATCAGTTTTTTGAAAATAATAACTTTTCGATAATTTGTTTAAATAATTTTTTATAAACAATTGAAAATGGCAAAAGAAAAAACACGGGTATTTTTTTTTTCGACTTAGCTACGATTGGCATAGTTAGTTTGGCGCTATCTTTCCCAGGTTTGGCATGGGCCTTAATGGGTTAATATTGTAAATATAAATTGGTCCAAAATATTATTCGCTTCTTGATGTGGCCAATCACTTTTTCTTTGAATCTGATCAGATCAACTGGTCTAATATATTTTTTTATACAATACTTTAATAACACGCAAGAAAATGATAATTCCTATGATTTTCGTTGTCCAATATATTCTTTATCCAATAGTGTAGCAACACGCAAGAAAATGATAATTCCTATGATTTTCGTTTACACAAAATTATTAAAACAATTGTACTCGACACTTCTAATATTTAATCGCAACTGAAACAATTATATTCTCAAACTCTTATTGGCCAATTCCATCTCAGATCATGCAGAGCTCCCCACACACCTGTCACCAAGCTACTCCAAAGTATTTTTTTATTGTTCTAGGTCAAAAATAAGAGGACCCGTACTTTTCTTTTTTCTCTCAGATGCATAGTTCCGTCAATAATGCAATCGGAAAATGTACTGCTGAAAAGGGAAAATTGAGAAAATTTTTCCAATTAAATTTGGTTTCCTCAATATTTTTTTTATTTTTCGATACAATTAAATAATTTTTATGTCATCTATAGTAGAAACGAAGTTCTTCAAGTCTAATTTATCAAAAATATGAATGTATGCATTTTTCGGGAGAAAATGCATGTTTTCGAAAAAGTGCATCTTGGAGAAAAAATTGTGTATCTCAAAAAGGCCATAATTTTTTGCGCTCAAATTTTTTTTATATATTCTTAGTACCAATACCTTCAAATCCATTCGATCAAAATTTGCTGTTTTTTCGTTATATCGCTTAAAAAAATTAAAAAAAAAAGTTTTACGTTTTCAAGTCAAACGCGATAAATACATTCAGGAATTCATGTTAGCGACTATGTAGGTTAATAACTGAACTACAATAACATGTAACTCAAAGAAAAAGCTCACTTTTATTCAATCATGTCTGCAAGAAATGTAACATTACACGATCATTTTTTTCTGTTTGAGTTGATTACTTTTACAACTCTCTTCACTTTTTTAGATACAACTTTCACTTTCTTGCCCTTGTTTACATTTTCGTTTTTCTTCTTATGAATACTTTTCTTTTTTTTTCATCTTTTTTCACTTCAATCCATGGATGCGCAGCCGTTCGAACTATAAAACATTCGCTCCTCCCTTCCGAGACAACAGATTTCCACATGTGGCAACGTTGAATACCCTGATATTTCTGGCATTTGTGTCTTTGCTCCATTTGACTACTACGAAAATTGTTTATCTCTGCAGTTTCCATCAAAATCAGCTCTATAGAAGTTGTGTATTTTGATACATTTTCAACAAAACTTTTAGCAGTTTGAATAGCATCAGATTCAGTACTGCGTAAATTATGCACTGTTGCATAATGCTTTACCAAACCACCTACACCATCTACAGCACCCTTTCCATGACCAGTAGCAGAGAATATCCATTTTTTACTCATACTTGCATTTAAAAATTCATTTAACTGGAATCTATTTTTGAAATGACTTGCAGCGCCATCAGATACTAAAGTTATAGAATCAATCGAATTTCCATACGTTTCTTGTGTGTATCTAGTTATATGTTCAAGAATTATTTGTATTGCTGCCAATGCATGAGAATAATCATGTTTTAAGTCTTCACTAATTACAGTATAACTCTTTGTAATTCCGCCTATGTAGCAAACAGCAGTGAAAATTGAAATCTGTTTATTCACCCAATGATTCCCTTGAACTGGATTTTTCAAAATTACAGACCAATTCTCAGCAAAATCTATATGCATCAGCAAATGTTGATAATTTAACGTCACCCTTTCTTTCTCAGCTTTGATTTCCATTCGCTGTACCTCTTTGATACGTAAATGAGAAGTTATTGTGATTGTATGATTGGCTAACTCTTCCATGAATGTGGTCATAGATACTGAACGAGTTTCTAAATTGCCGTTATTCCACACAGCGAAAGTTATATTTTTTTCAATGTTTAATTCATCAAGCCCCAGTAATTCAAAATTCATACCCTTAACACCAGGACATGAATCACATTCTTTAAAATAACAAAACTTTGACTTGAAAATGTAAAACTTTTTTTTAAAATTTTTTTAAGCGATATAACGAAAAAACAGCAAATTTTGATCGAATGGATTTGAAGGTATTGGTACTAAGAATATATAAAAAAAATTTGAGCGTAAAAAATTATGGCCTTTTTGAGATACACAATTTTTTCTCCAAGATGCACTTTTTCGAAAACATGCATTTTCTCCCGAAAAATGCATACATTCATATTTTTGATAAATTAGACTTGAAGAACTTCGTTTCTACTATAGATGACATAAAAATTATTTAATTGTATCGAAAAATAAAAAAAATATTGAGGAAACCAAATTTAATTGGAAAAATTTTCTCAATTTTCCCTTTTCAGCAGTGCATTTTCCGATTGCATTATTGACGGAACTATGCATCTGAGAGAAAAAAGAAAAATACGGGTCCTCTTATTTTTGACCTAGAACAATAAAAAAATACTTTGGAGTAGCTTGGTGACAGGTGTGTGGGGAGCTCTGCATGATCTGAGATGGAATTGGCCTATTATGGTTTTAACTTCAGTAGGAAAAATATGCGGCCTTCTTAATTGAGCGCTCGCTCCTAACTGACTAATTCTCTCTAGCGTTGTTTTCGCCGGTTTATTATATAGCCTTTGTCCCTTGCATACCGTCTCTCTCTCGCGCATATGCTTTAGACGTTTACGCTTCTCGTAGCGGCTCGTCTTACCTAGCTAAGCACGCTGACTGCAACATGCTGTCCCAGCATGCTGACGCAGCGTGAATCAGCCTCAGCCGCTCATTCCCACCGATTCGCGCACACGAATACTGCTAGCTATACTATGTCCGAACGGAAATCCCGAGAGCAAAATATTATTCGATAGTATATAATTGTAACATAATAAGACGTCACGTAATAAATACGAATAATGTAAAAAGAAAATATAATTCATTCAATTCAAATTGTAATAAATACCCACAGACATTTTTCTACTAATAGTACTGTAATTAATTTATGGTTTTATATTTATTTTTTCTTAGGCCTACAGAACTACAAGATGGATTTTTGATTATCAATGTCGATTCTGGTCAGAGTTATAAATTCTCGTGAGAATATTCGTTTCGTTTGATATGGGCTACGGCCAGAGAGGTATTGGGCACACTTATGATAGCCTCATATATACAGTAAGGGGATATATATATAGTAAGGGGATATAAACTTACAACACTAGGCGCTGAGCTTCTACCTCTTTCCTGAGAAGGAGCTCACGTTGCCAGTTTTGATGTTCATATGCTCGAAAAATTAACAATAAATTTATTAAGTATCGATGATATTATAAAAAGTAAAAAGACTGTTGGGGACATTATTACTATACTAGACAGCCATGAGAATACGCAAAAGTTATTAACCTCATTTGCTCCTATGTCTGGTGTTATCACCGCTGGCATGTAAAAGCGTCTATCTTCAGCAGGAATTAGTTATCAAACTATTGTAGATATTTACACATCTCAAGGAGTTGAACAAGTAATAAATTTATTGCAAGGAATAGTCAATGGTAAACCTACTAATATTAAAACTAAAAAAATTCTCACAGAAATTTTACAATTTGTAAAAAACAAGTCAAATCAGTATAATATAAAATGTGATAAAAATGTGCAAAATCTTGTCTACAGCATATAAAATATTATTTATTGTGCATTGTTGTTCATGATTATAAATAAAAAATGTATTAGCTATATATACATTAAAATGTGCATTATTGACATTTGTTAATGTTATTGAAAAAAAGTTTTTAATTTCAAATACTAATACTACTACTCTAGTTAATATTTTAATAATCCTGAAAATTGCACGTTTATAAGCGAGAGTGAAAATAGCATGTGTGTATATCTATAGCGCATTATGCGATGTTGCCGTATTTCATTCAGCTGTACCGTGAGCCTTGAATAAGCTACGAAAATGTCATTTTCCATCATCATTTTTTCGCTGAAAAGACTTGGTAACAGGTGATTTTTGAAACAGAAAAACAATCGTTATTAATTTTTTTTCTACTACTATGTTTTTTTTTTAGAAACTGTACATTTTTTTTATTGCGTTTTTTCGATATGAAGCCCTTCATGAACGTCTCTCCCATAAGAGCCCGTGCATAAGAGCTAAACTTTCAAATCGATTTTCTTCTGAAATACCGCGATAAAAAATATTTAAAAAATTGACAGATATTTCTGATGTCATGTAGCACATTTGTCAATTTTAGCTCATTCTGTGCATTTTTGTTTTCCTCCCTATCCTCCTTAAACCCATGATAGGGATCACTTTAATAACAATCCCATAAAACTTGAGGTCTAACCCCACAACCCTCAAATCAGCAATAGGTTAATTTTGAAACTCTGACACCAAGAACCCTAGGTGCTGTGAACTTTTAACCTACGCCAGATTAATATAGAACCTCAAACCCCAAGAGCCCTGGCCGCTGAAACCTTAATTCAACAAAAGATTAACCTAGAAACTCAAACCCTAAGAACCCTGGGCGCTGAAACCGTAATTCATCAAAAGGTTAACCTCGAAACTCATACCCTAAGAACCCTAGGCGCTTGAAAAATGTATAGATTTCGATGTCGTTGAATTCTGTGTACTCTGTGTATAGACAGAATAATCTATTTTCTATTCTCTCAGTTATTTTACTTATTATGAATTATTGCTATAAATTGATGTGTTTGAAATCACACATTTCTCTCAAGCTAATATATGGTAATATGGTATATGAATCTTTCCGTGTTCGAGATCACGTTTCATTGATAGGTTTGATTAACGGTTGGATGTATGGGATGATCATAGTGATTAAATATTCATAGAGACAAAAATTTTTCAGTAATAAATATTAAGTTCAAGGGTAGCAGCTGAATTGTTGCTGTATTGTATTATTGAGTATCGAGTGCTTTTAACTTTTCATTTTATTCATTGTACATTCATTGTACATATTATATTAAGTCCAATCGTATTAATTACTAATTCTTTCTATGTTTAGTCGAATTTATAGATAATTACATAAATTTTATTTTATTTTTCATTCAAAGAAAAAAAACGAGTTTAAGAACTCCTTGTTTAGAGAAAGTTAGTATATTCTGTTATATTTGCGGAAAGGATGAAACAGTCTCTTGCCGTCGTTTAATTAATGACTCAATCAAAATTTCATATTTGAAGTGTTACGGATCGTCGATGAAAAATTTGGACAAACTAAGGGTACTTACGACAATTTTCAATACTTGTAGAAAAATCTTATCAAAGTAGGAACGGAAGAAACCTTTCCAATGTGTTTTACTAGATTACAATACAGATTGCTACTTTTGTCAATGTAATACGCATAGTTTTAGCAAAAAATATTTGCACAAAATCAAATATCCTAATGTGAAAAGGGTGGTGACCCCAGCTAGAATTGGTGATAAAAATTTTTCCAAAGAAGAAAATGTTCATTCTAATGAACAATCGTTAGATGTTACTAATGTCCATGAAATCGAATACATTTTTTCTGAAGACAGTTCTGAAGAAGATAGTCCGAAATTATTTGATCAAGCTGGATTAGACGATTTCATTCACGATCTCAATCTTCCTAAAGATAAAGCTGAGTTGTGCACTTCAAGACTCAAAGAAAGGAATCTCTTATTTCTTAGAAGAAAAGTAACTGTATTCGTATACAGAAAAAGAAAACAAGAGTTTGTTCAGTTTTTTTCAATGGGAAAGGAGGTTGTCTATCGTAACGTAAAGGCCTCCTTGAATTATATAAAGTAGGTATATATAAGCCAGAAGACTGGCGTCTTTTCATAGACTCTTCTATGCACAGCCTTAAATCAGTCTTGTTACATAAAGGAAAACAATTACGCAGCTCTTCCTGTAGGTCATTCCACTATACAGAAAGAATTTTATTATAATTTCCGATTTCTTCTTGAAAAGCTACAATACAACACACATAAATGGCTTATTTTTGGTGACTTTGAGTTGACAAACCTAGTTTTAGGTTTAAAATCAGAGAACACAAAATATCCTTGCTTTCTGTATCTTTGGAACAACCGTGCAAGAGATAAACACTGGGCAATAACAAAATGGTCAGAGAGAAAAGATGAGAAAATTAGAGAACATAATGTAGCTTATTAAATTCTTGTTGAAAGGAAAAATATTCTATTACCGCCACTTCATATTAAGCTTGATTTAATGAAACAATTTGTTAAAGCTCTGAATACTGAAGGAAAATGCTTTGAGTATATAAAAAAGCATTTCCTCAAAGAAGTGATGTAAAACTAAAGGAGGGTATTTTCGTTAGGCCTGACATAAGGAAACTTATAAAAGATAATGACTTTTTCAAAACTATGACATCTTTTGAATACAATGTTTGGGTTAGTTTTAAAGAGGTGTAGAAAAATTTCTAGGTAACAATTGAGATCAAAAATATAAATCTATTGTGTCTATTATGTTAAAGAACTATGAAAATATGACATGTTTAATGAGTCTGAAAATACATTTTCTTAAATCTCATTTAGACTATTTCCTAGAAAATGTTAGAGTCTACAGCGAAGAAGTGGGAGAACATTGTCATCAAGACTTCCATGAAATAGAGTAACGTAACCAAGGACGATGGAATGAAAATATGATGGTAGATTAATGACGGTCTTTGAAAAGAGAAGACAATGACCCTATTAGTCATAATCGAAAGTCCTTACAACGATACTTTGATATGAAGCGTCAACGTTTTCATAAGAAAAATACTAACGTTTTTAATGATTTGTACGAACGAAATAACGTATTTAAGTACGTTAGTTCCAAAATTATAACAATGTAACTCATCTGCATCGATGGTTATGGAAAATAGGCCGTGAAGTTCATGTTATATTATTTAATGTTCTATCGGGGTTCGAATTAGGAATATTTAATTCTGAATCGAGGTTCTTATAGTTTAACATTGGGGTAAACCTGCCATAAGTTAAAGGTTTACAGCACCTAGGGTTTGAGTACCGAGGTTGACTTGTCGTGGGCTTAAGATTCTCAGCGTCTAGGGTTTTTGAGATTAGAATTTCGAAGCTAACTTACCACGGGTCTTAGGATTGCAGCGCCCAGGATTCTAAGGATTTAAGTTTCTAGGTTAATCTGTTACAGGCTTGAAATTTTCAATGCCCAGGGTTCTTAGAAATAGAGTTTTAGGTTAACATATCGTGGATTTAAAGTTTTCCACGGCCAGTGTTCTTGGAGCTGGAGTTTCGAGGTCAAACTTCTGTTGGGTTAAGGTTTCAGCACTCAGGGTATTGAGGTTAGAGTTTTAAGGTTAACTTGACATAGTCTTCAGATTTGCAGCACCCAAAGTTATTAGGGTTATTGGGGTTAGACCCCAGGTCTTATCAGGTTTAAGTTTTGTGGAATTCAATGTTTTAAGGATATAGTAGCCTCGAAGCTATGTAATAAATCAACAGGATTGTGATTATCAAAGGTCGTATACGAACTTGGTTTAATTTGTTATGTTCGGTATACGGATGTTTCTAACACGTTACTTCAGGCTCGTCATGTTCACCATTTTGAATGTTCGATCACTGTAATCATTTATTGTTTTCTAAGTAGCTTATATTCTGAATTGATATTCGCATATCGAAAATTAAGCAATAGTCTCTTATCGCACTCCTGAAAAGTTTTTCTTAGTGTATTTTGGTGTCATAGAAAATTCAAATTTTGTCTTCTTCAAAGTACGATATCTAACCTTGCAAAAATCCGATTCTAAAAAATTGGTAGTAGTTTTTGAAGTAGGAAACTTGCACTTTCCAATGCTTCATTCGGATTCGCAATAAAATTAAATATTGTGTAAAAAGAGCTCAAATATAGCAAAAAAATAAGTTTTTTGCATTTTGAAGTTAAGATATCTCGATAATTTGACATATGGGGTGAATTTCGGCTCGAATTTGGATTCAGCGCATCAAAATCGTTTAGGTATACTTTGTCTGGTCTCTGGGCTTTGACTTTGGACAAATTTTGACGGCCTGTGTTATTAATAAAAGTCATAAATATTATGCCTTAAAATATTGAGGGAAATAACATATCGCAAATTCGGTCTATTATTCGGCATAGGTTGCCAATTACTTACGAAATTTTTTTTAAACTTTTGTAACAGATAATCTTGGCTAAGCCGATTTCGTCCGTTTGGCTCTCGCAAATATCCGTGCGCGGCACAAAGCTGAGAGTATGTGCATGTAGCACGCACACTCAGGCTTGGATTATTGTTTTCGAGGTGCTGTATACGGGCTGAGCTGACGACTAGATCGATCGAAATGGCGTGGAAGAAGAAGAGAGAGAGAGAGCACCTTCTAGTTGTGGATCACCGGGGAAACTTTGAGAGTCTCTGTTGGGTAATGAGCAGAAAAAGTCACGCGTGCGGATTAAACCGAAGTTAACGGTTTTCTGGAGATGGCCTCGCGCCCTCGTCAACGTTTTCGTTTTCGGAGACACGCCCGATGCGCGGACAAGAATGGGAGTGTTGTGGCTGGATCGTGCCCAGCCGTGTCCCGAAGGATACCCGACACCGGTACGTATGGGTAACCGGCGAGGTGCACGGGTGCGCGCGTGAACTATCTTCGTTACTACTGAAGTACCGAGCAACTGAAGGGCAACGGAAGCAACAACGACAACAACATCGAGCGGAACAACAGATTGAGGTAGCAGTATTGGTAGAGCAAAGGAGAAGACGAGCGAGAGAACAAACAGCGATGACAATAAATACCAGTGAGGCGGTCAGCGAGAAGGAGCGTACCAGTGACGTCAGACTGCGAAGCGTTCTAGTCGTCGGAGAGGCTGAAGGTCGAGGTCGGTGCCGAGTTCTCTCTTGTCTCTCTCTACATGTTTGGGCGCCAGCTGATGGATGTGTAGTGCGATAGATTTTCCGGCTACCCCGTTGATAAAATAACGGCGGAAAGTGTTTGTCGGGCATTTATTGTGATAATTAGTTTTAAAAAGGGAATCGGCAGGCTGACCAGCCATCGATTCACCTTCGCGTTGGCGTTTGTTATTGTGCCGCTCATAGTATATAGGCGTGAGATCGCCGTCTTGTAGTCGATTGTTGACGATTAAAGGATTAGTGTGTTAATCCGGTGTTTGTTTATTCGCCACTGTATCACTCCTCATCCTGACTTCGAATCTGTGCGTTTAACGTGGTTGTACTCGACGCGTTATTCAGTCGTGAGAACGTCTTTTGCTTCCCAAATCCCCAAATAAATTATTTGTGCGGACGGCCGCGGGCTACCCAGACGAGAACGGTCGCAATTCTCCGTTACAATTTAATAATTTCGATCTGCACAAAGTATAATTAATTATATTACTGAACCCTGAAGTCAATTTATTATAAGTGTAACTTACCATTTTATTTCCCATTCTTATGAATTTGAACATGTTTTTCGTATATCAGTTTAATTGAAAATCATCTTAACCCATTAAGACCCAGGCAACGATTAGGTTAGTTAGCACCAAACTAACTATACCATTCATAGCATAATCAAAATTAAGAATATCCATGTTTTTCCTTTTGCCATTTGCAATTGTTTGTAAAAATTTATTTAAACAAATTACCCTTAAGATGGCTATTTTGAAAAACAAGTTTCACCGATCGATTCTTCGGGAAAAATTACGAAGAAAATCTCTACAGTATTTTTATCACAGAGTTTAATTTGTTCGTGTAACATGGTAATAAAATATTGCAGAATAAAAACTGATAAAGATATTGGAATCAACTTTTTTTAATTACGTTTAAAGCCTTAAGTTTTGAAAATATATAAAATGATAAACGATAAGTTTTTTACAAAAAGTTATAACTTTTTTCGTAAACAATTTGAATGTCTCAGAAAATAGTTTTTTTTTAATTCTTGCTTTTATGAGTTTCTGAGGGTTGTTTCTATGAAATACCGTTATAAAATTCAAATGCCCGACATAAGGGAATACGTGGCACCGATTAAAAAAAGATGCTTTGCCATTCGTTCTAATACTAGGCCCATTTGGTACTGTACATTGGAACATCTTCTTTGAATTAGAGAATTTGAAAGTTATTTATATTCAATACAAATTATGCTTCAAATTATATTTAATTTTTCGAAAATATGCCATTTTTACATCAAAAATACAATAAGTAAATGGCAATAATTTTTTCTCTTCACGTTTAATCAGACTTGATACCGACATTTTTTATTATGGCTGCATTAAGAATATTATATAATTTAATATAAACTGAAATTAATAGTATAATAATAATGAATATGACTAAATATATTAATTTATTTTTAATTATTTACAAACCATCCTTATTTCATATTCGGAAGACTGTAAAAGTCTTACATTCAAGTCTTAATTTATCTCTCACTTATGGAACTAAGGACGTGAAACGATTGTATATTCACCTGTACATTGATATATGCCTGAAACGGTATTAATATAATACCGTTTCAGGTGTATAACTCCTCGTTTATGTATCACTAAGGCATTACTTATAATCTTACTTTTCATGTAATCATTTCAAGTAAGCCTTTCCAATACCTCTACGATTCTATCGCCAGAACTTTTACCATGATAGCTCGCGAAAAAATGCCAGTCGGCTTTTATTCCATAATCGCTATAGAGTCTAGTTCAATTAACCCATTTCTTCCCAATCGACCATGAGACTACCGATTGGTTTATCGTCTTGTAAAATGAGTAGAATCGCTTGAAATCGACATGCAAAATACCATTTCCGAAGCAAAAAGACTTGCTCTTTCCGAATCTACAAACAGATTTTCAAAATTCTGCGATCCAAAAACAATATGGCTGCTCAAACTTAGTGAAAATTTCATTTTTTATTTTAACTGAATTTCCTTTTTTTCGAGTAAAGTATGTAACGTATACCTACTAAACAATTTTATTTCACTATTAATATGGTTGTAGGACTTCTGTTATCGATTATTGATATTTTTGAAAATCCAAAATTTAAAATAGCGGACGAAAAATTGAAAAATTCTGAAAAATGAAGGAAAATGAGAAAATATATATTTCTTGTGTTTTTGAGGGTGCTGATTTGATATCTGGTGTTGATTTTTTAAAATTCTTGCATCGAAAATTAATATCGAGCATTCAAAATGGCTGATAAACTTAATTTATTTTATAAATATATTTTTTCTAGCGAAAATCCACAGGTTTAGCATTCATTAATTTTCTAAATAATAAAAGTTACAATAAAATTATTTCAAATCATATTTCACTTATAAAACGGCCGCTAGGTGGCGAACAGTCATTTTTTTGTACTTGCAGTAAAATCTGCAATCCTAAATCCATATAGGTACCCGATATTTTCCGCAAATTTGTATACTTAAAAAAAATAAACTATAAAATTTATATTACTTGCAACGATTACCGAAAATCGTCAGACTCGCGCGAGGTAAATGAGCGGCTAAACGAGAGGAGCCGCGTTAGGTTTGCGAGAGAGAGAGCGCGTAGGGGCAATGACCGGGAGGGGAGGCTCCGACCGGCAGTATGACTGTCACTCAGTCGGTCTACAGTGTCGCTAACCTTTTTCGCTTGCCTTTAACCCGTTTTCGTTTGGTGGTGCTCAAGCGAACGGCGTGATTTGTGTGCGTGGGTGCAGCAGCAGCAGCAATAATAGCAGTAGCAGCAGCAGTAACAGCAACAACAGTAGTAGCAGCGACAGCAGCAACAACAACAGCAGCAACAGTATACGAGGCGGCACAGCGAGCAGCGAAGCGGCGTTCAGCAACTTGTTGTTCGGATACGGTTGGCCACCGTATCCTCGTCGTTCTTGCGGTAGGTGCACCTCTTCCCCCTTTTTTGTTATTATAATTTGCGTGCGATCCCGCGCAGCGTGCGCGAGGAAAATTAGTTGTTGCGTGCGAGCGGTTAGTTCGAGGTAGTCGCGGTTTTCTCTCTCTCTCTCTCATACGTCGTGCATTGTCATTCGCGCAAGCGTGCGCAAGACTCTCGGCAAAACACCCGTGTAATTAACTTGCATGAATAAAGTGAACGTTAGCCTTTATTTGATCTCGTAATCATTATTGTGTCTTTCCTTTGTCCGGAGGTCGCGTCAGTGTTTATTTACAGTAGATTCGAATTCGCCGGTTGCGTAGCACGAATCGTGCGAATTCCGGTAGACACGAATCGACAACTTAGGTTCCAGCGGCGGCCGCACGAGCGCTACTAGCAAGGGGCGACAGCGCCGCCAAGCGGAGAGTTGGGGGAACCCAACTCTCGGAATAGTGAAGAGACTCTGCGCAGGCGCACTCCAAGGCAAGGTAGGTTGCTGTGCTTCGAGCACAGAGATAACAAGGCGTCGTCTAGTCGTAATAAAGGCACTTTTAAGAGATTATCGACTAAACGGCAGCCTGTTACATGGCGCCCAACTAAAATTAGGACTCACACACGAGGGAATTTGCACGAAAAGAGAGAGCGACGTGCGCGAGAGAGAGACGTTTGCGCGCGTGCGTAATAAGGTGCGAGCGGGTAAAATAACGCGTGGCTCGTTCGGTACGTGCTCTGCGGTAGGGGAAAGACGCCTCTCCGACCCAATAACACCTGCTTTTGTGAGCCGAGAGCACACTAACCCCAGGGGTCGAAGAGACGTCCGGAGTCGCTCTAACGCGAATAAAAAAGGTGACAAAACGTATTTTGGTTAACTTTTTGCTTTTAAGTGTTTAAATACACATTAAAGTATTTCAGTGGGGGTTAGTCACCGAGCGACAGTACCAGCAGAGCGCGCAATTGGGGTGTGTGTAGGGTTAGATTAACTAACCCGGTGGAGCTAACAAACAGTTAGCCTCCACCTATAGGCAGGTAGTTGCGAAGTGGTGGTAGAGGCGAACCTGACGCGGACTCTCGCGGTCTACGACAACTTAGAAGAGGAGAGTCAGAGCGAGACGGGGGAGCGAGAGCCCGCAGAGGAAGGGGGGACCGGCGAGGTCAAGGGGCCCACGGAGGGAGTCAGTAGTGAGCACAAGGGCTCCACCGGATCGCCGGATAGGCGAAGAGCCCGTCATTTCGAGAACACGGAGCTACAACCTCCAGAAGAAGAGGAAGAGTGGTGCGTGACCGAACGACTAAAGGAAGAGATCGAGCGCAACCGTGTCGGGATAAACCGCATATTAGAGATGCTGGAAAGACACGACCAGGTATGCGCGCGGTGGAGCGACCAGGTGACCGCTCTGCAGGTGGAGGTCCAGCAGTTAAGGAACAGGGACCCCACCAATCGACGAACGGTCATACCAGAGCGGCCCCGGAGGACCGTGGACTTCCAGTCCACGTATACGTGCCACTACGACCCAAGGGTACCAGGAAGTACCCCGGAACCCCAGCGACCGACCCCTGGCGAACCTCGAGAGGCTCCCCAAAGGCAGGTGCCTTCAAGGACGGAACAGCCACCAAGAAGAGGACCAAGAGACGCCGACATGGGTGAAGATCAGGCGATCCCGGAAGGATCCGCCTGGTATGACGCTAATGCAGCGTCGGGGTACTATGCGACTCGGGACGCGGGTAGGATTGTCCGAGGATGGAAGCTGCGATACTCTGGCACGGCTTCAGAGTGCGTAGACACCTTCCTATCAAGACTGGAGGATCTACGCGCGGGCTCAGGGCTAACGGACGGCGAAATCTTGTGCTCGGTATCAGAGCTCCTCGAAGGCGTTGCGAGGACCTGGTACGAGCTTAACAAGTTCAAGTGGAGGAGTTACGCCGACTTCGTGGCAGGCGCTCGACGTTGGTTTGGGTCGAGTGAGCTGCAGCAACAAAGGTTGCTGCAAGAGGCCCAAGCCCGATACCAGGAGAAGGGAGAGCTGGTGCGAGAATATGCCTGCCACCTCCTCTTCATGTTAGCCCAGCTACGCCCGCCGTTACCAGAGCAGAGGCAGTTAGATTTGTTGTATGCAAATCTCCTACCCGCCACCGGATGCAGCTGCGGAGGAATGCGTTCTCCAACGTGGACGAATTCCATGCCCGGGCGACTGAGATCGAGACCGCCTTGCGAGACGACGAGCGCCCGAGGACCAGGCTGGAACCAACGTCCACGTTATACCCCGAGCACATGGGGGTGTCAGCTAAGGCACCACCGCCCCGGGCAGGACCCCGAACGGCGGCCATGTCCAACAAGCCTCGGGGTAGGGAACAGCTGCAACCCGAGTCACCGGTTAAAGCCCCGGCCAGGAAACCCGAGGACCGGCCCACAATCGCCGCAACGCAGGCGACAGACCGCTTTGAGGATCTGTCGTCGCAAATTGCGACCCTGCGACGAGATATGGACCGGTACTTTAAGGAGAGGAAGGCTAGCTCTCCCAGGCGGCCGAGGGGTCGGCCGCAAGAAAAGGGGAGGAATAAAACCCCCCCAGGGTCTCCTGGCCAGCGACGAGAGGGTCAGCGGAGGAAAATAGACCACTCCCAACCGATTAAGTGCTCGTCTTGTGGCAAACTAGGCTTTACCAGAAGCTACTGCCCGGATTGCAACAAGGGAAACGGGCAGGGAAGCGGAGGACGGAGGTCCCCTCCGCGTCCCCAGTAAAGGTGACCTCTCGTCGCGGGTCGCTGGAACGGGGCAGGGGCCCGCCAGAGACCCCAGGGTTCAGGAAGGTCTCGCCAGGGATATCGGACCCTACGAGACCTGGCAGTGCGGTGGCGTTGGAAGCGACAGCGACCGAACAGATGCCTGATCTGGGTAACCGGGCATTTTGTATCCTCGAAGGGTACGGAGGCCGGATTCAGGTGGTGGAGCAGGGGTTTGAATGGGTCGGAGAGGAGACCATCAGACCCAAAAGCTCCAGGAGACCACCTGACGCTCCGGAGGATACGCCGGCGACCCAGACACCTGCGGGTGAGAGCACGTCGATGCGAGTAGCGGCTGCCCAAGGCAAGAAGAGCCGTGAAAGCCTCCCGTCCACAGAGGGGAGAGAGACGGCGAAAGCTCCCCGCAGGTATAGATCCGAGGATGAGACCCGATGGTGGCTTCAGGTGGAGATAGGTGCCTACAAGTTAAGGGCACTCTACGACACCGGGGCCTCATCGACGGTAATGGGTCAACTCGGGCTTAGGTTGGCATCAGACATGGGGTTGGGCCTGGACGTTACGCGTGCGGGAGAAGCGAAGCTCGCCGACGGTCGCCCATGTCCCATCTTGGGTCATGTGATCTTCCCTTTCACGGTGGGGGGAATCACAAAAGATGTAAGGGTCGCTATAACGCCACTGCTGTCTGATGACTGCTATGTCGGCGCGAATTTCGTAAGGGAATTCAGCGCCAACCTGAACCCTGACACGGACCAGCTGTACTTGGCGAAAGCCAAAGTGGCGGTACCGTTGGAAGTGGCAAGCGTCACTGGTACGTCGTGCCTCGCACCCGTAGGCCTGGTAGAAGCCACGGAAGCACAGCGTCAAGAAGTGACTAGCCTCGTCGACGGATTAATTCCAGACGGAGGCGAGTGTTTAGGCTGTGCTGTGGGGGTCGAGCATGAGATAGATATCGGAGACGCTCGACCCTGTAAACAGAAATACTACCCGGTCTCCGAAAGGGTGCGAGACGAAATGCACGCGCTGGTCAAGGCCATGCTGGACAACGACGTCATTGAACCAGCAACCAGCGGGTGGTCAAGTCCAGTGGTAATGGTTAAGAAGGCAGATGGCAAATACCGGTTCTGCGTAAATTACCAGAAGGTAAACGCAGTAACCAAGCCGGACGCCTATCCATTACCCTTCATGAGCGACATCCTGCGAAGGATCAGGGATGCGAAGTTCATCTCGACACTGGACTTGAGTAGCGCGTACCACCAGATACCTCTTAAAAAGGAGTCGCGCCCCATTACAGCGTTCACAGTCCCCGGCCTGGGGCATTTTCAGTTCAAGAGAATGCCCTTCGGACTGTCTTACGCCGGCGCGACCTTCCGGAGGTTGATGGACAGAGTGATTGGCCCGGATTTAGATCCTTTTGCTTTTGCTTACCTCGACGACGTGATTATTATCTCGCCGTCTTTTGAGGAGCATAAGCGACACCTGGGATTGATTTTACAACGAATCCTGGGTGCGGGCCTCACTGTGAATAAGACCAAAAGCCACTTCTGTAAGTCGGAAGTCAAGTACCTGGGGGTCCTAGTGAACCGTGAAGGGTTTCCAGAGAAGATCAAGCCAATCATGGAGTACCCAGTACCACGGACGATCAGACAGGTGAAGCGATTCATGGGGATGATGTCGTGGTATCGTCGCTTTATACCCGACTTCGCGACCATCGCTGAGCCGATAAACCGCCTGACGAAGAAGAGCATCCCGTTTGCTTGGTAGCAGAAACAGGAACAGGCTTTCGAACGGTTGCGAGACGCAATGGTCTCGGCACCGATCTTGCAGTCGCCGGATCCCAGCGCGCAGTTCGTGTTACAAACGGACGCGAGCGATAGTGGGATAGGCGCGGTATTGACGCAAGAAGTCGATGGACAGGAGCGCGTAATCGAGTACGCCAGTCGCTCCTTAAACAGTGCGGAGAGGAATTATACAGTCTCCGAACGAGAATGCCTGGCGGTAGTATGGGCGATCGGGAAGTTCCGGCCTTATGTTGAGGGGCACCACTTCAAAGTCATCACCGATCATAGTTGCCTTAAGTGGCTCCACAGTATGAGGAATCCTACAGGAAGGCTAGCGCGTTGGGCGTTAGCCCTACAAGGCCATGTTTTCGATATAGAGTATCGAAAGGGAGACCTCAACGTGGTGCCAGACGCTTTATCTAGGGCCTATGAGGAGGGGGTGGTAGAAGTGGGTGCCATGACTCATCAGCCGGAAACTGCCGATGCCTGGTACCTTCAAAAGTTTAGGGACACCAGGGGAGAGAACGGACGTTCTCCCGGGCTAGGCACCTGTATTTCTGGCCGAAGATGTACGATCAGGTCAGACAGTACGTGAGGAGTTGCCCGGTATGTCAGCAATGCAAGGCGGAACAAAGGCCGCCTTGCGGGCTGATGGGTCGTCGAGAGGTCTCGCGACCCTGGCAGGTGGTGGCCAGTGACATTACTGGCCCTTTCCCAAAGAGCTCGAGAGGGTTCGAATATATTTTGGTCTTTTTAGACCTGTTCACTCGGTGGGTGGAGTGTGTACCCGTACATAAGGCCAATGGAAGGACCATTGTACGGGAATTACACGAGAGGGTGGTAACCAGGTTTGGGGCGCCAGAGATATTTCTTTCGAACAACGGGACCGAATTTAAAAATCAAGAGGTCGATGCCTACCTGTCGAGGAACGGCATCCGGCGCGCCCTTACTCCAGTTTACCACCCACAGGCAAACCCTACAGAGCGAGTGAACAAAACTCTCAAGGCCATGCTCATATCGTACGTGGAGGGGGACCATAAGAGCTGGGATGAGCACCTGCCAGAGTTCAACTTTGCGTTGAACTCGGCAACTCACAGCGCGACAGGTTACAGCCCGGCCATGCTGGTCTTCGGTAGACAGCCCACTCCCCCCTCGACCTTTAGGAGGGCCCAGGATCAGTTGGCTCGGGAAGCTTCCGAGGGCCAAGAACTGACCGAATGGGGCGAGCACATGCGCCAGTTACCCAATTTGTGGGAACGCGCTGGCTCTAAGTCCAGGGAGGAGGCGGATCGTCAGGCGGTCTACTACAACCGGAGGAGACGTCAGGCCGACTTTAGGGTTGTGGACTGGGTGTGGAGGCGGAACCGCATCTTGTCTTCCGCAGCTCAGGGCGTTTCGGCGAAGTTGGCGCCGAAGTATGCTGGTCCATAAGTGATTCAGGAGGTATGTGGGACTAATACCTACCGCCTAGGTAACCAGCAGGAAGAGTTGCCCGAGCTGATCCATGCCAAGGACCTCAAGCCCTATTTCGGTCCATTCTCGGATCAAGACAAAGAGGAACCAGGAGGCGGGGACTCGACACCGTTGGAGGAAGAGGAGGGCGTAGGCGACCCGCCAGCGAAGGTCGAGGAATCCAGCGAGGATCCGATATGCGAGCGCGTCGCGATTGCAGCCCCCGCGAACGAGTGTGAGAAACCCGCGGCGGCTCCAAAGGTACCGATCGAGGCGCCGGCTCAGCGAGGCCGGGGTAGGCCGCGCAAGAACCCTGCGTGCGAATCTCAGGCACCAGGTAGAAACGACCTGGATGGCAATGCGGTAAGGGGAAGAGGCAGGCCACGTAGAACCGCTCAGCACGTGCGGAAGGTGGTCCTGCCAGCTACCCCCGCAAATGGGCCATGTTCGCGAGGAAAGCGCAGGGGACCGGGACGCCCTCGTAAGCAATAGCGTCGAGCGTGACACTGCGACGGTTAGGTTAAGGGCTGAACCTGAGAAATCCCTTAACTCCACTTCTTCTCTTTTACAGATGGAGAGGAAGCTGGTCATAAGTGAAGAGGCCTTCGAGACGGCCACCCAAATGCTGCTCGACCTGAGACTGGGTCCGGACGCCGATCGGCTGATCGGTGACGTCCGTAGGTTTTTCCGGGCCCAGGTCGAGATGGCCGCTCGCGCCAGCGGGTGGACGACTTCCTCCGGGAAGGAATGAGGGCCCAATCTTCCAAGCCCGTGACCCGGGAAGCGTCCACCCAGACCGACGGCCCGTCCGAAGAGGGCCGTCGGCCTAAGTCCACGACGGACCAGGGGGCGCAGACCCCAGAGCCGAACAAGCCGGCGACGGCTGACTGCTCCACGCAGTGCCACAGGCCAAGGGAGGCCTGTGGCCAGGGGCAGTGGGTCTTCAACCACCCACGGGTCCCCCAGCAGGTAGGGCTTGAAAACTCCTGGAGGCACGTGAGGTTGGGCCTCCAGCAGCTAGAAAATGCGTGGGAATTCGTCGGGGAACTCCAGCGCCAGGTACACGCACACCTGGGGGAGTTCCTCGACTTCCGCGGCGCCCAAGAGATGCTGGGGGAGTGGACTCCGGTAGTCCGGCGGCAGAGGGCCTATGGTGAGGCCCTCCTGCGCATTGACCGGGGGCAGGAGTCTCCAGAGGCCGCGGGCCCGCCGGCAGTGTTACCACCGACGGCATCAACGAGTAGGGACGCGGCCAGGACTCCGGCCAAGCCCCCGACCAAGACTCAGGCCAAGAGAGTCTCGGGGGCCCCCGGCGCCGGACAGGAGTTCACGGTCCGCGTGGACGGGTCGGTTTCCGACCCTACCGTGGTGGTGCGTACCCTGGGAGGGCGCACATCCGCCACGGTGGGCGGCGTTACGTTCATCGCCGCCCCGGTAGCCGCAGCCGCGCCGCCCTATCCACCAGCAGGGAGCCAGGGCCAGGGCACGGAGCCCGGCCTCAGCAGAAGACCGGGCAAGGGCTGCTACATCTGTGGCCATCCCGGGATTACCACCACATCCAAGTGCCCCAACAAGGCGGAGCACTGGCGCTACCCCAGACACAAGGCGCCAGGGGGCTCCGGCAGGTGACGTGGGGGAGTGGTGGCCCGGGATGGGCAAATAAAGCATTGTGTTAATGAGGATGGATTGTGCTGATTTCTCTCCTTTCCCAATCCTATCCTTAGGGTCGCGAGTCAGTGGGGTAGTTCGATCCAGTAGTTCGAAGCTAGGAGGGGGCTGCAACGATTACCGAAAATCGTCAGACTCGCGCGAGGTAAATGAGCGGCTAAACGAGAGGAGCCGCGTTAGGTTCGCGAGAGAGAGAGAGCGCGTAGGGGTAATGACCGGGAGGGGAGGCTCCGACCGGCAGTATGACTGTGTCACTCAGTCGGTCTACAGTGTCGCTAACCTTTTTCGCTTGCCTTTAACCCGTTTTCGTTTGGTGGTGCTCAAGCGAACGGCGTGATTTGTGTGCGTGGGTGCAGCAGCAGCAGCAATAATAGCAGTAGTAGCAGCAGTAACAGCAACAACAGTAGTAGCAGCGACAGCAACAACAACAACAGCAGCAACAGTATACGAGGCGGCACAGCGAGCAGCGAAGCGGCGTTCAGCAACTTGTTGTTCGGATACGGTTGGCCACCGTATCCTCGTCGTTCTTGCGGTAGGTGCACCTCTTCCCCCTTTTTTGTTATTATAATTTGCGTGCGATCCCGCGCAGCGTGCGCGAGGAAAATTAGTTGTTGCGTGCGAGCGGTTAGTTCGAGGTAGTCGCGGTTTTCTCTCTCTCTCTCTCTCATACGTCGTGCATTGTCATTCGCGCAAGCGTGCGCAAGACTCTCGGCAAAACACCCGTGTAATTAACTTGCATGAATAAAGTGAACGTTAGCCTTTATTTGATCTCGTAATCATTATTGTGTCTTTCCTTTGTCCGGAGGTCGCGTCAGTGTTTATTTACAGTAGATTCGAATTCGCCGGTCGCGTAGCACGAATCATGCGAATTCCGGTAGACACGAATCGACAACTTAGGTTCCAGCGGCGGCCGCACGAGCGCTACTAGCAAGGGGCGACAGCGCCGCCAAGCGGAGAGTTGGGGGAACCCAACTCTCGGAATAGTGAAGAGACTCTGCGCAGGCGCACTCCAAGGCAAGGTAGGTTGCTGTGCTTCGAGCACAGAGATAACAAGGCGTCGTCTAGTCGTAATAAAGGCACTTTTAAGAGATTATCGACTAAACGGCAGCCTGTTACATACTATTGTATTACAATAATAATAATTTATATAAAAACTTCGACTACTACTGCGATTGATTTATTATAATATTTTTGAACCTCATAATATTATAATTTTGAATAACTTTACAAAATAACATCTGGTGTAAAGTATGCCAAAGAAAAACGCAAAGCAATCCGACAGTAGCATTACTGTTGAAACTACTGAACTTATGGATCTAGATTCCGATCATGTTGACGGAACAGATAAAACGTTTTCTAATTTACCCGAAAGTTTATTTAGAAACGTTGCTGTGATTCCTGATGATATTGGAAGTGGAGATGAATCAAACAATGAAAACGATTCAGCTGACAGTGTTCAGATTATTTAAGGACGCAATTGTCCAGAAGGGTATCAAATAGTTGACGAATCCCTCATTTCTTCAAATAAAAAACTAGAACCTTCACATGAGTATGTATGGAAAGATGGAGAAAAATTTTATGATTCGATACCAAAATCGGAACTATTTTTGGATGAGGAGATAAAAAATAATTTGCGTGAAAAAACATGCGATGAGTTGTTTGAGTTATTTTTTTCAGATGAAATAAAAGATTATATAATTGAAGCAAGTGCTGAAAATGATTTAGATATTGATACTGATGATTTGAATAAATTCATTGGGATAGTTATGTTTTCTATTATCAACAGTCGTAAATGTTATAGGGATTATTGGTCTAACGATTCTTTGTACCATTCTGATACAGTTTCTGAAACCATGTCGCGTAATAAATTTGAAAATATAAAAAATAAATTTAAAATGAATAAAAAAGAAGATAGAAATGATGCAGATAGAGTATGGAGAGTCAGAAAAATAATAAACATTTTTCGAAAAAATATTTAGCAATTTGATTTTTTTTCTTCTGCCCTTTCGATCGATGAGATGATGGTTAAATTTTTTGGTCGTACCATACTCAAACAATTTATAAGAAATAAACCTGTACGATTTGGAATAAAGCTTTTGGCGCTTTGTACAATTTAGGGATATTTATTAGATTTTGATGTTTACTGTGGTCACGATTCAAGTAGCGAAGAAAAATGTGCTTTGGGTTCTAGAGTAGTAATAAAAATGTTAAAAGAATTTTTTCAGAGAAAGTCGGCAGATGAAATTTTGAAATAACACGTCAGTTTTGGCAATTATTTTAGTTCACCTGATTTACTCGTACGATTGAAAAAACGTGATCTCACAGCAACTGGGACAGTAAGAGACGAGCGAGTTTTTAACTAAAGATATGTTCAAAGAATTATTAGCTTCTAATCAAGAGAAAAATAAAAGAAAAACAAAGTCTCTAATTTCAAATAATGTTAAAACTGTTAAAAGATTGACTAACAAACAGCAAAAAAACAACCAGCTAAAAAAACAAGCAGCTAAAAAAGTAAAAGAAAAATATACGAAAGCAACGAAAAAAAATAATGCAAAAAATGTAATAAACAAAATAAATAATCTAACAAAGAAAAAATCAACTTTGAAAGCAGGCAAAGCAAGCAAAACAGAAAGCTAACAAACAAGAAGTATTTTCCGAACTTGATACTTTTAAAAAAACAGACCATCGATAAAAAATCTGAGCGTGGTACCACTTATGTAGTAACTCACGAAGTAAATAGTGGCATAAACTATGTTACAGTAAAGGATTCTAAAAATGTTTCTATCATTTCAACTGCAAGCTGTGTTACACCACGATCTGAAGCGGAAAGAACTGATAAAAGCATAAAAAAAAAAAAAAATGGAGGTTAGATTTCACTCGAGGGGAGTGTGGACGTGTCTTGGATGTGAGCGCGAGTTTTGGTGATAAAGTCAAAGAGGAAAAGTGTTTGAGGAGAAAAATAGAGGTGAAAAGAGCGTGGAGGTGGAGGAGGAGTGGAGAAGAGAGAGAGAGAGAGGCCTGGAGAAGAGCAGGAAAAAGCAGAGAGAAGGGAATAAAGAAAAAAATAAAAGTTGAGGTTAAGAGAGAAAATCAGAAAGCGGGAAAGGCAGGCAGAGAGGAGGGGCGGTAAGAAGTAAAGGCAGAGACAGAAAAGGTAAGACAGGGAATAAAGGTGGGATCACGGGTAGTTATAGAGAGTCGAATTAAGGCGTACGAGATAGGATGGAACGATTTGTGACAACAGAAAAATTAAGAGATAAAGGTGGAAGGTTGGATAAGAAAGGCCCAGAGGAGGAACAGAAGAAAAGAGTAAAGGTGGTGAGGGGGAGAGAGAGCGGGGAGGGGCCGAGGGAGAATAATAGAGGAGAAATGAGAGAGGCAAAGAGATGCAAGAGTGAGAGCGAGGGAAGCGAGATGGATGGGGAGGGGGGAGAAGGATTGGACAACACGTTAAGAGAAGAAATGATAAAATGGCTAGGAGAAATGGGCATAGTGATAACGAATGGGAGAAAAGAAGGAGATGAAGAGGGAGAAATAACATATATAGGAGCGAGAGGAATGTCAACGATAGACTATGTAGTAGGTAACGAGGAAGGTGATGAGGCGATAAAAAAGGTTCAAATAAAGGAGTGGGTAAAGTCGGACCACTTACCAATAGAGGTGGAACTGGGAGACAAAATAGCGGAAGAAAGAAAAGAAGAGGAAGAAAGAATGATAGACGACTGGAGTGAAGAAGGTATAAGGGAGTATCGGAGATGGTTAGACGCAATAGAGGGAACAGATAAATGGAAAGATATAAAAAATAGAGTGAAGAACGCAGTTGTAAAAAAGAAGATAAGGAAAAAAAAAGGATCAAAAAAAAGCTGGTGGAGAAAAGAATGTAAGGCAAAAAGGGATAGGGTGATGGCAGAGTTAAATAAGGTAAGAAAAGGGGAAGGAGACAGAGGCAAATATCTAGAAGCAAAGAGAGAATACAGAGAGGAAATAAGAAAAGCAAAAGAAGATGAAGGAAAAAGAGTGGCAGAAGAAATAAGAACAGATAAGACGAGAAGAAAATTCTGGGATAAAGTGAATGGCAATAGGAAGAAAAGAATTGGATTAGACGAAAATATAGGAAAAGAAGAATGGATAAAGCATTTCAAGGAACAATTGGGATAGAAAGAACAGGAAGAAATTAAAGGGGAAGAAACCGAAGACAGCGAAGGAGAGGAAGGTGAAGAAATCAAAGAAAGAGAAGTAAAAGAGGTAATAAGAAAAATGAAAAAGAAAAAGGCGACAGGAGAAGATGGTATAGCAAATGAAGCGTGGGTGGAAGACACCGAAGGCTTGATAAAAGATATGACAAAATGCTTAAATGGAATATGGAACGAAGAAGGATATCCGGAAGAATGGAGAAAGGGAATAATAGTACCAATATATAAGAAAGGGAGGAAAGAAGAAGTAGGAAACTATAGAGGAATAACGCTGATGGAAACGGGATATAAAATATATGCGGAAATACTGAGAAAAAAGCTGGAAAGAGAACTAGAAGCTAAAGAAACGCTAAGTGATACGCAGATGGGATTTGGGAAGAAAAGAGGAACAATGGACGCGATATTTATATTAAAAACAATAATAAGAAAGGAAATAAGGGAAAAAGGAGGAAAACTGTTCGTATTCTTTGCAGACATGAAGGCCGCTTTTGATAAAATAAAGAGGTAGAAAATATGGGAAACAATGAAAGAGAAAGGGATAAATAGAAAAATTAGGAAATGAATAGAAGAAATATATAAGAAAACAGAAAGTAAGGTAAAAGTTGGAGGAGAAATAATTGGGGAGTTTGAGACTTACAAAGGCGTAAGGCAAGGGTGCCCTTTGAGCACCACGCTATTTAATCTTGCCTTCGCCGACCTGGAAGTGAAGATCAAGCAGGTGCAGGAAGGAAGGGTAGTGATAGGAAGGAAGAAAATATGGACAGTAGGATACGCAGATGATATAGTGATGATGGCAAAGAGTGAAAGTGGAATGAAAGCAATGCTGAAAAAATTAAAAAGATACCTGGAAGAATGGGGGTTAGAGTTAAATGTAGGAAAATCAAAGATGATGAAATGCAGGAGAGGAGGAGGAAGGGGGAAGGAAGAAGAATTCGAATGGGAAGATGAGAAGATAGAGATGGTAAAAGAGTACAACTACTTAGGATATGTGATAAGCAGAAATAACGGAAATAAAAAGCAGATAAAGAAGGTAGAAGGGAAAATAAATATGGGACTCGGAAAGTTATGGGGACTAGGAGAAAAGCTATTTAGAGAAAACTGGGAGCTAAGGATGAACCTGTTCGATGCTCTGGCGAAAAGCGTGATTATGTATGGAGCAGAAATCTGGGGATGGAAGAGATATGAGGAAATAGAGAGACTACAACTAAAATACATAAAGTGGGTATTAGGATTAGATAGAAACACGCCAAGTTACCTAATACGATGGGAAACAGGAAGACAAGAAATGAAAGAAACAGCATTAGAAAGAGAAATGAAGTATGAAAACAAAATAAAAGAAGAAAGAGATGGCTTAATAAGAAAAGAAGCATGGAGAGAATTAAAGAAAAGGGAAAGAAATGAAAAAGATAAAAAGGGTAAGAAGGAGGAGAGAGAGGAAAGGCTGGAAAAAAGTAAAATATACAGGGAGAGAGAAGAGGGAGATGAAATGAGGGAAGAGTTTTGGGAAGAAATAAGAGATCAGCTGAAGAAAAAAGATGAAAAAGAATTAGAAGAAAAGCTAGAAAAATCAAGATACATAAACGAGTGGAAAGAGCTGAAAGATGAAATGAAAAGGTATAGGTTAAAGGAAATTCAAGGAGAGGGAAGAATAAAAGGCCTGCAAATAAGGGAAAGGTTTAGGTTAGGTAATGAAACGAGAGGAAGCAGGTATTGGGAAAAAGAAGAAAATAAGAGATGCAGAATGTGTATGAAAGAGGAAGAAAATTGGAAGCACATGGTAGAAAAATGTGAAAAAACTAGAAAGGAAGGGGAAGAATGGGAAAAAATAATAATAGGAAGCAAAGAAAAGATAGCGTGGATGATGGAGATAAAATGGAAAAGAAGAAGAAATGAAGAGAAGAAAGAAAAAGAAAAGCAAGAAGACGAAGCTACAAGACCCTAAGGAGAGACGGAAACCGAAGACAGAGAAGCAAGACGCGCAGACACATCTACACACACATACATACACACACATACACACAAAACACAAACATACGCGCAAACATAAACATACACATGTACACACACACACAAGACACAAGTAAAAGCAACTACACAAGCGAGAGGAAGCAGGTATTGGAGGATGGAGCAAAATGGAAAAGAAGAAGAATCGAAGAAGAGAAAGAAAAAGGTAAACTAGAAGGCAAATCATAAGATACTAAGGAAAAATAAGTGAGGTTGAGGAAAGAAAAGGCAGAGGGAGCAATAGGAAACAAGAAAAAGGTGTCAAAGCCGTAATAAGGAGAAAGATAGATGAAATGATTAGCAAGAAGGAGAGCAAAAGCAAAGGAAAGGCAAAGGTGAAAAGGCAAAAGAAAGTAATAAAGGAAAAGCTGAAAAGAAAATATGCAAGAAAGAGAAAAAAAACAGAAGAGCGGAAAAGGCAGATCTTGGAGAGAGAAGAGGAAGAGAAGATTAATCAGAAGAGAAATGAGAAGAAAAGAGGAACAGGCAGGCGCAGAAGACAGGAACACAAGAGTTGTAGACACACCTACAAAGGCACATATTTACACAACACATACACACACACGCACGCACACACACACACATACATAATCAATTACACAAACTGGATACGAGACACAAATAGAAATTTAAGAAATGTAAGCCAAATGTAACATATAAGTTGTAAATAAATAAACTAACTAAACTAACTATAAAAAAAAAATTTGACTAGAGTTTCCTTTGGTTTTTATAATTTATAATATGTTTATGGGAGGTGTTAATCTTCATGATCAACATTGCAGTGATTTTCGACCAACTATTCATGGTAAAAAGTGGACAAGGCCTATGTTTTGTAGGTATATACAATCATCACTAACTAATGGTATGGTCTTATATAATTTAGTGCATAGTAAGAAAATATCAGCTAAAGAGTTTGTCTCGAATGTCATAAGAGTATACTTGAAACGAAGCGAAGAATCACTATCTCAACATTCACTCGTCATGATTCCTAAGGCACGCAAAGTATGTAAGGTATGTAAAGATCGAACTACTTATTATTGTTATGATTGTAAAGAACATTATTGTGTTCAATGTTTCAGATCCTACCATGGTTTGCATCAAAGTTCTCAAAGATATACACAACAAACATGTAAATCAGGAGAAAAGTGTGATAACCAACGTACTAACAACTTTTGCGAAAAATGCGATAAATACATATGTTGTAAATGTTTTGACAGTTATGATCATACTTTTTCAACATCACAGTAACTCAATTATTTACTACTACTATTCACTGAACATAATTTTTATACTGAAATTGATTTATAACTATATATAATGAAATATCAATTTATTAGCTTCAAAAGCATATAAAAATGTGTATTTTATAAAAAAAAACTCAAGTAAAAAAAAATTAAGTTTATCAGCCATTTCGAATGCTCGATATTGATTTTCGGTGCAAGAATTTTCAAAAATCAACACCAGATATCAAATCAGCATCCTCAAAAACACAAGAAATATATATTTTGTCATTTTCCTTCATTTTTCAGAATTTTTCAATTTTTCGTCCGCTATTTTAAATTTTGGATTTTCAAAAATATCAATAATCGATAACAGAAGTTCTACAACCATACTGATAGTGAAATAAAATTGTTTATTAGGTATACGTTACATACTTTACTCGAAAAAAAAGGAAATTCAGTTAAAATAAAAAAATTTTCACTAAGTTTGAGCCGCCATATTGTTTTTTGATCGAAAAATTTTGAAAATCTGTTTGCAGATTCGGAAAGAGCAAGTCTTTTTGCTTCGGAAATGGTATTTTGCATGTCGATTTCAAGCGATCCTACCCATTTTACAAGACGATAAACCAATCGGTAGTTTCATGGTCGATTGGAAAGAAATGGGTTAATAAAATTAAATTTATTTCTGTATTAGCTCACTGCTCCATCAGACATATATTATTTTTTCGACAGTATTTTTGTATTTTGTATTTAAATATTCTATAGCTTGCTTTAAACATCCTGAAATAATTATTAAACTTTCCTGTTTAATTTTGCGATCTATTTTTATATAAAGTGAAAACGATATAAAAGGAAATAATAATTCTAAAAAATTAGAAAATCAAAAATTACCAACAGTCGCTATTCCAAATAATTGCAACATCTTCAAAAAATGTTCATCTGTGTTAAAAAAACATAACATTATGCCTATCCCTTTATTACAAAAACCATTACAAGAATTTATCCGTTTAGGAAAAGACAAATTTGATTTATTAGACAACACTGGTATTGTCTACAGTTTTAACTGCAAACAATATTTAGCGGTCTATATAAGTGAAAGTAAACGTTCCTTAAAAATTAGATTAAACGAACATAAAAAAAACATTGATTCAGATACGGTAGTGGCTACACATAGAAGAATGTTCTAACGCGAATTTGACTGGAAAAAAGCTAAGATATTGGATTATGAAAAGAATTATAAGAAAAGAAGAATATCCGAAATGTTACACATTGGCTTACATAAAAACACGTTAAATAAAAAAGAGGATATACAATATCATAGTCACACCTATAAACCTTTATTAAGATCGATGAGGAAGGGATAATAGATGAAGAGTATATATATATATGGGTTGAAATACTTGATTTCTCACTTTATTGTAACTTGACTGTGCTACGATCTATTCGTTTTAGCCTATAATAATTTTACTACGAGAGAAATCAGGTATACACATATACATATAATTATATATTATTAAAATCACTTGTGCAAACTCTATTGTTAATAATTTGTTGTATTTCTATTAATAAAGCTTGAAAAGGTCAGCAAATGTGCTGACGAAACGTTGCTGAATATAATTAAAATTAAGTAATTTTCCATATATCACTATTTCCCTTTTTTCCATCATTATAAAATTTATCATTTAAAGTGAAAACGGATGAACAGTTGTTTAATCGTTGTAATAATAGATTTTCTAGATTGCATCTTAGAATTTAATCACATAATTTTCTGAAAAGTTGAGATTTGCTATAACTTTATAATATTTCAAACGTGCTTTGCGACTTTTTACAAATTTGTTCTAGCTGGTTGCAAGATAGTCATGTATTCCAAATGACTCCTATAAATAATACTTTTATTTATTGAAGAAAGTCCTCGCTTGATATTATAACATTCATAAGCTTAATTTTTTATTTTTTTTCTTAACGGCTATCTTTTCTTATTTCTCGAATATAATATGGTAATTGCATTATCTATAAAATAACCAATTTACAGGCCAAAAATATCGAAACCAGGGCATTCCCAACATCTATTAAATCTAAACGCTTCGGTTACATCATCGTATGATTGTTAAAAAATTTTGAATAATTTCAACTGAACCGTTCAATTACCTTTCATTTTTAAGTTTGTACTGTTCAACACTGACTTTACATTTTCATGATATATAATCCCGTATTATAAAATTCTTTTGAATCATTGATCAAAATACAATTTTTTGGTCGAAAAGTATATAGTACAAAATGAGGAATATAAGGAGAAACTTATTTTGATGTTAGGATATTGATTTTTAAGAAGTGCAAAAGCCTCGTACAATGTATGAAGCAGTTAAAAGATGAGTTTGAAGTTTAGAACGTTCAACTTGAACGAAAAAAACGAAATTTAGAAAAATGCCTTCTTATCAAAATTAATCGCTGAAATTCAATACAATAATGATAAAAAGCCAAAACAAAACTATTGGAATCACCTACCACCCTCTAAAAACTACCCTTAAAAAATAAGACAAGGTCGAATATTGCTATATGTTATTTAGTACAAAATAATTAATTATTTTTAACAATAATTATTTATTCTTATGTAAAATCATGAGTGAACATTTTGAGCGCTTGGATCTACCCCGAACCACCCCTAATTTCATTTAAACAGGTGAGAAAGCAAAATTGATATCTTTTAGCTCTAATTTATTATTAGCGGCTAAATTGTTTTATATTTTCGCATATAATTATTTATTGTTATGTAAGGAATTGGTGTACAAAGTTTGAGCGAGCGGAACGATACACAACTACCCCTAAGTTAATTTAACAACTAATCACATATAGGGAATACGCAGTTTTCAGGCTGCCATTTGTTATTAGCCACTTCTTGTTTAGTTTTTTTGTATAACACTATTGAATGTCATATAAAGAACTGGTGTACAAAGTTTGAGCGAGCCGAACGATACGCAACTACCCCTAAGTTTAATTAACAATATACTCGATCAAGGAAATTCCTTGTATTTTTGCCCCCATTTGTTATTAGCCACTCCATTTTTTAGTTTTTTTGTATAACATTATTGAATGTCATATAAAGAACTGGTGTACAAAGTTTGAGCGCGCGGAACGATATGGAACTACCCCTAAGTTAATTTAACAACTAATCACATATAGGGAATATGCAGTTTTCAGGCTGCCATTTGTTATTAGCCACTCGATATTTAAATTTTTTTGTATATTATTGTTGAATGTCATATGAGTGAATCTTCAGAACCTTTGATTTTCGAGGATCTGGGTACAAAAACTATTAACTAAAACCTTTTGTATATATGTAACAACGGATTCATAATAAATGAAGGATACAAAACAGGGTCCTACATAGTTTTTTCAATTATACTCGATAGCCGACCCGTAAAATATTCGTAAAGTTCAATTTTTTAAATAATGTATAAGAGAAGTAGTGGTGATGTCTAATTTATTAACTTTATTAAATGGATAAGTCTTCACGAATCAACACGAAAATTTTTTTTAGGATCTCATTGACATCTACTTTAAGGCTGTATATGTTAGAATAGTGTGCCTTTCACGAATAACGAAATAAAAATGAAAATTCATAAGGAACTACTTTTTCATAAAATTTGATAATTGCAACAATTTATAATTTTGCCGAAATAAGTTTTGAGAAAAGGTATTGCAACTAATATTACTCTGTTGTGTTTGAATAACGGAACTCAATTACGTTTGGCGCTAAGGTGTGCCACCTTCCATTCAAAAGTTACGCTAATCCAAAGTTTCCTTATTCCCGCGCCCCTCGCCTTTAAAATTTTCATTTTTGAGTAGCACACGGCAGGTTCTTATTGAACGCGCTTGTACTCAACAGCTCTTTTATTTTTAGTAAAAGATAAACAGTTCTGGTATGACTTACGTTTAGATTCGTATAAACGTTCAGGATATAGGCTGAACAAGTAGTGAAAATTTCTATAATATTCATTCAACCACGAATTAAATTATTTATCGTGCTAATTCAAGGAAAAAAACATGATAAGTCTATCTATAACTCTAGAGGTTTGCTGCAGGCTTATCAACGTGTAGTCCAACTATGTACATGCGTGAGAATGTGGTAATTTCACATTTAGAATAGTATTTCAGATCGATGAAATGTCATTGATGGTGAGGTATTAGATTCGGTGTTTTCGTGATTAAATTTGTGAATGTGAATTGAGTGCTAAAACATGGAATCACCGAAGATTGATAAAGCCGCATCAAAAAGACTTGCAATGCGACAAAAGCGACAAATTGCTGCTGAGAAGAAAGCTAAGAAAACACTGAAACTAGAAGAGTTTAATAGAAACAAACAGTTGAATACACAACTACGTACTCGGTAGGCAACATAGTTAAAAACGTTTACAAGCTTTACAATTATTCGATTATGTTTAGATGTGATGTGAATTTGTGTATGTGAATTTTATAGGGATATGCAAGGTGCCAGCTCAGACAGTTTCGTGGCTGATGCTTCGCGTTCATCTACAACGCCCACAGAAGTCACTAATGACAGTTTTCACTCTAGTCTACGGAAGAGTGCCCGATTGCGTGATAACATCGCACCCACATACTTCATTTACAGAAAGCGAAAATCGATGGAAGCAGTTGAATCAGAAGAAGTCGATGACGAATGGGAAATGAGAAATGATAGTTTGAACACTGACAATCATAAAAGTCGTAAAAGAAAGAAAATTTTTGAACCTTTGAGTGATGTGAGTTCAGTAGGAAAAACAACGACGTCTACAGATTTTATTGAGATGGATGATCATCAATTTTCTACAAATGGAAACGATTCAGTTCTTTCATCAAACGACGAAAGTTCTTCGAAGATGCAGAACGAGAATGAGACTGACAAAAATAGAGTATACAGTAGCAACAGAGATAGAAAGAAAGTTCACAGCTTGAGTAAATCATTAGCTTTTGCAAAAAAAAGAGAAAGGAAACTTCGCAGGCTTTATGCAAATGCCCTCGATGTCATCGAAAATCAGAAAATGGAGCTGAAGCGAACAAAAAATAAATTGTATAAAGCTGTATCTAAAAATACAAGTGAAGATATTCACTTACAAAAAGTAAAAGAAATAGAGAGGACAGGTAAAAAGGAGATAAGAAACTCTTTGTTGTTTGGAGAAGTGTTAAAAGCACAATTTATAGAAAATAAACGCAAACTGAAAAATGAATGTGAAAGGTCAATCTATGGGCAAGTGCTTTCAGGAAAATTGATTAAAAAATATCATTTTGCTAATAATAGGATGAAAAAAATTAACAGTGGGTACTTTCTACGTAAATTTGCTGACAGAATAGACATTACTTTCTCGCAATCGACTACTAAAAAGAAGGCTATGACAAAGAAAATCAAGGAAGCAATTCGAAAATTTCTAGAAAAAGATGAGAATTCTACAGTTTGTCCTGGAATTAAAGATGTTATTAAGAGGGGTGGAATAATTAAAAGGAAACGATATTTGGCTGATAGTTTAGGAAATTTACATAAAAAATATCTGAGGGAGGAAACATTTAATATTTCAAGGGCAACGTTTTTCAAATATAAACCATTCTGGATTTCGCACAAAAAGCTTTCAGCTCGTGATACTTGTTTATGCACAAAACATGCCAATTTCAAATTCATTTTTCAGAAACTGTGCTACCATAGGATTATAACGACTGAAAACATTCAATCATTCATTAAAGCATTAACTTGTGATCCAAATAATAAAGCATGCATGTACAGGGAGTGTCCAAGTTGTAGACATAGGAGAGTGAAAGAGGTAAAAAATAGTCTGGACTCATATTATTTTAAATGGATCACTCAAAAAGAAAATAGAATTGGTGCAAAAAATAAAATATTCAATGTCACTGTTACAACTAAAATTAAAGTTAAATGTACTATTACAAAAATGATTGAAGACATTAATGCATTAACAGCTCCATTTTTTAAACATGTTTATGATACATGGCACCAACTGAATTTTTTTGAAAAGAATAAAATGCAATTGAAACCTGGTGAAGCTCAAATAGTTATGGACTTTTCTGAGAATTACGTATGTAAATATGCTAATGAAATTCAATCTGTACATTTCGGTGCGTCTAAAAAACAAGTATCATTGCATACTGGTGTAATTTATTATAAAATTTTTCCATCTAATGAGCTGAGAAGGATTTCATTCTCTACAGTTTCCGATTGTTTAAGACACGACACAGCAGCTATCTGGGCGCATTTACGCCCGATTCTCAAACTCATTGAAACACTTGTTCCTGATTTGAAAGTTATCCATTTTCGCAGCGACGGTCCAACAACCCAGTACAAGAATAAAACAAACTTCTACTTATTTCAATATCACTGTTCGAAAATGGGACTTTATCTTGCTTCGTGGAATTTCTCTTCTCCAGGGCACGGAAAAAGTAGCGCTGATGCTATTGGTGGGTCAGTGAAAGGACTCTGTGACCAATATGTTTTAGCTGGAAATGATATCACATCTGCGAAAAATTTCAAAACAGCAGTTCGATCCAAATCAAATAATATTAATATTTTTTTGGTTTCACAATTGGATATGGAAAATATTGATAAGATTGTGAAAAAGGATTTGAAACCAGCACCGAACTCAAATAAAATTTTTCAGCTGCTATGGAGTAAAGAAAAATCGAAAAAGTTATATTTAAATTACTTGTCTTGCAATGAATGTTTCGATAGTTCACCATGTTCACATTACTCATTGAAACCCTCTAGCTGGGATATGTATGTTACGAAAAAAATAAGAGGTATTCAAAAACATGTTTCGAAGAAAATACTGTAAAATAAACAAATAAAAAAACTTGTTCTACGATGTGATGGAAAAAAAATAGCGAAGAGATACTTTCTGTGATTACAGTACCTGTGATTAAACTAGTATTTATGCTAAATAAAAATAGATAGTTAATTGATTCAAACGTATAAAAATGTTATTTACAGAGTGTTATTACATAGGAAAAGGAATCGTTTTTCTGTATTGATGACTAATGTAATTAGAGAAAAATATTGTTGCGAATGTCTTTATACTTATTTTCTTGTATTTGTAAATTGGTGAATTAAATGATTCATAGCGTCATAAGATTTGCGACATTGATTTATTGAATATTCCTAAACTACCTTTTTTTTATAAAAATAACTCTGAACCTGATATAAAACAATACCAGCTTTGGATCAGCAACGCCAAATCCATAAGGATAACCCTATCCGTTTCTAGCAATCATTTTTTGCTTATGTATATTATTAAAATTTAACGAGTACAGTAATTAATTTTTGACGTGCAATTTCTGAAATAAGTCTTTTGAAAAATTGAGGGCCCTTATATTTCTTTGTTATTAAGTATCTAAATAAGCATTTAAGCCTATTAAAATTCATGTGCCTTCAAAAAAAAAAATTTTTTTTCCTGAGTATAAATTCAAAGATTTCCTAGATTTACTCATATAAAGAACTGGTGTACAAAGTTTGAGCGCGCGAAACGACATGCAACTACCCCTAAGATCATTTAACAATACATGCAATCAAGAAAATTATAAAAAAATGAAATTTTTCTCCCCTTATAAAAAAGTGTTGGAAGCCGTATTGAAGTATTTTATTCGTGACCTGATTAGCCCTAATGAAAATAATTGCGAAAATTCAAATTGATTTTAGTCAATTTTTTATTTTAGATCTATTTTAGTTGGTTTTTATCAAGAAAATAAAACTTCAAAAATATAATCTTTCATTCATCTTTTACGATCATATTGTAGGTTATTGTTTATCAGTTTTATCCCCGTATAAAAAAGTGTTTAATTCCATGTTGAAGCATTTTATTCGTGATCGGATTGGTTCAGATACATATGCTGTTATCCGTTGGCAAATAAGCGTGTAAGTGTGGTTTAAAGTTGATATGTTAGTAATAAAGTTTTAATTTTTCATAATATATCATGATTTATCATACGGATAATTTTGAAGATTATGAAAGTAAAAAAAAGTAGATTGCACTATTATTGTTTATACACTCATGTCATTAAATATAACGGGGTTTTGACCCAGCGCGGGTCACTCGTTATATAAATTACGAGGGGATTGAAACAGCTTGGTGTGGGCCTCGTAATAGGCTGCGCAAAGCCTAGCCCAGCGGCAACAGGAACGTTGTGGTGCAGCGTCTGTTACCTCGGCCCGCGGAGAGCGTCGTGTAGTCCTATGGGCGCTTTGGAACAATCACGAAATTCAGGTGCGAAAGCCGGACGGAACGGGATTGCTTACGATAGGTTAAAGGGAAGCGCAAAAGAAGAAAACGGACATACGAATAACATCGAGTTTACTATGGAAAGTAATACAAAATTAATACGCAGCGTAAGGGGGAGAGAGAGTGGCGAAAAGCTAGCGAGAGAGACATGTATTCGAGAAGGTACTTACAATAATATCTCGGCGTTAGCCCTGCAGGCGATGTCCTCAACCTCGCACGTAGTTCGCGATGACGCGCAGTGTATAGCTCGGGTGCAGTCAAGAGGCGGGCGGCCTTAAGGGCTCGCACGCGCGGTCGCAGGAACTAGCCCGCCAAAGGCACTAGGGGCAATCTCAGCACCGGTATCTTACACCGAGTAGACACTCGCGTATTCGCAGACAACCGAAATGTCAGTCACAAAAGTTAGTCGCGAAAAGTCGGATAACAAAAGATCGTAAGCACGAGTATAGCCGCTCGTCACACGTCCACGTGCTTCGAAGTCGCCGGTACAAGAGCGAGTCCTTATCGCGCGCCTCTCCTCACTCTCCTACTCGCGCGCGTCGCGCCGGCCTCCCGAATTCTCTCTCTCTAGCTCGCCCTCTATTAGCGCTCTCTCTGACTTACCTTTGGCTGCCATACATGTGGGATAAATATAAGACAATTATATACATAAGAATAATTATAATTATGTATGGGGAGAGAGAGACATAACGAGGGTCTGGCCGCTCGTTATAGAAACTAACGACGAATAAATCGTTTCATTCAAATAATATGAGTTGAAATTGTTCTAAATATTTTCTATAAATAATCGTAAAATCTGATTTTTGAATGTGTAAATTAAAGGTTGTAATGTTGCAATCTTTATTCAAAAAGTAGGAAAAAAGGTTAATAATAATTTCACTCGTCAATAAAACAAATAGTATAAGATTATATTTCTTGCAGTTTTTGATCTAATAAATCATGAATTTAAAAACGTGTTACGCAACTAATGCGCATTTTTCCGCTGTGACATGTGTTTTGTAAAAAAATTGAAACATCTACCTTTGAAAAAAGGAATTTATGTTAAATTTGTTACTATTAATATAACAATACGAAATAAAAAAGAAGATAAGAGTGTGAAAAATATATCTAATACTATATATTTTTATTTTCCTATATGAAAAAAGTGATGCTAAGTGAAGTAACTTCATTAGTGATCTGATTCTGTGAATTTATTTGGGTGTATTCGGCATCGTTAATTTATTTTAAATAAATTTTGGAATTTTGGAAGAATTTCTCCAAATGGTTCCGGATGAACAATTGAAAAAACAGTTCAGTTAAAATAATATATTTGTTGAAATGCAGAGACATTTTACGGAAAGCTTGATATCATGAACCAATAAGTTAAAAATGAACAAAATTAAATTGTTAGGCACAACTGACGGTTCTATTCTATCCTTATACTTCTCTTATATTTTTTTATTTTTGATTTTTATATTTTTTCTACGTTTATTCTCTTTCTCCTCTTCCTATCCTTTCTTAAAAGAATGATGGTATGGTTCTATCTTATTTTAATGTTTATCCTATCTTTAAGGAAAGATGAGTCACCGATATTCAGCGTTGAGATTGGTTGATGCAAAAATAGAGCCCAAAATTTTGAATTTTCCTATACGTTGAAATATTACTATTATTATATATCAAAGAGTGTAAGATTTATATTTTATCGGTAAGTTCAAATTATGAATAATTAATATGGATAATAAACTGTAAGAAAAATATGTTGGTAAATTGGTTTGAGAACATAATACGTTATGTTTTGAAATTATCTGTATAAATTGTTAATTTTATAACCATCTCCTATACTACAGTCAATATCGCTGTGTTAAAAATTGGTAAAAAGAAAAAGAGAATGAATGGAATAAAATAGAGACTACATACTTATCTTCTATACATTTTAAATTAAGACGCATACAAACAAAGGAAATTATCACAATATTAATCCCGTTAAATTAGAAGAATATTCACAGGGTGTTTTTATAGTGGCGGCAGCAAAAAGTACACGATGTTAAATTTATTATACATACCCCAATATAAAATTGGAGACATAATCACTACCATTAATAATGTTAAATTTAGTGCTGTATAATAGTGTAATAGCTTTATCGATCTTAGGTCGAATTAATCTTTTGAATAATTTTTCCAATATATCTTGAAATGAGTAAAAGTTCATCGATTTTTGAGAAAAAGTGGATGCATGTTCTATTTTTATTCATCAATAAATATTGACGTATGTAGTCTATTTTAAACAGCATGACTTATTCGTGTTCATGGAAATTTTGAAGTTGACATTTTAAAGGTTTAAAAAATACCTGATTAAAAAGACATAAATTTTTGTTGAACTTTATTTTATTTATTTTATTAGAACATTTTATTTATTTATTAGAACTTGTATCTGAAACAAAAGAAGTTTAATATTAAAAAAATAATGTTTATCGCAGATAGTATTGAAACAATTTGATTTTTACTTAAGGCATCATTTTCTTCAACAACTCTAGCTGAGCTGTTAGGGACTTATTCTCGTCCAGGAGATTACGTACTTTACGTCGCTCAGCTGCCAGTTTCTGAAAAAAATGAATATTTACATTTTTTATAATTATAGTTATGGTAGCTGTTTACCATGTTTCAATTACTTACATATTTTAATTTCTATATGGTACCATTGCTCTGTAAATATTTAAAATTATCATAGTTTCATTCGTAAGTATCTTCATTCAAAATTTATACTCTCTCTCTCTCTCTCTCTCTCTATCTCTTCCTCTCTCTCACTCTCTTACT